>NC_091129.1:57892180-58206411 GCF_040183065.1 Periplaneta americana | reverse complement strand
GCCACAAATTACACTTGAATCACTGGGGTTTGCACCCTGCACTTCAGTGTGCAAGACTGATGGTTTAATCTTTCAATTTGCAGTGCTCAAGCTACAAGGTTACTTAATATATATGTACTGTAGGCCTACTATTCATACATATATGTCCCGCTGTTTTATTGATCTACTTTAATTTTGAGAGTTGCACATTTAATTATACTAAACAGAAATGAATGCTAACAAATTAGAACTATGACATTAAGATATCGCAAAATATCAGTCCTACGAACAAAAGAAAACAGAACTGATAAAAACGTGACACAGAAGCATTCATCAGTAGCTCTCTGAACAGCGGGAAAATCCGTTGAAAAGAACTTAACACTATCACGAAATGCGAAGCTTCTTTATTATATCAGGATTGTGATGTTGAATTTCATCCTACACGGAGTTTTGTACCCAGCTCCCGAAAAGCGCGCTACTCAGAGTGAAAGCCTCTCACTCAACTGCTAAGCCATGGGGTAATCCCCCTGTCAACCGCTATATTATTATGTTGTTGAAAAGTAAGTTCGATTATTGATTTCTTGAGGATGGGATATACGATCATATAGCTAGACGAATCAAGTATCTCACAAAATGTCAGGATCATATACTATATAGTGCAGATTTCATGGTAGCATATCCACAGATTAACATTTTCAATATAATAGTTGTTTTGAAAATCTGCTTTATGTTGTTTTAAACTTACATTGGAGTGCATCGATTTTGTTACAGCATCACTTAAAAGTAAATATTGTCAGGCAAGCTCTTGCATTCAGAATAACATTTTTAACAAGAATCTCCGACAGAATTTTTCTTTTACGATAACATATCACCTGTCAAAGTTTCTTAACCTTAGTCATAATCACCCTTTTCATTATAGTACCTAGTAGTTATTGCCATCAACTAGTTCAAGGGTTGGGACTTTGGTCTGTTACGTCCTAACTAAGAGTTCATAAGTAATATAGTTATCTGAAAATGAAAGTGATAGTGAAATTTTGTAATTAAAAGTTTCAAACTTAGATAAAAATTCAACATTGATAGTGTCATTGCTTGTTAGTAATTTGAAGGAAGGAAGGCCTCGTTACCTTTTTTTTTTATTCTTCCGAAAGGAACGCAAGCATAGGATCTGACAGATTACATTCAGCGGATGGTACATATCTGTAACGTTTCTTCTGCTTCGCTCCTGAAACTTCCTTTTATCGCGCCATAAATACTCATCAGACGACAGTGCCTGAGGGGCGTTGCGATGCAAACTGCAGCGCTTTTATAAAGTGACGGTGTCACAGAACCAAGACAGATCGCACCGAGCCCACAACGTGAACCATACGCTCATGGATCAACTAGAATCAGCTTCATGTTTAAATGTATTTTTGTTTAAATCATTGTACGAGTATACACATTAATATAAGAGAAACTAATGTTGTATAAACACTACCTCTGAAAATTTATGGATTTAAATCAACCATTTGTCAAGTGTGGTCCGGTATAAGTCCACCATTGATGTTGCATGTAACTACAGCCGTGACTTCGAGACCTGTCTTGGGCAAGATGTTTGTTGTCAATATGTCCACGTGTTTTAGATGACAGTCTGGCGTTATATTGACCTGACTTGCGACTTCAACCACGAGTGTATCTAGTGTTTAAAGTTAACATTATCCGGGACAGAAAAAACGCATATCCTGACAAAAATAAAATGTACATGAAAGAAAAAGAATAATTTATCATTTCAAAATTCTGAAAAGAAAACAAGCTATTATTAGCGCTGCTTATTGACTTTAAAACAGAAAACCACAATTCCAAGTCGCACAGAGTTCGTGTGCACTCGATGTGGGTCTTTGGCGTCTTGTCAGCCCACTCGAGTTGTGTGGATGTAAGGGGGAAAATTGAGACGGTGTCGGGTGGAGTTCCTGGGTAGCTCAGCTGGTAGAGCGCTGGTACGTTCAACCAGAGGTCCCGGGATCGATATTCGGCTCCGGAACAATTTTTCCCTTGGAAATTATTCATTATTTTTAATTAGCCCTATTCAATTTAGTGGCAAGTGCATTTAGTAACGAAAGTCAAGCGTGCTTTAATACATTCTCTACCGCAACAGGACAGGGAAGGATATATTAAAAAAAAAAGGGCATGGCCTATTCATTTTCCCGAATTCGGACACAGAATATATAATATAGTAACCGTATTTATACTGTAGATCTAGGCCTACTTAAAATTAAGTCGGTACTTCATTTCTTCCCATGTGCGAAGACTTCGACGTGATATAAAAATTTGCAGTTCAGAACTTATAATAGATCCACCTGCTTCAAATCTTCTTTTACAATATCAGCAATAATTCATATAATAATAATAATAATAATAATAATAATAATAATAATTTATACTAGCAGAGTTAAGGCCCGGGCCTTCTCTTACACTCTGCTAGGTCACAAAGTATACAAGCAGTGAAATTTAACAAAAAGTTAAAGAACAGAATACTAACATATTACAAAAAATAATGCATAATAAAATCGACAGACCCCTCTAAACAATATGAAAATAATATCATAATAGAAAAAAGAAAGTAAAATACTGATGTAAAGATTGGAATAAAAGCAATTCACTACAAATAGTTGAGGGAAAACGTAAGGAAGAATACAACAGATGGAATGTAATAAAATAATAAAAAGGAAAAATGCGGAATTTAAATAAAACCCACAATAAAAAGGGTATGATATGATAATAAATTCATCTGGTGATCAAAAAAAAAGTATATAATTTTTAAACTATCGCAGAGAAACGGGCTTACAATTGAAAGGAATCTGAATTGAAAAAGTGCAATATTGCTTGCTGAAACTACATTTTCCTTTAAAATTCTCATCGTTAAATTTAAATGGATAAAAAAAAGTTTTGCACTGCTTAATTTTTCCATTGCCACAAATATTTATTTCATCAGTGTCTTCAGTGTCCTATGTACTTATTAAATAATCGTTTAAATCTTCCATTTCGGTTGTATAACTTCCTTTACAGGAGATATTTAGTTCAGTTTTCGAAAAAAAAGTCAGGAAACAAACGATCAGCTGTTTACAGAGTTAGCCATCTTGTCCTTCTGTGCAAAGCTTATAGGCCTACTAGGGTGATAGGTTATGTAACGATTATCATGTGTAATAAAATTGTACAACTCTTACATATAGAATAGCTTATACACTGTTTATTTGTTACGTTTTACGTTCCAACAGTGTATTAGTTCTGTATGATTTATTATTAAATGGAAAATGTATACCTAAAAAGAAGTTATCCATATATAAGCTTAGTGCTTTTTAACTACTGTAAGTACGCATGCATTATTATTTCATAAAGTCATTTCTAAGAAGATAGGATAACAGTTTTAAGAAAGAATATAATTCCTGATTAATGTAGTTTTTCGCTGTAAGTTGTTGATCTTAAAGATAGGTAATTATAATATTTGGATAGCTGAATTGCCCTTTTATATCGAAAAGCAGCAGCCGTTCTCCCACAAAGAGAGTGAGACAAATCGATCCTTCGATAAACCGAGGCAGTCCGCGTGGTGGAAGAGCTTTGCATACTGCCTACATCGCTAGGCGCTCAGTATCGTTGTATAATTTAAAATATTCAAAACCAATTTGAAGGACTCTACTATGAATATTCCTTCTCTTGCTACACATATTGCTCCTTTAATACTATTTCTATTGCTACTCCTACTTCTAATGATATTACTGTCTTGACTGTCCCATTTACTAGTATTGGACTTTCACTTATCCGGGCAATAACCGTAACAACTGTAGTACTTCGTGAAGAGGATCGGCAAGACGTCGACTCTACTTAGACAACCAAGAAAATAATACTGAGAACTGAAAAGCATCCGTCTCCTACGCGTGATTCCAGCTCATCACTTGAGCTTCCTCGCAGCGTTCAAGTTGTCTCATACTTATTGCTTTCATTTGTCACGACGCAACTGGATTGTATCAAGTTAAAGTCTCAAAATTCGAGAAGATAAAAAGGAAAATATCTTCGTAGTGTTCACTGAAACGTGTCATATCTAGTTTCCTCGTTTATATCTCTCGTGAGTTTAAGATTAGAGGCAGCGCTCGTATCTGAACCATTTCGTAATGACATAATAACAAAAGAAGAACGCGATTCTTGCTAAACGAAACTGTTACGGCAGCTCACTCCATCGCGCCTGGAGGAAGAGATGCCCAGCGAAGAAACCTAATTGAGAGCGGTTGTGCTGCTCCGCTTGATATTGGCCACCATTTGCAATCCGCTCCAACTGGGGGAACCTCAAGTCGAACTTTATTCTTACGCTTTGCTAAAAGAGCTAAAAGTTGGGGTTTTCGTTTAAAGCCATTTTTGCAAAGAGAAACAAAACGTTATTCTGAGATAGACTTCATAACCATAAAACGATCGATTCTACATTGTTTTTAATGTAACGACTCAATTATTAGCTTAATCGTTGCTATATCTAGAGCAATTCTTTCTCAAACAGCTACATTCAGTTCCGTGCAAGCGAAAAATTTATTATCATAAATGTATGTTTTCTGGTAATTTCTGACAAAAATCAGGCGTTAAAAGTACTCGTATTAATTCTGAATGGAAATTTGATGAATCAGTTAAAAGAAATTGACTTCAAGGAAAAAAAAATCTTCATAATGTTTTTATCTTCACGGTGTAGGTAGTTCGTCTAAACGATGCGTTTTATATCGTTTCATGGATATTACCCAGTCCCGTTCACATTTCGGGCACTTCTCATTCTCAGTAAATATTATTTCCATTTATTACAACATTATATGACTTCCCTTTTAGATAATTTACTTGAAACTAAATTCTTACATACGGTACTTAAATCTCAGCTGCTTATTATTGTACGTATATATTTTGCACAACACCCTAGTTTAGCATACTTAAAGCATTGCTGGTATTGTAGTAACTTTGTAGAATTTTGTTTGATATTTAATCTGACTTTATTTTTAACTTTTAAGTTGATTTTTCCACATATAGTCTGAAGCATATAATATCACAACATTTACATGAACGTCATATTCATAGCTAGAACTTAAAAACATTTTTTCTTCTGCATATGTCAGGGTTGTCTTCTAAACCGTGCTCTTTACTTATCATTTAAACACTTACAAATGTTGGAAAGATAGAATTGATGCTATATTCAGAGATTAGATCTCGTATTTGTTGGACGAGAAAGTTTTTTCGAAAAATTGTATCAGTTGAAAATTTAAATAGTAATTAAAGTAACAAGGAGCTACAGCTTACCCTATTATAACATCGATACTAACAGGAGTTGATGTTCAGCCAGTATCCTCCTCCTGTTTAATCATCGAGAAAGAACGCCGGCACTCTTCCAACAGAACACTCATTGGGATTCAGCAGAGCTGTTTAGGAAGTGAACTGTTGATTGACTTTATCCTTTTCTGGTTTCAGAGAAATGAATGAATGTCAAGAGTATTTTTTCCATATTTCGATCGAAGTTTATACTCAAATCCATATTTTAAATTTTTACGACTTACATAAACAGATAAACGGTAGAACTCCCGTTAGGTTGGTTCAAACGGATGATTTTTTTTTATATAAAATGTAGGTTAGAACTTTGCGGGTGTCTTTATTAGAGTACACAAAACAGCACATAAACGATAGAGAAATATCCATACCGTAGCCATGGTTCGAACTTAGACTGACGCTTCAATGTAATGTTAAAGCTGTGCACCTTAAAAGTTGCATAGGCCTACATAATGGCCGGAAAAATGGCTCAAATTAATATATGCATAAATACCAGTATATACTGCATATGTGATTTTTATTGATACATTACTACATCTTCCGCACTACCAATCTCCATGCTTCCCTGTCTTCCTATAATTTTCTCTGCTCTTCATTTCTTCATCTATTATCATTTTGCCATGTTCTTCATGGTCGTCCTCGTCTTTTCCTTCCAATGGGTTTCCAGTTCATCATTCTTAAGAAGTCGTCTGTCCTCCATTCGCTTTACATATCCGTACCATATGAGTTGCTTTGTCCTCCACTATAGTTTGTGATAATTAAATTCTTCTATATTATTTCATTTTTGATTCTTTCACCTCCAAAAGTCCATTTCCGTCGCCAATAATTTCCTCTCCTCCTTTCTTTGATCTGCCAAATTTCTGACCCATATTGTATTATTTTCCCTAATAATTGCATTTTAGGTATTGTTTTTTTCTTTTGGTAATGTATTTATCCCATAGGACGACATTTAGGTCTAGTAAAGATATTGCCTTCCTTTGACATTTCTGCTTTAGATATCCATTTCCATTCCTCCATCTTTATTAAACATGACTCCTAAGTATTCGTAACTTTCACACATTTTATATCTGTCCATCCTTTAATATTAAGTCTTGCTGAGTTTCCCCCTATGGAAATATATTTTGTTTATTATGTTTTTTAAGTTGGTTATTTAACGACGCTGTATCAACTAATAGGTTATTTAGCGTCGATGAGAATGGTGATAGCGAGATGGTATTTGGCAAGATGAGGCCGAGGATTCGCCATAGATTACCTGGCATTCACCTTACGGTTGGGGAAAACCTCGGAAAAACCCAACCAGGTAATCAGCCAAAGCGGGGATCGAACCCGCGCCCGAGCGCAACTTCATACCGGCAGGAAAGCGCCTTAACCGACTGAGCCACGCCGGTGGCTTTTTATGGTAACTTTTAAGTTCTCTTTGGAATATTCTTTCGCTTATTCCCTCGTCATGTACTCGATATCATCGCAATCTGGGACTACGATAACTTGGTCATCAGCGAAATGCAAAGAGTAAATCATTTCTTCAGTTCGCATACCCATAAATTTACGACTACCTCTCTGCAAGCTTTACAGAATACGTCTATTAATTAATATGTAATAGAAGCAATTCAATATTTATCCAAATGAATGTCATCAAATGTAAAATTGGGAGAAAATTAACAGATTCCTTTTGTGTTACCAAAGATTTGAGATTTGTCTCTCTCCAACATTATTTAAATACATATTTGAAATTTGCAATTTGCACCCGAAAGAGAAAATACTCGTGCTTAGGGCAATTCCTGTTATATGTTTTAGCATTGTTAAATTTTTTAGAGTATATCAATTATCAGGCAGTACATTTCACTTGACGATATGTGTCAGAGGAAGAACAATATTGTTTGTATACATTTGAAGTCTGATTAGTGGAATTTGTTACCTGTCAGCGATGTAGGCTTTTCATCTCCTGGCCAAGTTGTCTCATGAGAGATGCCTAATTGGTGTCACTTGGGGGTTCCAACCTATCTTTAGACAGTTGACTAAACAACTATATTGATAATAATTTTATATGTGTAATTGCTTAAATATGTTAATACAAATTATATTTCAATTTTTGTGAGTTTATGAACTCTCCCTTACAATGATTTAATCTTCCCTTTCATTCTGTACATGAAGTACCGGTACATTCTCTGCCGACTACCAGCTTGGTTTCAGAAAATTATAGTACTCTGTAATTACATTTTTCAGGCTGTTATTACATAGGCTTTCGTTAAATAACCAAACCTGGACTTATATTGAATATGCGTATGTAACAGGAAATATATTTAACCTAATGTCAATAAAAATATTGTTGCTTGATTGATAACTTGGCTAATAATATGATGTACGAATCGATTTTTGAACTCCGATAGTCTGAGAATGGACATAACTGAGTAAACGAAGTCGTGACTGATAGACGAGTGTGATGAGTTGTGCAATTTCGTTTTAATTGATTGATTTTGTCTCTGTTTCTCAATTTTTGGGATAGGTTTCTTTTATTTGCCATAAATCTATGAACCAGGCCTCCCAATTTCTTGTCATGTAAAGACAGCCACGTTATGGATTTTTGCAGCTTTTAGAATCTATCTCCTTAGGCTGGGCTGGGAACTATGAACTTTTAAATTTATAGAAAGCATGTTAGCTACTCGACCGCAGATGACGAATTAAAATTTTGGAATATATAGTTTATGTAATGTTACTTTTAATCATTTATTTAATGTCACTATTTAACTGTTGTATCGATGATGAGCCAAGTATTTTGGTGAGATGAGACTGAGGATTCGCTGTAGATTACTTGACATTTGCCTTACAGTTGAAGGAAACCCCGATAATCAGCTCAAGTGGGATTCGAACCTAGTACACCCGGGAAATTCTTCGCAATAGGACACCAGTGTCTAACATTATGAATTATGCTGGCGTCCTATAGTGTTAGGCTATTCAGCATAATGTTTAGAATAGGCACTTTATTTCAGTCCTGTTATTAATAATTTAGTAGGCCTATATGATGTCGAATCTACTATGGATAAAAAAAATTACACCTACTTTCACGTAAAGTCTATATTCATATTTTCCTAATGGCCTGAAAATACTAAATTTGAGGTATAGCCTCCTCTTACATTACGGTACGAAAAACTTTCCTCAATGAATGATAATGTAAATTATATATTTTTTTAACGTAATATAATACTAGAACAACTGAAATGGAGACGCACTATTTCAGCTCAGTTTGATTTTGAAAATTTATACATGTTTCTATTCCTGCTGGAGGCACAGTTCCTAAAACAAGAATAAGATAGAGAACTCTGCATAGAATTAAAATGTTGAAAGTTTGCCTGATTTCTTCTCAGATCTTTCACTCATTCACGACCACAAATTGAGACAGAAGAAAGTTGGTTATTAACTTATTATCATTGGAAATATAGGCTATATATTCTTCTGCGAAAATTCCAGCCCAGAAAAGTGCACAATCTCTATAGCTATAATATTATTCATATTTTATTATTATTATTATTATTATTATTATTATTATTATTATTATTATTATTATTATTATTATTATTGTTATTATTATTAACATGGTTTTCAATCTGTGCCAATTTTCCCTCAACTCCTGCTATATTTTTCACGAGGAAGTGGTTAATCCCATTGCCTGGTCGATTAGCCTACTGGAAATTGAATTCTAATGGTAGTCGTTTAAGAAGTCACGATAAAATTATATCCAGAATTTGTGTAATGATGACAGACAGCATCCAAAGAAAATGTGCTGCAGCAGTGTATTCTTTCACCACAAATTGAATATAGATTCTTTAGCCATTAAACTAAAGGGAGCCAACGGCGTAGCTCAGTCGTCTGAGGCGCTTGCCTGTCGATCAGGAGTTGCGTTTGGGCATGGGTTCGATTCGGGGTTGGGCTGATTACCTGGTTGGGTTTTTCCGCGTTTTTCCCCAATCGTAAGTCGAATGTCAGTTAATCTATGGCGAATTCTCGGTCTTATCTCGCCAAATACCATCTCGCTATCACCAACTCCATCGACGCCAAATAACCCAGTAGTTGATACAATGCAAATCTGGCTTTAAGGTAAAGCTCCCTGTGAAGCACACTTCAATAATTTTAGGGGAAAAATTGTTTGGGACGGGTATCGATCCCGGGAGCTTTGGCTGAGCGCGTCAACGCTCTACCGACTGCGCTACCCAGGAACTTCACCCGATACCGTCTCAATTTTTTACTTTTATATCCAAATCCCTTTAAAGGTCCCTGGATCGATACTCGTCACCGAAAAGGTTTTTCTCTTGAAATTATTCAAATCTGCTTCACAGAGAACTTTACCTGAAAGCTATAGTTGCATAATATATACGTTACTGTAGGTACGTTAACAGAAAAACACAATTTCAAGTCACATAGAGTTTGTGTGCACTCGATGTGGGTTTATAGCGTCTTGTCAGCCCATTCGAGGTACATGGGTAAAAAGGGAAACATTGAGACGGTGTCGGGGAAGTTTCTGGGTAGCTCAGATGATACAACGTCGTTAAAATAACCAACTAAAAAAACTAAAAGCGAATCTTCAAATATAATACACATGTTATAGAAAGAAATTATTATACCGTACACGTTTGAAAGACCCTTTCGATGCCCACTAGAGATGGAAGAGAATCCTAGTTTCTTATAAAACAAGATCACAGATAAATTTAAGCTAGTGAAATGACCATTTTTAGAAGTGTATATGATTGTACTATATGGGATAAGATCATTAATAAGACAATTAGATGGACTAAAATAGATGGAAAAAACATAGGCTATAGGCTAATAAAGTCATTTAAGAAGATAGAATGAATGAAAACTAAGAAACACAGTGGCACTCTGTTATGATGGGATTAGCTATTAGATGCACATACTTTCATTTGAAGTCCGAACTATGTTAATTCAGTATTACATACTGATGGGATTACTATAAGTGAGTAGAATAATTGTTTGGGAGGTTCGTTGTAGATCCAGAATTAGGAGCTCCATACGTAAAATGCCTTAAGTATGTCGCAATTGCGCCCTCCCAGCCTTTTCATGTTGCAGACCTATCCAGTATCCTAGCTATGTTGAAACAATTGGTAATAGAACACTAAATTTGTTATGAAATAAACCCTATTTATAAATATCCACTTCATTTTGTACAATTAATCAAATTATTTTGTGATCGACAAGTAGAATTGTAATTATATTAACATCAATTGAAGCACGACCTATTAATTAAAAATTTTTATTAGCCAATATTAATGTACATGGATATATCGACTTTGAAAGGGGAGAACCAGTGGATTCCATCATGGCCACCTGCATGCCTATACCGCCGCGGCCAACTCTGGTGCCGCTGCCTGGCATGTTCCCAGCAGCGATCGATGCAGAGCGGAGTTAACACTTGTCAGCGACAGATGCACATCGCCAAGTGTCATCATTTCCGCGCTCTCCTTCCCGCGGTTTAAGCTCTTGCCTTTCAATTTCTCAAAGTACACAACGGCGTCAGTTGCTCGACGCATGATACTTCCCACAGTTACAGCGTTCAATACTCCCCTGATGCTAACGAGATTTATCTAGCACCGTTAACTTTTTTATGATAATGTTCATTGTTTAGCAACGTCATATTGTATTAAATGAATGCCTAATAATTAATAATTAAGCTTTTGAATATAAAATCTATGGCATTTATCGGAATCCTTCCCAAGAGAATGAAAATATTAATAGGATCTAATGTAGTTGAACAAGTGACATCTTTTAACTACCTGGGATGCACGATATCATATTTGCGGAATATGGACATGGAAAAGAGTGTAGGAAAATTTCAACAGATCTGTGATACAATAAAAAGTTTAAGAAATATAACTACTGAAGAAGCTTACTTAAAATTGTATAAAACGATGGCAGTCCAGTACACACATATGGATCAGAGACATGGTCTTAAAAAGAAAAGAATTGAAACAACCGAAATGTATTTTTAAGGGCGGTAGGTGGAGTTTCTTTAATAGACAAAAAAAAAACAGTGATTACATCAGGAATGAATTTCGTACAAATATATGACTTAAAAAAAAAAAAGATAGAGGCGAATAAAAATAACTGGTTTCAACATACACAAAGGGTGACAGAGAACTGCAACCCTAAAAAGATGCTTTATTAGGAACTAGAGCACGGATGTTTAGGTATTTATAATATAACAGTTAAAATAGACCGGCAAAAAAGGCAATAAAACGTAAAAAAAGCACAATAATCTTTGAAAAACGCATTATGAATTTTAACCCTTAAGTACTCGCGTCGGGTCTATATGACCCGAGTGTTTTTTTCTTTCCTCTGTTTTCTTTGCTGGAAGGTAATATGAAGAGTGCCGGTGGTGTGTAATTTCTTCTATTGTTGAAATCTTTGAAACTGTCTGGCTGTAGTCATTGTTGAGTTTATCATTTAGCCCCAACAGCTGTTTATATGTGATTTGACCCGACGCGAGTGTGTGCGTTCTTCTAAAAGGCAGGAAGATTTTGTGAATAACTGAGGAGATTTCATTATTTATGCGTAAGTATTATTTGATGTAAGCTTTATATTATTATATTCTTCACATTTTCCGCGTTCATTTCAGCTGTATATGCAGCTCTTTTTATTATTATTTTCAAAGAATATCAAAGAAAGTAGTAACAGACGAAGAAATTGCAGAGAAGTCGAAGTCGAGGGAATTACTAGTAACAAACGAAGAAATTGCAAGGGAGTTGAATACGATTCTCAGTAATGCACTAATGATAATGACGATGGTGAATCTGTGGGGGAACTTTCTGAGCTTGACGATGTCATAGATGAAGACACAAGTTCCTCCAAAAAGCCAGAAATTGTGACGTTTTATAACTGTACCTAGGGTGGAGTTGATTCATGCGACCAATTGTGTAGCAACTATAGTGTTGGACGTAGAACAAGAAGATGGCCACTGGCAATGTTCTTCCATTTCAGCACCCAACTCATATGTTGCCTATTGTAAGATGAATACCAGAGAGAAGATACAAAGCAGAATATTTCTGAAGAACCTGGCTAAAGAACTTCTTATGGGAAACGTTGGCAGGAGAATGAGTAATCCTCACGTATCACGCAGTCTCAGGGCAAGAATAAAAATATTCCTAACAGAGAGAGGCATTGAAGTGCCACCGAAAGAACAACAAAATCAAGAAACAAGAAGTGGACCAGCATCTCAGAAAAGGAAGAGATATCATATCTGCCCTAGCACAAATGATAATAAGCATTCAACACAATGTGCAGTTTGTTTGGGACACGTATGCAAAATTCACTGCAAAGTTGTTTCCACAATATGTGGAGAATACGCCATGAAATGAAGCACTGCTTTGTTTTACAATGTCTGATTGAAAAGTTTTAAGACTGAAGTCAGCATTGCTTATTGGTTTGCGGTGACATCTTAGGAATCGATGTTACAATTCAGAATGAACCCCTTTGAAGGGCATTCACTGCAGTAGCCTTTAGGTACAGTGATTTTTTATTACAAACCCAGTCAACATTTTTCAAGAATGGTTCCAAATCTAGGATAATAGTAGGAGTTTGTGTATTCCTCCAGAAGAGGACTGTAGTAGTCTTTAGGTACCATTATTATGAACCTAACCTTAAAAATTTTCAATCACACCTCGTAAAGAAACAGTATGGTTATAAGATTTCAAAGTCATGTTTTCATTTTTCTTTAGTTGAGATTTACAAATTTCATTGTATTTGATTATGTTCAATATAAATAATGTACAGTTCAGAATAAAAATATTTCATTTACTTCAGTTTAAACATTTTATTTACTCCATAATTTTGCCATGAATCCACGTCCACATCTTAGTTTGTGTCAATGGGTCAAATTGACCCGACGCGAGTGTTTATGTAACTTTCTACCAGGCGAGTACTTAAGGGTAAAGGCATAATATATTTTAGCAATAAATTTAAATTATATCAATGTAACTCATATATTTACTTCTTAGGTGACACATGTTGACTTATAAAATATATTTTTCGTGATTAACTGTCTTTTCACAAACCTTACATAACAAAACTGTTCCATCGGTTGAAAACACATGGGCACCAAATTCACTAATGTAAGCATGAACTTTACTTTTCAGTGATTTACTGAATTTAGCATTATAGCTAACCGATCTTATAGTTCTGTAACCCGACAATAGCTGATTGTTCCTCACTCAAATTTCTTTCTCCTGCAATAATAAACACGTGTAGCAGAAAATTATAACAATAAGATCTAAAAATATGAAAGCAAACAATTGGAAATGCTACGTGACAACTTCTATGAGAACGAGCTAATATTTAAAATTATAAAGCTGATTATTGGTACTGTGAAGACATGACAATATTATATTTGTAACTGTGGATTGTCGATCATTATCCATATTAAACCAATAGTATTAAAGCACGATTATTAGCTGATTAAGCACCGAAATAAATTACTTTTATTTACTTTATTAGTAAAGTTAGTCATTGTTTCAAATATTTAAATTTCATACACGTTACATTACAATTAATTAGAAAATTGCAAATAAATAAGAAATGTTGCTTTAAAATGACAAAAAAGGCATTCATTAGTAAGGAACACCTTAAAAAACAAAGAGGCAAAATAAAAATTGACGCTATCATTTTGATTGACTCCAAATTACATTTATATCTATGCAAATAATGATTTACTTCCACCCAGTAAAAAAAGGGATTTTGCCAAACATCCGTGCTCTAATTATAACCTCCGGGTCGAAGAAATGTAGGAAGCCCAAGAAAATATTGGAGAGATGGTCTGCCACATATTCCAACTGGGAGCAAACGGACCAGTAGGTGGAAGCCCTGAAGTTGATGATGTTTTTTTTAATGACTGATAAATTACCACACAAGTGAAAGAAAGTTTTTATATACTGTTAATACAAGAAATCAATTTTAATGCATTGCTCTTTGCGGATTACCAGGTCACAATTCCTTTGTCTTAGCAACAGTGTTTATAACGTAGAAGAAAAGTTTAATACGGAAAGTTTCTTTAATAGCAACTAAAAATAAGGCCTTTATGACTACAGATAAATAAGAACATAAATAGTAATTATTAAGTGTAAAACAGAACACGTGAATCGATTTAGTTATTTAGTATGCGGAATCAGCTATAGAGAAAAGAAATATGGAGATAAGAACATTTATAAATTGAAATATTTCTCTTACACATTAAGGCGGGTTGTAGTTCATAAGGTACGAAAACCCTATCCGTTTATCTCCTAGCCTAGTTGCCTCATAAGTGGTGCCTTCTTGGTATCATTTTTGAGGTTCAGACCGGTTTTCGGACAGTTGACTAAACATCAACAAACAAGGTACGAAGATATTAATTAGTACTAGAGATCCGTTATGGTCTCACTGCGCATAAACTATCTTTTCATATGTTGTCTCGAAGGTCGTTTATCTCGAGTTGTAATTCAAAATTCATTTCGCCGATATGAGCTAAGGCATAATAATGTAATGACAAGCCCATTAACATGAAAAGTACCGTAGCTATATAGATGTAATAAAAAAAATTTCAGATCCAAATGAAATGGAAATAATGTGACTGCCGAAATTAGCAATGATTTTGGATTATAAACGTCACGTTCGAAGAACTACTGGACGTCCATGGAGAAAATAGAGTGACCAATAATGTTTGAAGTCGCAGTGATTGACTGGAATTAATTTATAAATATGATGAAGAAAACAAGATGATAACAAATAAAAAGAATAACAATTTTCCAACAATCAAACAATTAATATATATATATATATATATATATATATATATACACATACATACACAGTATATGAATTAATTTATGAATATGATGAAGAAAACAAGATGATGATAAATAAAAAGAATTACAATTTTCCAACAATCAAACAATTCATATATATATATATATATATATATATATATATATATATATATATATATATATATATATATATATAATTTAACCAACTATTAGATATAATTGAAAAAGGACAAATTTATATGTGTGAAATTTGTAAAGGAGAGAAAGGAAAGAAAAATTTAGGAGATACGCAGTTTTTTTATTTTTATTGAAGCTCCGTGTGATTGGTAGCTGTAATATCTGTTCCCAAAGGGACTCGACTTGTCGTTAAACGGTTTTAAAATCCCTCCTATCTGAAATATGATCCATGCGACTTTGATATTGATGCCATAAAATCTTCATATGTATTCGCTGCTTCCTAAGCCAAACCTCGAGTCTCTCTCTCTTCTCTTACATCAACTACAAGCCTGTCGTTGGATCTCTCTTTCTATACACGTTTGTCTCTAAATGTTCATCACGCTGTCGTTTTTGCCTGTCAGTAGATACTTTATTTTCTGATCTATTCCCAGATGTGTTGTACTGGTTGAATTTCTTTATGGTCTGTAAGATTTTTCTGAAAAATTAATTTGAGTTTTGATATACCGTCTACACAGTTCCGCAGCAATTAATGTTAAAGTATTAATGACAGCGACCATTTCACTTAATATGTTACGTCATTCTACTTTCCACCAATCACAGACACGATTCTTCAGAGAAATATTGCAACCTCAGGTTCGCCTTTATCAGCTCCAACTTTCCGTGTTCGTTTTAACACGCGTAAGTAAGATTTAGTATCCACTACAGCATGGCGACAATAGCGGACATTACAAATCGTTTTGGGCAAGCGTGAAATGATTAAATAATTCGCAATGCAAAGCCACAAAACACAGATAAAGAGCAAATATATGTGGAGTCAGTTTCAGCAGTTTTGTGAAGTGCGTGGTTATGAATTGTAAAGAGGAATACCTGCGCCTGGGGTATTAACATGAGAAAATAAAATGGTGTTGAATATGAAGAATATGCTGTGAGAACTATATCGAATGTCACAACAAAAGCTATACAAGAGAAATATTTTAGGGAATATCAACGAAATTTCAACCCGATTGTAGATCAGTAATTTAAATGTACTAGGTTGGTTGGTTAATTATATAATTTCATTAATGAATTTATCATTTCATTTATTTTAATGATTATTATACATATTTTCGTGGATTATAATTTCTATGTTATTAATTATTATGTTTGTATTAATAAATCATAATAGTATAAAAATAATTATAACTGTAGTTATTATTATTTTTAACTTATACAGAGAGAGTCAGAACTTTCTCCGCACTGGTGGATTAAGCGAGAGCGCGCTAGATACGGAGAATGGAGTGGCACCACTGGCTGCGATAGTGGAATAAATGAGAGCGCGCTAGGTACGGAGAATAAATATAAAATCATTATGAAGCGACAAATCCCAAATATGGCAATAATATTGAAATTCCAAAATACTTACCTACTCTACAGAAGGTGTTGAAAATGTCGTCCATTTTCTTGAAGACATAGGTCCACCCGCTTCACCTTATTTTCAAAAACCTTCTTCAAAGTTTCCTTCGTCACTGAATTGAAAAAGTTTGTTATTACATATTTTAATTTATCGATCGGGGTAGGATTGGTCTAGTACCCTTTAGATTTAGCTGCTCCCCAGAAGAAATAATCAGGAGGTGTTAGTTCGGGGGATCTCAGCTGGCACAATTATTATTCCGCGATAACCTCTTTTAAAAATTGCAGAGATGGGTTAGATGTATGAGCTGTGACACCATGTTATTGAAAGAAACAGCTACTTAATTAAATTTCATTTAATTGTCCAGTAAAAGGAAACAATATGTCTAAGCAATAAACTTCAGAGTTTACTGTGTCTTTAAAAATTATCCTATAGGCCTAATGTGTGCTCGTGATATGGCACACCATACCCCAATTTTCTGGGAGTGCAATGGTGTTTCATGTATTGCATAATGGTTTTCGTAGGACCAGGTCCGTGTATTCTGAGAATTTACGTAATCTGAAAGATAAAACCAAGCTTCGTTTGTAAAGAATTTCCTGTCTAACATGCCAACACCATGACGACGAATAAATCTTTGAAACCAAACACAATAATTTAGTCTTTTTTCATTATCTGTGGGTTTTAGTTCATACAGTACCTTGTACGGCTGTAATCCTAGTTCATCCTTTAATGCTCTACACGCACTGGAATAATATATGTCAGTTTGCTGTGCCAATTTTCTAACCGATTTGCTAAGGCTTTTTAGCATTCGATTAGAAATCTCTAACAGTTTTTCTTTCATTAAAACTGTGGGTCTCCCACACAGTGGAGCATCTTGCTAGGAGCTTGTCTGGAGAAATTTATTTAACAGATCGCGTACTGTATCCCTATGAGGTAAATTAGAGTTTGAGAAACGTTCTCTAAATTTCTGTTTCACTTTTTTAGTGTATTTGTCACCTTCTCGAAACACATATTCCACTAAAGAACTCATTCTTTAAATGAAAACAGTTTACGGAATGAATGCACTTGCTGGCTGCAGGGTTTGTGTATAACCTTGGTGAGGACGCGCTACCCGCTAAGGCAAGGGAGAAATACCAACCTACACCAGAATGTAAGTGTGTCTGCCACTGCGGAGAAAGTTCTGACTCTCTCTGTATTATTATTATTAATTATTAATACAGACAATAATTAATAACATAGAAATTATAACCCACGAAAATATTTATAATAATCATAATGAAATAATAAATTCATTAATAAAATTATATAATCAACCAACCAAGCAACCAACCAACCAAGATGTAGGAAGCACCAAAAAGAAACAAATACAGAACATGCTAGAGAAAAATAAGGTTAATGTAGTAATAAAATCAATTTTGTATTTAATTAATAACCAAAACTGTTTTTAATACGTCATGATTACGAATAGGTTATGTAACAATTAATACGTTTTCATAGAGTATTCAAATCGATTTGAATACGTTTATCGTACTGAATACGATCCCCCCCATCCCTGTTTTCATGCAATTTTCTATATGTATTGAAAATGATTTAAATATGGAAGCTGAGGTTTCGAAAGTAGTTATGTTGGTTAACATGTCATAGACATGTTAGCATGCTGGTCACTCTGTAGACCTTGGCTATAAACAATGTTGAGTTTTTTTAACGAGGCGCATGAAAATATAATATTCTGGTTGTTAATAAAGAATGGTAATAATGGCTGTAGAACAATACAAATATTATGTATTAAAATACGCCTTTTCAACATACATAATTGCGCTCGTTCTTGGTAAAATAGCTGGGACATCAAACAAATGACGATCGTTCACGCGCTTAGCGCATTGAGATCGTTTTGAATATGATACTCGTTTTCATGCAATTTAATCGGTATTGAATACGATACGATCCACTTTTTAGGTGTACTCGTATCGACTTTGAAACTCAGTTTTGAATCCCGGTTTTCATGAAAGTTTAAATACGGTAAACGTATTCAAATTGATTTGTTTTTAGTTGTCAAAAGTTGCTGAATCTGCTTTTAAAATCATTATTATCATAATTCAGTTCTTATCCAGTATGCAATGAGACAGTAATAGAAAAGCTATCGCTCTTAATTTATGAGCTTGTTCGTTAGTTACTGTATAAAATGCAGAATGAGAAAGTATGTAAAATTTAAAATTTTAAGCTACTAATTCAAGTAGATGGGCTCCTGCATCATTCATGCACTGTTTACCTCCACGGAGGTCCTGAAAGTGTTTTTATTCCGCCGCGGGATCGACTGACAGGGTTTAGTTACAACTCGACCGCAGACGTTATGAGGCTGGTGTAAAAGCTAACTGCCGACTGACGACGAGTGGAATAAAAATTGTTCTTTCCCCGAGAATTGGCGCGCGCCTTACATTCCGCAGTGGATCGCCATCTCATAAGGTCGAGCGGCCGTATGGTTCGCACGACTCTGTGCACCTTATTGACCGGTATGGTTCGCGAGCCAGAAAACGAGATTAGTCCCCCAGGTCGTGTAATTGCCTTGTAAAGAACAACCGCCTTTTACTTTATCAGAAAATGGCCGCCTGAGGAAACATTCATTGCAATGTCCTCTCTGTGAGCAAGTTCGTTCTGAGCCCTGCTTACAGATCCCAATAACGTGGCCGGAGTTCGAAACCTAAGAGGTACTATAAATTATATTTTATGCGAAGATGTAGCCAAGGCTATTTTCTTTAGATCATGCGTGTTATCTGCCCATCTGTTTTTCGATTTGTAGGAGCTAGAAGGCCGAGTCTGTGGTTGAAGCGCCAACGCTCTGGTCTTCATCCAGGAGCACCGGGTTCAACCCGCGATCAGATCGTAATAGTATTTGTAGTGAACAAAAAAATGTTGCAGAGGGTTTTTCTTTTCTGAGTACTCCCATTTTCCTCTCTCATTCCATCAACACACTCCACCTTTGTCTCATATCATCTCTCATCATATAATTAAGAATAGACTGGAGAAAAGTCTTGCGGGTAACAAAGGTATACGAAAGGCTTGGGGTTCCGGGCCGTGGAGTTTACCAGGTACTCGTCTGAGGCCTGGACCTGGCAGTGTCAGGGCTGAAATAGGATTGCCCATCTATCGACAACGGGTTCATGAACGTCAGCCAGGACAGCTATCGCACTTGCACAATCATCCCGTATAATATAGGCCGCATAATAGACCAAAGCAAGTCTAAGTGCAAGGATTCGTCCCGGGTACGGCCCTGGAAAAGCCAAGCCAAGAAAAGTGTGTTGATGTAGCTATATTAAATTCGATTTTCAAGAATTGTGTGGACTACTTCACTCATTTAATACAAACCTTTAACTTAAGGACATATTTTTTACATAAAACAGCTATAACCTTGATTCCTTGCAGCATTTATTGCTATTTTGTTATCACTTCCTCGTTATTGTTTGGAATTGTTTCTTTCTTCATAGACAAGTCAGAAGGCCATGACGGCCATGCCACTGTGTGTAATTAAACACCAAAGCACAAAAATAGGTAAAGCGATGGTTTTGAATCAATTTTCAGAATTCTTTGTCAAAAGAAATTACGAAATTCAAGACATAACAAATCAATTACAGATTTTTAACCTAAATGAAGAAATAGACCATCACAGAAAAAAATGGCTAGATCACGTAGACAGAATGGATGAGAGAAGATACCCAAAGAAAATATTAAATTATATACCAGAAGGAAAACGAAACATAGGAAGACCAAAAAAACGATGGAAAGACCAATGAACTAATAATTTGGAGCGCGCAACAAGCCTTAGTAGGGCTTAATGCATGAAGAAGAAGAAGAAGAAGAAGAAGAAGAAGTAAACAGGAGAGACTAGAGAATGCTGACTTTGCAGTGAAAGACCTACTCTTGGACAGAACACTATGAATGAATGAAGAAACATAAAAAAATGAAGAAATTTGTTCTATAGTATCAGTAAGTAAAAGTATCTAGTTTAGAATAAAATGTCATAATCTCTTTAAAAACTTCCTTTGCAATGGCATGCAAAGTTCTTAATAGACAAAGGAACATCTTCTGTGGACCTCTAGAAAAAGAACTAAGGAAAAGATTAGTGAAGTACTTCTCTTTGACATTGTATGGGGCAGAAACATGAATATCACGAAGAAGTGAAGAGTAACGAAATGAAGGTATGGAGAAGAATGGAGAGTATGAAACGAACAGACAGAATAAAAAAATAAGCTATGCCAGGAAAAGTTGTTGAAGAAAGAATAATGCTGAAACTAATCAGAAAGGGAAAAATGAATTGGCTGGGTCACTGGCTGAGAAGAAACTGTCTACTGAAAGATACATTAGAAGAAGTGGTGAACGGAAGAAACTGTAAAGGCAGAAGAAGATATCAGATGACAGACAATATTACGATATATGGTTCGTATGCGGAGACTGAGACGAAGGCAGAAAATAGGAAAGATTGGAGAGTGCTGGGTTTGCAGTGAAAGATCTGGCCTTGGGAAGAAAACTGTAAAAAATCGCTTATTTATGTAATTTTAATGTTTCATCTATACTAATAATAAATCTGTAGCCGAAATTTTTCTGGTAATTTTCGATTTTCCAAAAATAATTGGTCCTAACATATATAATTAACCACCCTGAAACCGAAAATCGCTTTTTTGAAATTTTTGTTTGTATGTCTGTCTGTCTGTATGTTTGTTACCTTTTCACGCGATAATGGCTGAACCGATTTCGATGAAAATTGGAATATAAATTAAGTTCGTTGTAACTTAGATTTTAGGCTATATGGCATTCAAAATACATTATTTAAAAGAGGGGTTATAAGGGGGCCTGAATTAAATAAATCGAAATATCTAGCTTATTATTGATTTTTGTGAAAAATGTTACATAACAAAAGTTTCTTTAAAAATCATTTCCGATAAGTTTTATTCCTTGAAAAATTTTGATATGACGATATGACTGATATTTAATGAGATAAATGAGTTTTAAAATTAAAATAACTGCCATCTAAGGCCATATAATGAAATAAAAAACAAATGACTTCGTCTATAAGGGGCCTTGGACAACAACAATCGAAAGCTATGAAAGATAGCCTACAGAGAATGTTTCTATGTTTGTATGAAGTAATATCGGAAGCTAAATTAACCGATTTGTATAATTAATTATTATTTCACCATTGGAAAGTGTAGTTTCTCTAGATGGACATAATGCTATAATGTTTTTACAGTAACTTCTGATATAATATAATATATAATATAATATAATATAATATAATATAATATAATATAATATAATATAATATAATATAATATAATATAATATAATATAATATAATATAATATAATATAATATAATATAATATAATATAATATAATATCATATAATATAATATAATATAATATAATTTAATATAATATAATATGTAATATTATATAATATAATTTAAGTTATTTGAAGGGTTCACAACCATAGTGGGCCAAGCGCAATTTACTGAATACGTAGAAAACAAGGGTTAAAATTAAGTTATTACCATAATTCAATGGAAAACTATAACAAGTAAAATAAAATATATATATTAAATCTAAGTGATGTCAATCTTCATTAAACTATGGTTGCATGTAATAAAAATTAAGAAACGTGTTAAAGGGATTGTCATTGCACTAAATGAGTGTCTCTGGACCAAAATGATCGCATTTTAATTATTTGGATGCAATTTAAATTAAGTAACATATAAAACGATTTATCCTTCTATCAAACACGAATGTTCCCTGGATCAAACGTCCTATTTTAATTGTGTAATGAAGCAATGAGTAATAATAAAAAGAAATAATCTCCTGGTTATGATAAAATAAATTTCAATCTTATGAAATATAGGCAGAATTCATTACGGTGCTAAACATAAGCAGGAAAACTTTCAATATTCCTAATGAACGGAGTATAGCCATGGTCATGTCCATTTTTAAAAAGGTAGAAGAGACAAACATGAAGACTATCGAGACATTCAGTCTGTCAAATGTGGCATTTAAAGTAGACTATGTGCCAAAATTATGGCAAGACGATCAGTAAAAATATACGTACTTGTATGTGAACCTTTAGTGATAGAAGAGCAAAACGGCCTTAGAAGATGGAGAAGATGGACAGTTTAATTTTAATACATGAGTTATTGGAGAAAGATAAAAAAATATAAAATACAGGGTCCGCCGGAAAAATGTATACACTCTTTAAGGAACGAAAACTATTTATTATGTGTTTGTTTTAATTTAAATACTGATCACACATGTAGTACTGTCTTCAGTTAAGCACATGGTTATTTTAGATGTTCAAAACGTTCGACGGTGGCGGCCAGACACATTACAAAGACGTTAGGACACACAACGCAACGACGAGCGGTCGCCGCAGCTACGTCGGTCACTGTTTCAACGGAGATCGCTGAACATGCCGCTGTAATCTCCTGGCGAAGGTCCTCCAGCGTGCGCGGCTTACGTCGATAGACTTGATCTTTCACATTTCCCCACAAGTAAAAATCCATAGGGGTTAGATCTGGCGGCCGTGGGGGGAACTCAATCCAATATCCCTGCAGATTGTCATCCAGGAAAGCTCGTACGGCTAGGTGGTAGTATGGTGGTGCCCAGTCCTGTTGTTAGAAGACATCAGCTCCATAAAGCGCACGTACACCTTTTAAAAATTGATGTGCGTAACATTTCGAGGTACCTTCTCCAGTGACAGTACCATCAAAGAAATAGGGTCCTACTAAGGCCCTAGATGATAGTCCACACAGCACACATGAATCCCTGATAGATTGACCGCCTTATCCACATAACATGCGGATTTTCCGGTGCCCAGTAGACGCAGTTACGTCGATTCACTGTTCCATTAAATTTAAACTGGACCTCATCAGACCAAACTACCTTCGTCACAAATTGTTCGTCTTCAGTTACCATTAGATCATACCATTCGCAAAATTGCACTCGACGATCAGGATCGTCATCATTATTCGCGTGTAGTAATCGTGGGATGTAAACATTCCACTTAGCAACTTTCAGAATTCGTCATACACTTGCATTGCTAATCCCCAATTCACGTGCACATTGCATAGCAAACTTCTATGGAGAAGTAACAAACCTTTCCAACACGAGAGCCGACGAAGCAGGACTTGTAGCTGTACGCGGTCTTCCCGATCTTTCTTTGTGAATATCACAAATCGTTCCATGCACCTCAAACTTGTCAATAATGTTAGGCGGGTTGGGGGTTCTGTTTCGTACTCCCGCCTCCACTGACGCTGCACTTAACGGCATTATCAAACCTCATAAACCACTTCAGGATGCATTTTCGCTGGTTCAACGTCAAGTGTGCTGCAGCCATTTTGTTTTCTCATTATCGTGATGAAAGTGCCGACATCTGTTGAGCGAAAAAACCATACTACAACATACTCGTAATTCAAATCACTTGACAATATCAATATCCCGATACAGTCTGACAAAGAGTGTAGGCCTATACATTTTTTGGCGGACTCTGTAGATACTCATTTAATTTGCATATCTTACCATAAATAATTTCATTCTATTCTGCGGAGCAAACTATGGGACCATAATAATAAATAAAGATTCCTAACACATAATGATAATTGAAAGGATATACCAAAATGCTACAGTACTTACTTACAAATGGCTTTTAAGGAACCCGAAGGTTCATTGCTGCCCTCACATAAGCCCGCCATCGGTCCCTACCCTGTGCAAGATACCAAAATGCTGCAGTACTATTCTTATAATAAAAATTATAGATATAATTAATAGAAATAAATGAAGCAATCCGAAAATGTTGTCCATTATAGTCGGTATTGTTTAATTTTTATAAGGCACTGACGATGCCATTTCAGATTGATGGAAAATTATAAGCCAAAATGAACTGACAAAACATTTTATCATTAGTTATTTGCTGATGAGCAGATTATTTAGTAGCTGTAGAGTATGACATGGCAATGATAATGCATTGACTGACATAATTAAACCAAATAACATGAAAATACCATAAAATGAAATAAAGGTGATGGATGAATCAGTAAAACGAATTAAGATACAATTTGTAGTAAATGATAAGATTATTGAACAATTATAATGATTTTAACTAAGTTACACTAAATGAGCTATAAGTTACCGTACCCTACATAGCCTACCTATTGATTTAACAGGTCTGTTTTCGTTGTCACTGCACAGTTGGATATATCTCAACGTTCTTTGCGACATTTTGGGTAACATCATTGATTGCGTATGATTGAGAAGGCGGTTCTCACAGCCGTTCGTAGTTCATCATTAATTGCGTAGTTATTTGTAGCCACTGTCTGATGTCCGGTGTGGCCAAATTGGGACTTCGTGGGAGGCATGGTAACAATCATGATGATGTTGGAAATCAACGGCCAATTCACTTTCTTGGAAAGTTACCGTTTTAGGAAATTACGAACAGTTAGCGCGAAATGAACTGACGCACCGTGTTACTGAAACCATACCCGATCCATAACTACATTCCAGTCAGTTGGGTTATTAACGAAGATCGAAGTCTTTCAAAATAGATTGCTTCGTTAATAGATCTTCAACAAATTTGAACCAATCACAATATTTGGAGCAACATTTTCCCATACTTAATATAAAATGTGGTGGATTGTGTTCCAACTCTATTGTGAAATTATGTGCATTTTTCTTTCTCCAGAAAACTACACTGCGTTTGCACGTGCTGCAATAAATCTCACATTAATCTCTAAATAGGCAATTAACTCGAGAAAAGCAGTAGGAAGCTTCTGAAGCAGTGAAGCTCGTGATTCGCTATATTTGAACATATCAGCATAACTAAGTTCATTGACGAAAACAGCTTGAAATGGCTTTATCAATAAGTCCTTCATGTGACGACGCATTGTTGAACGTGGTACTCCGAGATCTGATGCTCGTTTCCGTGTCGATTTACGAATTGACCGTTTAATTGATTCGGCAACTCCAGCGCATGAATTGAATCTCTTGACTGGTACATCACTTCGAAGATTGTCTTTGACGCTACCAGACCCAAACGTTCCCAAGCTAACAGTGTTGCTTTTCTTGAAGATGCTTCTGAAATCTCAGTTGGAACTGCGTCACAAACTGTCGCATTGTCTGCCCAGTATACTGTCTTCCGTGACTCCAAATACTCGCATCTAAGTACTCTTAATGGAAAGTTACTTTATGTGTCATGTTACGATCGTTTTAGTCCAACTGAAAAACTCTTCATTATATTAGCGCGATGTTACCACACTATTCAATGTTATTAAACGTTAGTTTGTTATTATTGTTGCAATAACAAGCTATATCACTAAATGGTCGTCCAGGTATTTGCAAGCAATAAGAATGTCTGTGCAGTTCGTAGGAGTATATAGTGACTGTGGTCCACTCTTCAGATCAATAGCAGGCAATAAAAGTATGGAAATAAAATTAAACAGATCCAATTAAATGTGCGCCATATTAAAGACCACTTCGTAAGAAGACAAGAAAAACACAAAGTTTCATTAAGCTATTGTAATACCCGCATTTTACTTCATAAATCTGGAATTAAAAAAAAAAAAACATTGACACAGCAGAGATAAAGTTCCTCAGAGGTGTTGCAGGCTACACAAACTAGAAGCAGATAAAAAATGAAAAAGTTAGGAAAGAACTAAATATATCTTAGTTAAAGTAATAAAATAATAACGTATACATACATAGATAAAATTAGGAAGATCATGTAAATAGATTGAAAAATATTCGGATAACAAAGAAAATCCTTTCATATCATCCAAAAAGAAAAAGAGACGTACGACGATCATAACTCCAATGGGCGGACCGTTTTTCTAAGAGGACGAAACATCCCAGGATTATCCAAATCCATGAAGATGATGATGATGACGATGATGATGATAATTATAATTTCTACGACTGTTGTCAAATGTTTACCCATGAACTTCATACTGAAGGGGGATAAGTCCAAGACATCCAACAAAATGCAGGCATAATATTAGGTTAATAAATTAAATATATTTTATAGCAATTAACAATTACCTTCTTACTATTAATAATTTATTATTTTCTCGAAACAGGCTTGAAGTTGATCATAAGTTTATCGGTAATATCAAAATATCTCGTGTATCATCTAAGATAAACGTTACTTATAGGCAAAAATCAACGCTTAAAATATTTTCATCGGAGATTACAAATGAGACCAGGCAGGGTTAGTTACCATCATTCGAGGGTGGGTTGCATTGATGAAATATGGAACACGACGTTCCGAAAATTAGACCTATATTCGTCTTCAGATAAAAAGGGACGAAAAGAATACCCTATTACGAGTAGTTTGGTCGTCACATGACATTAAATCCTCTTACTTCACACACTAATAGCTCCAAACAGTGGAATACTCTACTTTCACATGAAGACGGTCCAACCTTCGACACGCGGTGCCGTAGTTTTTAGTAATACGAGTAATATCAAATTAATGAAATATGTGACTTATGTAGAAAAAATAATTTTGAAACATTCATTTAGGCCTATAACAATAATCATTGCATCCAATAGCTGAAAAAACTTGTATCCTTGATTAGTCAAATGGTTCTGCTAGTAAATATAGGTCTAACGAAATATGCACATGAAATTATTTTCCTTTCTTCTTGAACGTGAATTATAGATTTGTTGGTTACAACTTATTCCGGGGAGGTCTTCAATTTCTCTACAAGAAAACCAAGCATATAGTTATTTCACGTGACTTACTATATGTTATGTTGGGAATTTTCATGTAACTTGAATCAGTAATATATGAGAAATGCTGGAATTATTACGTCGGTCCGACTGCTTTGAATTGGTTAGTAGGTAAAAGGGGAGTAGAATGGTGTGTAAAAATTATGCACTTCTCTTTAGTTTTCAGATTTTGAGCAGGGTCGTAAATTCCAGATATGTATTTGAGTTAAAGTGAATTATAGATTTAGTGCAGAAACTTCTCGCTGGCATGTTCAGTACAGTCACGGCTAAAATAATCATACTATGACTCTGTGCAGACCACAATGGCGACTCGATGAATCAAGAGAAATTGCAAATATGTCATAATGTTTCTACAGTGTTTAATTGTATCAACGTGAAGAAACAAAACATAAATCTCAACGTCTTTACCGTATTACCCAACCAATATATCACTCAAACATTTTCGACAAAGTTTTTTTTTTTATTTCTATATTTACAGTTTGAAGTTCGAAACACATCTGATTAATGTTCCATTGCAAATTAATATATTGCATCATGCATTTTTAAAAACAAAAAAATCTATACATTTGAAAATGACGTAATGAAAATATAAATACAGAAAAAAAAGATATATGAAACTCAGGGATAAAATTAAATGATATGTTATCGGCGCATTCCAGTACTTTTTGAATAATTGTAATAAATTCGAAAGGTATGTTGATGTCACTGAGCCTAAATATGCCATACAGGAGAGAAAATGACGTGGACTGCCTCAGCCTATAAATGAGAACTTTCTCATAGGTCTGTGTTGTGATAGCGCTAGCAAAAACGAATGTGTCATCATAAGTTCATCATCAACGAATTCAGGTTTAAGATATTTACGGAATATTCCTCTTGATCTCAAGATGCTTATAATATTTCCAACGTTGCCTCGGTCTTCCCAGATCTCGGCAGGCTCTTGGTTAATAAGAGAAGAATAAAAAATACAGAATATGATCTTTTTTCATCCTTTGGACATGGCTGCTTTAATGTTGTTGATAGTGTATATCATCTACTATGTTCTCAATGTACAGTACAATCTTTCACGAATGTTGTCACTTCGATGTGGAACCAATCTAGTATATTCTAATAATGGCCATGAAACTCTAATTTGCGCTGTTTCTAGTTTTTTTACGGATTCGAAGGATATCCTATTTCACTGCAATATTTAAGACTTGAATTTTGAAGACATGCTATGTAAACGTAGTTTTATACTCATAGTCATTTATTTTCTCGAAATGTTTTTTTTATTTCATTCCATTTGATTAATTATATATTAAAATTTTAACGCCATTCTCATTTCTGTGTTCGGAAATTAAGTTATGAAGATAAATAAGTCTGATATCTGTTCAGTGATCACTCAAATTTATATTTTCCTTCTGCTTAAAGTTTTTACTAAAATTACATGAATTTAGTATCTGTTACGAAGATTTTGGTCATTTTAAGTTAAATGCTGTTAAATGTGAATGATCCTCTATTTTAGTAAAAAGAACTTGTCACCCGCATGTTTGTAATACTGTGTTATTTGTGAATTGTATTCCAAGTATTGATTTCTGTAATTGCTTTAGTATACGTATATTATATAATGTATAAAGTAGTGATACAATTTTATGAAATAAAATGAAATTGTTGGAAAAAGTTACAGGTATTTAATTAACGAATATCAAGTGTACAGTGTAATTTAATACGTTTCGACATGATTGCCTTGCACTTTGAAACACTGTCCTCAACGTTCTGTTGTAGCTCTAAAAACTATTTGTGACAGATCTAGTGTAATTCTGAATTCTGTCAACGATAGTTCGAATTCGAATTTTAAGTTCTACATCAGCGGTCGTCAGCTTAGAGCACCCTGGGCCTAGCGTCTCTTACCCGCGGAAAACACAGTGCACCATGGTGCATTCGTAGCTGCTAGCGGTTATGCTCTCTGTCTCTTCCTGCTGCACGACGGGGCACTCGGGATGGCACCGCTTACCCTTTGCACATTTCAGCGAGTGCTGACGACCACTGTTCTACATACATCTTGATTACACAAATTTAAGTTCTTGAAAGTTATTAACTTTCCTCCGATAAACTTTGGATTTGGTAAATCCCCAAACGAAGAAGTCTAAGAATGTTAAATAAGATGAGCTCTGGCACATTCTTTGCGAACCCCTGCCTATGCACCTGCCAGGAAAGACTTCATTCAGGGAGTCTCAACAGGGATTGCAAAATGGGGAGTTGCTCCATCCTGTTGAAACAAAAAGGCATGACAAATTCCAACGCCAGTTAATTGCGGCTCCAGAAAGTGTTGTAAGATGACAAGATACATGTTGCCAGTAGTCATCTTTTCTTGCGAAGAAGGGTCATGTAAACTCGACTCTGCGTGAAGCCGAACCAAACGTTTACTTTTGTTGTATCTCTTTGTCATCCAAACGTTGCATTGGGCTGCTCTCGTCCTCATATTCTACAATTATGTATATTGACTAGGGTACAGATTTGAAATGTACCTGGCTCAGTCGGTTAAGGCGCTTGCCAGCCGGTCTGAAGTTGCGTTCGGGCGCGAGTTCGATCGCCGCTTGGGCTGATTATTGGTTGGGTTTTTTCCGAGGTTTTCCCCAACCGCAATGTGAATGCAAGGTAATCTATGGCGAATCCTCGGCCTCATCTCGCCAAATATCATCACGCTATCACCAATCTCATCGACGCTAAATAACCGAATAGTTGATACAGTGTCGTTAAATAACCAACTAAAATAAAAAATTAAAATGTACCTCATCGCTGAATAAAATGTTATTCATTAATTTGTCGTGGTTTGCGGCCTCAAAACATCATAACACGCAGATTGCCGTGCTGCACAATCTTCATCTTCAAATTTGTGCACTACTTAGATATGATACGCACATTTTTAAAGGTAAAAGTAACACTTTCCAATGGCACACCAAGCTTCCTACTGAGACAGAGAATTCATCCATTTGGGCTACATTCAGTTGCTTGCTGAACAGTTTGCACAGTATCTTTAATGTTGTTGGCCTGCCTGAATGTTGTTGTTCTGCTGTCTGAAATTTATTAACAATAAGCCGAATATTCGCCCTTGGACCAGGTTTCCTATATTTACGCACGAATTCAGCTCTAAAGGCTTCATAGGATAATTCTTTTAAACGTGCCTCCTTTATTTATGTGAAATGGATGTGACATTTATTTGAAACTTTGAGTGAAGACTGGAATTACGCGAAAATCCGTTCCTCAAGACAATTCCTTTATATGCTAGAAATGTTAATTACTAACTCAGTTCTCGAAGCTTTTGGTATTAGATTAATTTTTCATGTTTGATTAAATAATTTAATCATCTGTGTTTTAAAAAATTGACCCCCATATTTATGCAATCAAGTTCGGGCTCTTTCGATTCTTCTGTTTTCCATATATACTTTCTACGAGTAGTTCTTCCAAAAATACGTCATATTTTTCGTTCTCTACTACATTAGGATTAAACCATAATTTTTTATTATAATCTATCCAGTGTTCTTGAGCGATGCTATAAATCAAAAGTTGATCTTTGATAATCAAATGTAAACTTCAAAATACTTTCTCTAACGATTTGACAAACCTTTTCCAATAATTTCAACGTATTTAACTACTTAAATGTCTTGCTTTATTACTAAATTTCTCAGTCATTATTCTTATACGTAATATAAGAACCAATAGCCTATCTTACTCTTCTAAAATGCGTTGTTTCAATTAATTAGGCAGTAAGAATTTCTGCATTACAAAAGCCTATTCTCGACCACAATCAGACCTATCCGTTTGTCTGCGAACAGACATCTCTCATACATGGGTAAATGTGATGACCGCCATAGGCACGTTCATAAATGGCAATGAATAGAGATGTGAAACGGGAATACTCTAAGAAGACATGATCCAACACTCTTTTTAATTCAAACTCCATTTGACATTCCGGAATCTGGAACTGAAACTCCGGTATAAGAATCCGACGCTGTTGTTCGGCTGTGATCCTTAAACCGTAACCACATCACTTAAAAAAATTAACTCTTTGTACGAAAGAATAATTATGTTTCCCCGACACATCATAAAATATAACACACACTTTCAACAAAGTGATTAAAAAAAGTTCCATTCCTAACCATGTAATGATTTTTTTGTAGGCTAATAAAGTTGTATGAAAAATTTCCCGCAGTTGGTGGAGGGAGAAAAAATCGAATATAACTTAAAGATGGTAGATTAATGATTACATTTAAAGTTAAATTATTGGCGTGTGAAAACTTTTAAGTGTATTTTCTGATACAGAAGAAGTCATAATGCCGAAAAATTATTATAATGTAAGAAATTTCCCTTTAATTATTCAGCAATATAATATTCTTCAGACATCTCATATAATGAACATGCTGCACATCTCTAACACTTTCTTTCCGAATTTTGTACTAAAAATTCGACAGTTGGAGGTCGATTACGACGTCACTAAGGTCCCAGTAATCAAACTGCGCAGGTCACAGAGGTTCTGTCTGCCCTCCACTAGTATTCATCACAATTAGCCTATCAACAAAACAGTGTGACGTTTCAACCAGGTCAGCCATGCTGTTTGCTTATCCGCCCATCGGCTTGCCACTGTCCTCCATATGTATACGTCACATGCCAGCCGCTGCCATGACAACATCACTGCATTGTCACTAATTACTGAAGACGGATACTTCCCCGAGTAACACTTCGCCGTCTCATGTTTGAAACTTCAGTGGACTCTTATTTTGTAGTCTGGATGCATACTTAGTACAGAAATTATAATAATTATATTGTCAGTACTTTTTAATGTGCTATCCCAATTATTCAGGTTAGTGAAGGAATGGAGTTGCACGAAATAAAAAAGGAATGGATAATCTAAGGGAGGGGCATTAAAATCTCTCTTCATTCCTAATCCTCGTGGAAAAGCTCATCTTTTAACTAAACAATAGTAGAAGAGTTACGTATACTATAAATCTTCGTATAGGCTATTGACTTCTATAAAATTTTACGTTTTGAGCAGTCATCACTTCACAGTTCCATTGAAAGTTTTCCAGCTATCCCTTGCTTTTTTCGATATTGCGGAGAGTTTATATACCTGGTAACCTGACTCCCTTCTTAAATTTTTAATTTCTAATTTTTGTTTTGTTGACGAACCGTTTTCTTTCGTTTTACTAGCTATGGTAACGTATATTAAACTAATCAAAACTGACATCCTTAAAGACTGAAAGAAAATAACTAAACAGAGAAATCTCAATTGTAACATTGTAAATTAAAGAAAGGATGAAGCACCAATAAAAACCTAATAATTCGCGAAAGACAATTCGGGAGTCTACTCTATCTATACTGACGAAATCGTTAGCAACGAATCGTTTACTGAGGAAAACTATATAATGAAAGGAGTTGATTTTATTTCTCTGATTTTTGTAAATTATTAAATAACAGACTTTAAAATTAATTTCTAAACGCTATTTCGTTCATGTACCAATTTTCCAAAGGAGTGTAAGAATCTATTGAATTTCAACCAATCAATCCATCTATCACTCCAATATTGTATTATCGATATTACATTGTTAGGCACTTTTATCTTATCGCCGATTATGTTCTAGTTTGTAGGATACCTAAGTATTTAAGAAGACAACGGAAATAGTTGTGATCCATACAAATCAGTGACGTACACCATAGTACAATTATCAATAAACTCAGAAATAATCAAATAACATCAATTTCTTCAGCATCAAATACATTCAATAAATTTTCCTTTTACGGTATATGTCGCTTTCATAATTATGAGTGTTATTCATAGACATTTCGCTAGCCCGCGCTATGAGCGTGCTAAACAGTATTCATATCATATCATATCGCTGACACTGGTGTATGAATACGAAAAACATTAGTTCGCTGATAATCCACCGAAAGCCCGCGCTAAGAATGTCTATGAATACGACCCTATATGTTTAATTACATTTTTATATTTTTAAATTAAATTGTGTTCATATCAAAAATAAGGATTTCCGTTACTCCATTTTACTGTTACTTATGTGTAATCAACTAATAATTTAGACTACAAGGTTAATGCTAGGTGGTTATCATGGTAGCATTCCTAAATAAATATTTTCTTTCTTTCTTTACGAATGCAGTACGTCCTGATAGCGAATCGAACTAGTTTATTGGAAATACTAAATTAAATAAGAATATCGTATAATACTTCTTTCTCTCTACCGCGTCATATGCCTTTTGAAAAATGAAATCTAGAATAACTGATGTACTGTGTCCTTATACTCCAATTTTTTTTACAATGTCTGTCGAATACAAAAAATCTGATCAATAGTCGATTTATTACGCCTGAAACCACATTGATGATCCCCAATAATTTCATCCATACTCGTATATGGAGTTAATCTTCTCAAAATAATATTGGAATTATTATTATTAATATTATTATTATTATTATTATTATTATTATTATTATTATTATTATTAGCTATGTTACGGTAAATTTATTAATATTATACTATGTCCTAATAGAACATAGTCATTACAACATAGTCATGAATAGTCGGCCTCGGTAGCGTAGTTGGTATAGCACTGGCCTTCTGCTCGAGGTTGTGGGTTCGCTCCCGTACCAGGTAGATGGGATTTAAGTGTGTTTAAATGCGACAGGCTCATGTCAGTAGATTTACTGGCATGTAAAATAATTTCTGCGGGACAAAATTCCGTCACACAGGCGACGCTGATATAACCTCTGCAGTTGCGAGCGTCGTTAAATGAACCATAATTAAAATTAAAATTATTCATGAATATTATGTAAAAGTGTTTTCCAGAGTTAAAGGTAACGAAGAGCCTTAATAAATTATTTTTAAACAGTGAACCTCCACATTCATACCACATGTTTCTTCAGTTCCATTCTGAAATTCCATTGAATATATTTTGTTTTAAACTCAATCGATTAGACTAATTGGCAATTTGTGAATAAACTAATATTTCTGGGAGAATTATAATTGTTTACATTAGCTACTAAAACTTTACTTTTGCTGTAGATTTCGCAATCATTGAATTTAATGACATTAATTTGATTACTATCATAAAATTAACACGCTTTTTCATAAGTGCTGTGAATTTCAAACGTAGAGAAAAATCTGTCGGCTAAAGTAGTACTTCAAGCAAAATAAAAAAGAGAAAGAGAGTAAAAAAATGAGAGAATAAAGAAAAAAATTACACACTTATTAAAAAAATACTCGGATTCGAACCACTACATGAACCGAATAAAGGAATGCTCAGTGGGAAGTGTATGTCTGCGCCACAGCACATACACAATTGCGCGGCATCAATCGGAGGTCTCCGATTGAAAGCGCGCAAATAACTGGTCCGGAGAAAATCTAATCATCCACAGCACTAATTATTTCGTGGTTAATTAAGTACATTGTACATAGTATACAGCAGTTCAGCAATACATTATTATAAGGTACGGGCTAATGAAAAATATCTAATGCATTAGAGTCTGATAGACAAATAATGAGAATGCAAAGCAATAAATTAACGTGTGAATAGTTCAGTACGTTCCTATAAATAAATTATTACAAATTTCCTTAAAACATAATAACAGCTACCTACATTCTAATTTGTATTTTGGTTTATTTTAATCTAACTTTCCTCTGACGTTTGTTTTTCGGAACATAACATTTTCTTCCCTCACACACTCCGACCAGTACTCTTTGTCACTCTTTCGAGAAGAACCACTTTCGGGCACGATAAGTTGGAAAGTTGCAAATCACTGGAATAATCCTTTATCTGAGCAAAAATTTAGCTATCCTAGGAAGTGAGAGAACACCTCATTTTAGAGGTATTTGGGCGGCGGCAGAGCCCTTTTCAAATATGTAAAATTTGTTCTGAATTATTTAGAAGAAGTGAAATGAGAAAATTGTTAATTATACCTTAAATAATATCATTTTTGAAATTAAATCATTACAATAATATCTTATTTGAAGGTTTCGTAACAAGCTGTTTTTTTACGGTGATGGGTTGTTAGCCCTTCGCCCAACCCCCAAGCTGGAGACCACCCCTCATCGGAAAATATTTGGGGCTGAGAGGGATGAAGTTACAGGAGAATGGAGAAAGTTACACAACACAGAACTGCACGCATTGTATTCTTCACTTGACATACTGTAATTAGGAACATTAAATCCAGACGTTTGAGATGGGCAGGGCATAGCAAGTATGGGTGAATCTAGAAATGCATATAGTGTTAGTTGGGAGGCCGGAGGGAAAAAGACCTTTGGGGAGGTCGAGACGTAGATGGGAAGATAATATTAAAATGGATTTGAGGGAGGTGGGATATGATGATAGAGACTGGATTAATCTTGTTCAGGATAGGGACCAATGGCGGGCTTATGTGATGGCGGCAATGGCCCTCCGGGTTCCTTAAAAGCCAGTAAGTAAGTAAGTACAATAATATCTAACCAAAATGACATACAATACAAAAGAACTAACCCCTCGTCTGGGATCGAACTAGAATTGTTTGAGTTTATAAAGAGGTACGTGTGATTGAAAATATTGTACACCGACAAGTGGCAACACTGTCACACCATATAGGTAGCAGGGAAGACAGCCTGAGGTAGCTGTAAACTGTAGTGTGATCTCGGTGTTAAGAGAGCGGTCGTATTGCAAAGTGATACCCAATGATTACTCTGAGCATTCGTGAGAAGCTTTTGTTGTTGTTTAGTCAGCTGTCCGAAGACAGGTTTTAACCTCATAAGTGACACCAATAAGGCATCACTCATGGGGCAACTAAGCCAGGAGTTAAAGGAATAGGATGGCCACTCCATTGTGGAGCATTATTTTCGATCATACGAGATACATTTTTACGTTGTTTGTTGGTTTGTTCCCCTTATAATTTTTCCTTTGCGATAACACAAAAGTGAGCCAGTCCTCCTAAATTTATTTACCGAGAATAATATTGTACGCTTTTAAGAATGGATCATCATTAAATTAATCTTGATAATATTAGCATATTACTTCCACAATAACTCTACCGTTTAGATCAATTCCGTACGAGCGAAAATAATGCTGTACGATAAATTTATTCCTGAAATGCCGAGCACTATTTGAGGTTACTTTTTTCATAGCCGTCTTTGAGAACAATAATTACTGAAGTAAAATTTAACCATGATATAAACTTGTTTTACAATTCATCATTATACTGCATGTAACGCTCTCAAAATTCGGTAGACTCTATTTCCGGACATACATACATACATACATACATACATACATACATACATACATACATACATACATACATACATACATACATACATACATACATACATACATACATACATACATACTCGTACATATGTCGTTACATCTCATTTAGTATATCACAATATAGAGTCCACAACATAGTACTCAATTTCCAAGGCAAAACTTTATTGTAGAGGAAATTAAATTTTAAGAATTCAACCGTTACAGGAGAGTTCTCTAAAAATATCAAGAATATTGAAAAAAAAAAGAAAGAAAATTTACCGTAGATGAGACTTTCTGTAGAATTGTCAGCACCGAATACGACACTGGAAAACTAGTGATGGAACATGATAAAATCTTAAGCTGAGCATGCAGTATGTTTCAAAATGTGTGAACCATAACGGAAGATTATTAAGAAGATCTGTTCCTTGATGAACAGGCGAACTAACGATTATAAGGAAAATGACACATGAACCAAGAAGATATCATCAGAAGGCGAAGCACGAACAGGAGCTCTGATCTATATGGGAAAATTCCATACCTAAAGGAGAAAATCTACGAAGCGACCATAAGAAAAGAAAATTTGTTCTTGGAGACGATATTGCAGTCTGACACCAAATAATCTCCGGAACACAGTGTACCATATAACACGATCTGAAAAAATAGGGAAAACTTCACAATCAACAATAAATGCTGAAATACTTCACCCCTGAAGATGAGGAAAAGGAAGATAGCGAATACCATAGACATATTATCAGAGAAACCATCAGCAGTCTCATAGCTACTCAGGACATAGACTTCACCTGACAGATAATAGAACAGATTCTGGATAATAAAGATTCAAGAAAAACACCAACTAAATAAGCAGCAAAATATTACAAGTTTTCAAGACAATTTCCAAGATACATGACAGCCATTTACAAAAGTTGCCCAACGAAAGATCACTTCCAAAAGCAATGAAAAGGAGCAAACTTAGTATCCATAGTGAAATGAGGAACAAATGGAAGTAAAGAGGTCACAAAATTACGTGCCATCAATCTACTAAGCATAAGGGAATAGAATAAAAGTTTTATTTTCGCTGGCAGAGTTAAGGCCATAAGGCCTTCCCTTTCACTCAACCAGCCTTAATCAACACAATAGTGACATACATATTTAATTTATGAATATTTACAATACACTTAAAATATTCTCCAGCAATAAATATTCTTGAGTTAAGTTTTAACTAGTAAACTAGGTACTAGAAAACTTCTAATCGACAGAATTATGCAACACGCATACTCCAACGACCTAATTAATGAAACAAATTTAACTTTTGCACCACAAACGAATACAATAAACTCTCTCATAGTCATGACCAGGGAAAGGATTTATATGTAAATACATATTTACTTATAAAGCTAATATAATTTATATTTTGCATTATCTTTATGTTTCACAATGTGTAGGGTTGAAAAATCCTACTTTTATTTTCCATATTTTTCCATATTTTAGAGTTTAGTACATATTTTCGTTAATTTCCATATATTTTCCATATTTCATATAAAACAGTCCATATTATATTAGGTTTAACAATAAAACAAAACAAAATTCCATTAACTTTTAAAAATACATTTCAACAATAGAGATTTAAACACATGTTCAGTAATCCCTTTAACATCAGAGTTATTTGAAAATTAGCAGTCCTATCAACAATGGGAAAGTAAGTTACAAAACTGTATTAATTTAATTTAAAATTTTTAACAGACTTCAGTTGTGCAGCTCAACAGTTAAATGCCAGTCAGAGTACACATAGGTTCAGTTTTGTAAATCATACTATAAAGACGGTAAATATGCCAAAAGTACGTCATTCAGTCAATTTAAAATCAAAACTAACAAGTTACATTTCAGAATTTAAAGAAGATGGTTTATCAACTGACAATAAAATATTATTTTGTAATTTGTGTCAGTGTGCAGTATCATCTACACAAAAGTTCCTGGTGCAACAACACATTACAACTAGTAAACATCAGGCCAACAAACAACTAAATTCCAAGCAGAGACAATTGTTTTTAACACAACCAACAACATCGAATGTAAGATCTGAGTTTAACATCGACCTGTGCCGTTCTCTCATCTCTGCTGATATTCCTCTCTACAAACTAAAGAATAAGGTCTTCAGGGAATTCCTTGAAAAATATACTCAACATACAATCCCGGATGAGTCAACACTTAGGAAGACGTATGCTCCATCCATCTACGATGAGACAATACAGAAGATAAGAGATGAAATTAAAGATAGTTCAATTTGGGTTTCCATTGATGAGACTCCCGACAAAGAAGGTAGACTTGTTGGTAATGTAGTTATCGGTTTGTTAAGTGAACAATATTCTGAACGAATTCTTTTACATTGTGATGTTCTAGAAAAGTGCAATAACAAAACTATAGTTAAACTGTTCAACGAAGCTATGGGTATCCTGTGGCCAAAGGGTATTATGTACGATAATGTGTTATTCTTTATTAGCGATGCTGCCCCTTATATGGTCAAAGCTGGACAAGCATTATCTGTTGTATATCCTAAATTGACTCATTTTACTTGTGTGGCGCATGCATTTCATCGTGTGGCAGAAGTGGTCAGAGACAATTTCCCTAAAGTAGATTTGTTGATTTCATCAGTGAAAAAAGTATTTCTCAAAGCTCCCAGTAGAGTTAACGTGTTGAAAGAAATGTACCCTGAAATTCCATTGCCACCAAAGCCAATTTTAACTAGATGGGGTACATGGCTAGAAGCAGTTGAATATTATGCCGAACATATAGACTCTATTAACAATGTTCTCCTTGCATTGGACTCTGAAGATGCAGTCTCAATTGATACTGCGAAAACAGTTACCTGTGACATAAGTGTGAAGAATGACTTAGCTCACATTCAGCATACATTTTCATGCATCATAAAAACGCTCAAAAGTCTCCAAAATAGGCACCTTTCACTATCTGAAAGTTTTGAAATTATAAATAGTACTGTGGAACAACTGAATCGTGGTAGAGGTAAAGTTGCAGATGCAGTAAGAGCTAAGGTGGACACTGTACTTTCAAAAAACCCTGGATATGAAGAACTACAAAAGGTTGTTGCTGTGATGAGTGGTGAATCAACAGTGAAGATTAACTTGGACTTATCCCCAGCAGACATTGTGAAATTGAATTATGTACCAGTTACTTCTTGTGACGTCGAACGCTCTTTTAGTCAGTATAAATCTATCCTCAGAGACAATAGAAGAAGATTCACTTTTCAGCACTTGAAAGAAATGTTTGTAACCTATTGTTATGGTAACAGACAATAAAAATTGTGTTTTGTTGAAACTACATTGGAAGATAAGGTACGTCCATTATATTTTTTGTTTAGTTTGATTAAAATGTACCAATATTTAACGTACATAGTCATTTTTTTTATAATTTTAAGTCCATATTTAATTCCATATTTTGGTAAAAATCCATATTTAATTCCATATTTTGGTAAAAATAACTACATATATATTTACATATTTAATATATTTTTAGTCCATATAAATCCGTTCCCTGGTCATGACAGTCAAGAGGTATGTATAAAAAAATTTAGAAGATGGACAGTGTCTGGTGTTCGTGAGACTTAACATCCAAGAAATATTTGGCGCAGCTTGCTGGCCAAGTATACGAACACTCTGAGGGAATTTCATTGCCCAAGAGATCTCTAAACCTCAAAACGATTTAGGCCTACTTCAGCCAGAGAAGCGTAAGTCTGTCTGCAAACAACATTACAGAAAAGAGACGTGTAACTAAGAGTTATTCTCGAGGATCTTGCTGGGGACCGGGGTTATAGAGTATTCAATATTAGTCACTGCTCAACCTGGAGGACACTAAGTACACTACAGTCACTGTATATGAAGGTGATCAGTTGGTAACAACGAAGGATAGAAGCGTTCTTGAGGTTGCGAATATCAACATAAAATAGCAAAAGGACACAACATGGACAAACAACAATAAAATCATATTTAACGAACAAAAATGAAAACCAATCTTGATAACACGGAAGAGGCGCAAGAACAAAATAAACATCATGAGCATATTTATAAACAACAAACAGCTATTGAGCTACGATCAGAAAATTCAAGTTTAATGTACATATGTACAGTTGTAAAAAAAAAAAAAAAAAAAAAAAAGTGGCCGCACTCGTGAACAGCGAATATTTTCAAAGTCCACTTCGGGTCACGGCGATGTTACACGATGCATGTGCTTGTATGTACAAGCAGTTCCGGAACTATGAAAGTGTTCTACATCTGCGCCACGTAGACCAGCGGTAGAGTGCTTGCTTAATCATTCACAGGTTGTGGGTTCGGGCCTTCTTCAAGTTTTCATTTTATTTTTTAATCGTTCTTTAGCGATGTAAATGATATTAAAATTATCATTTATATTCAGTTATCGTTCTTTATGGATATCACGTTGTTTATATTTTGTTATCGTTCTTTAGAGATATGAATAAAATTCAAGTCATCATTTGTATTCTGTTATCGTTTTATAACGGTATGAATAATAATAATTATTATTATTGTATCTCCAATGGGAGTTAGCCCTATTTTACACATGTATGTTAGGGCTATAGTTTTATACACAAAAAAGATAAGCATAAAGAGAAATGGAAAAGAAAATTAAATTAGCTTACGCGATGTAAACAAAACATAAACAATCCGTAAATTAGGCATTGCGATTGCAAAACAAATATCAGGTATCAATTTGAAGCATACAAAAACATTAACAACACACATACGTAACACTTCTATAACACAAATTTGCAGCTTTCCGTACCATACATCATAAATTAATACACAATAGTCACACAAACACAATCAAACTATAATTATGACATTGCGACGACATCAAGCATCCCATAACTGACTCACATACATAACAAATCAAGCATCCGTTACAATACATACACTTCAACATAATAACCACACTTTTAAAAGTTACAAATTTGGCTCCAAGAAGAATAATAGGACACTGTTACTAATTACTATTCTTCTACAATTTCTTAAATACATCTGTAATAACTCTGTGAAATTCCGATATGAATAATATTCACATTTTTTATATTGTTATCGTTCTTTAGCGATATAAATAATATTCAAGTTATCATTTTATTCTGTTTTCCTTCATTAGCATTATAAAATAATATTCAAGTTATTTATATTGTTATTGTTCTTTCGCAATATAAATAATCTGTATTTTATGTAAGTAATTATTATAACACAATTAACCATCTTTCTTTGTAAAATAGGTTATTTTATTTAGATAATTAAATACGTATTATATAATATCTTATATTAATTAAACAAAGCGATATTTATCATTTATATTCTATAATCATGTGTATATATTCCGCCTATGCTTATCATACAAGCTATGATAAGCATAGGCGGAATATATACACATAATTATAGTCAAATTGTGACAGCTTATCGGTATATCTTCAACATGAAATTCATTTATATTCTGTTATCGTTCTTTAGTGATACTGTATAAATAATATTCAAGTTATTTATATTCTAATCGTTCTTTAGCGATATAAATAACATAAATTTAATATTAGGTTTGGAAAAATCCAGTTGCATAATACTGGTATTAGTTTTTCTTTTTGTATTATTACATTATACTATCTTGAACCACAATAAAATGAAAAGGAGTAACAAGGAATTGAACCTGAGACGTTGACATCTAAATTCCGACGTTCGTCCGCTGAGCTACGAGGGCAAAAGTGTGGAAACATTTTCGGAAAAATTGGCCCAATCACACTCTAAGATTTTCTGATGATTCGTAGAAGCTAGTCCAGGATGTGGGGGGCAAAAGTTAATTGGGATTTCCCGGTCTCTGATTGGGTCAAACATCCTGATAGAATTAATATTTAACCCTTGCCGTGACTTTGGGTGAAGTCCGGAGGGCCCAATTAGTCAAATCCACTCTCCTCATCTCCACGCTTGGGCCCCCTGGAATCTAATAAGATGCGAAAGAGATAGTGGTGTGCGGAAAGCAACGGGATGTTACCGCATTTAGGCCTATCCTTCCAAGAAAAACTGCAAACATGAACAAAGGAAGCTTTTAATAGAAGACCTCTGGAAAAATAACTAAGGAAGAGACTAGTGAAGTGCTTTGTGTGGAGTGTGGCATTGTATGGGGAAGAAACATGGACATTACGAAGAAATGAAGAGAAACGAATTGAAGCATTTGAAATGTGGATGTGGAGAAGAACGGTGCGTGTGAAGTGGACATACAGAATAAGAAATAAAATTGTGTTTGAAAAAGTGAGTGAAGAAAGAATGATGCTGAAACTGATTAGAAAGAGAAAAAAGGAATTGGTTGGGTCTCTGGTTGAAAATAATAATAGACGACATTAAGATATGTGGATCATATGCGGAGACTAAGAGGAAGGCAGAAAATAGGAAAGATTGGAGATTGCTGGGTTTGCAATGAAGGAACTGCCCATGGACAGAACACTTATGTATGTGGGTATGTTCAGAATGCCTGGAATATCGTGTCTAAGAACAGTCGCTATTTGCAAAGAGTCGATTCCATGCCCACTCGACTGCAAGATGATCGAGATAAGAGGAAGATAGACTAAATATTGAATTGTGGCTTTTTGTTTTGTTTTTTGAACGCTTAATTGTTTGAGTGTTTTAAGGCCGACGCCAGTAAATTTGTTTTGTTTATGCCACGAAAGATATTTTTATTGAGAATAAAATCTTTTTTCTTTCCATTTGCAGCCACAATATCATAATGATAAAGTCATGGCATAATATATTAATGAACCTGATGTTAATTACTAAAATAATCATAAACGAGAAAGGAGCCATTATGTCTAGTTTGTCTCTCTCAAAAACAGAACAAAAGAGAACATGGAAAGCACGAGGTTGTAGTCGAACCCAGGACCTCACGAATAAGAGGCCGGAACGCTACCATTACGCTATCGAATAACACACAGAATACTTCACTTATAACTGTAGATATCAGGCAACGTGGTCCAACAACATGTAACATCGCCTGTCTCCGAATTGTAGCGAAGATACCCGAAGGGAACTTTGTTTCAGGAGAGCGGCCACTTTTTCTTTTGACAGCTGTACATATTTGATCAACGCCATCTCAAAATTAGCAAGACTAGATTTGGGAATGAAATACGAAGCATTACACATAATATACAAATGGTGTAATTCTGATCTTAGTATCCTATGCAGTACCGGTCTGAATAGAAGCACTTAGCAGTAAGTACAATTGTAAAAAATCATAAGCTTGCAAAGATTAAAAAAATACATAAAACTGCTGAAGCATTCCGAACCATATCGAAAGGAGCATTTTGAGTCTTAACAGGCCTGACGCCTATAATTATTATGAAATTGAAGAAAATTGCTAATGTATATAATGTGAAGTGAGAAAACGTAAATATAGACACCACACTGAAGTTGGAGAAATAACCTCATTCAGAAGATTTTTCCCATCACAGAAGGAGCAAACACAAACAAGACAAAGATATACACGGATTGAAGCAAATATGACAAAGGTATAGGTTAAGGAATAGCCGTTTTAATCAATGATGATTTTGCAGATCAACTTCAAATTAAACTCAATAATAAATAAATGCTTTATGTAATGGAACATGTAGCTTTATAGTTGGTAAGTGATTTATTAGCAGAATAATTAGCATTAACGTTTGTTAAAATGATCACGACCATGAGCCTACTCTTTATTCAAGACAATGCTCTAAACCAAGACCAGTTTACACTAGAAGTAGTAGATGAAATTATCTTCAACCTTAATGTAATTTATTACATACAATTTACTTTAATGAACAAACCACAATGAAGAGTTAGAAACGAAGTTTTAAAATGTAATTGCTGCTCTTTCAGTGTAATCTGGAATCAAATATCACTGGAAAACAAGAAAACAAAGTGCGGGCCTTAAGGAGATTTCTGTTTCAGGTACGAGGAAAAGTGCTAGAAACAAATGTAAATTTTTGCAAGCAAAAAATAAATCAAACAAGAAAATAAGCTTTGCTGCTATAATAAAAGTATTCTTCATGATTTGGTGGAGATCGGTTATATTTATATTTATTATTAATATAATATAATTTTTTTTGTATAAAATATTATCTTTTAATGAAAAAATAAATTACTTCTAAAATATCTATCTATACTAAATAAATTTTACAAGAGAAAGAGTTCATCCAAAGGGCTAGACTTGGGAAGGGTACCCAAAACGCTCATTGCATTTCCGCGTTGAATTGTAATACTTAAATATTGACGCAAATAAGTAGTGCAACGACTATCACCGGTAATGGAGATCAAAATTTTGCCGATTTGAGATACCAAAACTTTAGCGTCATGACTCAAAGGACCGAAGGTCTCCACAGCAAAGGGGACAAAGATATAATTGTCTAAAAGATGAGCATACTTATTGACTTTTTAAAATTTATTATTTGGATTATTTATTGGAATTGTGGTATGAAAATGGATTTATATGTAATCTTCCGAAGATTTATAAATTAAAAGAAAGGAGACCTATAAACAAGTTTACGAAGAGGCGAAAAACAAGTGAATTAGTTTTTCCGTAATAAAACAAAAAAAAAAAAGTATTTTTGAAATTCTATAAAAAACCGAACTTATTCCAGATGAAATTAGTATGTATAAAAATAAAGTAGTACCTATACGCGCATGCGAAAAATAAATAAAAGCAAAGGTAGGGGATCTCCGGTATAAGAGACATTTCTGCCACATAAGGTGTGAACGTTTGCTCACATATCCGCAATTCTCGCTGAGAACGACAAAACAGAAGCGAGCGAACCGCTGTTGGCATGGAAACGCACGAATTATGGCTGTCTTGGCGGATAGAAATATGCAGCGCATTTTCAGATCAAAGCGAGTGAATGGTCCATTACAGACACCCTTTTGTTTCGACACGTGCCCCCTCCCGCGCCCGGACTAGGTCACGTGATGCTTTGCACTATTGAGCTACGAAACAGTGGCACAAGGAGCGATACACCGACTTGGGAACAGAGAAATCTTCCGTGTTTGCTTGTCGTATGACGGAAACTGAGCGTCTCATGTTAATGTTCATGACAGGACGTACCGACTTGCTGTGGAAACATGAAGAAGCGAAATAACTTGGACTATTTCACAGAGAGAAGCTTTCATGACAGTTGTGGACGTACTTCCGTCACTTTCCGAAGTTAACACAGTTCATCATTTTAAGACTCCTGTGCATTTCTATCAGTTGTTTGAGAAACCCTACTTGTCCAAGAAACTGAACTTTAAGAAGAGCAGTCGTGTCCTACATGTCAGCTTTCCTTTTGAGTATTCTTTTGTCAACATTTGAACATATTTTAAAAGCTGGACTGACAGAATATATATCTTGAATGAGTGTAGCTACATTCCAAGTCTTTTAACAAGTAGAGCTTCTCACAAAAGTGATTAATTTACTAAAGAGTTATGTAATTGCAGGTTCTTTCACAACTTTTGCTACAAGGTTACATAAACTAAAGTACTTGGGTACTGTCCGTGTTAACATCCTAGACGGATATAGATATTGGTATTTTACAAAATAATCTTGATTCGAACAATGTGCGGATTCACTAGAGCGAATATTAAAGTGTAAATAAATAATAATTATTGAGAACGAGAAGTCGTTTTACGTTTGTACTATGGGAATTAAATTTATTCCGTATTTTAGAAACATAAATAGCTTGCGTCTTATGCAATAGTATGTGCTGTTTAGCAAAAACCTTTAGTGAAATGTTTTATGTTTCTGCAGTCTACATTTCCATAGGAACAATGGGCGTCTGGATCTCAATAAGGAAACATAACAGCGTTACATTACGGTATTTTAAACAGATTTATAGAAAAACAGAAGCATACAGCCTACGGGTGGTGGCTTTGGTAATGACGCAGAGGAGGAGGCTAATGATGTTATTCTACTTAGTTCTTATTATTCTTTTTTCAGGGCTAAATAATTCTACTAGTTCTGTTTACAGTATCAGCATTAGAATTTAGCACAAATATCATTAATTCTAGATCATATAGAATATTTTTTTTTCAGGACTAAATAATTAGACTAGTTCTGTTTAAAGTATCAGCATTAGGTTTTAGAACAAATATCATTAATCCCAGATCATATAGAATAATTTATTTTTCTTCAGGACTAAATATTTAGACTAGTTCTGTTTACAATATCAGCATTAGGATTTAGCACAAATATAATTAATTCCAGATCATACAGAATAATATTTATTTATTTACAATGCACAGAACATATATCAAATGATCAAAATCACGCGTAGCTCATTGTCAGTCAATTGAATTCTTCTCACCAAAACGGGCCGGTGTTTGATCCCCAGTGAATCATGTCATGTTAAATATTCAGAATAAATTCTGTATATGAGAAAACTTGTTAATAAAACACGACCTTCATTTCTTTCTTTCTTCCCATCTGTTCCCTTCCTTCCCTTTTTCCTCTTCTTTTGCCTTCCCAATATAACCATATGATTTTTTATTTTTCACTTTAGATGGGGAGGTCAAAGCGAGAGAAATGTTAAGAAAGACTGGAAACTACTTTTAAAAGTGGCTGCTACTCGAAATCTTTATTGGTTGCCGAGTTTAGGCGAGTTAAATAAAGGAGCGCTTTCGCGTGGGGGACTTTCGTATGTAGTGAGAGTAAACTTTTGTTTAAAACTGCGGATTCTTATAGAAATCATCGCGATGATTTCAAATTTGTTTTAAAAAATTTTCCATTGCTTAAGGTTTTCGAGTTAATCGTGAGTTTTGAAATTTAATAAGAATATTTCTATTACAAAAAGAACATCTATGCTGATTAAACACTAGTATGACATAGGTACTTTGAAATTTAAAAAAAAAATGAAAAAAAAAATGTCATAGTAGTTTTAAATTTATTATCTGTATTAGTCATTATTATTATTATTATTATTATTATTATTATTATTATTATTGTTGTTGTTGTTAATTCACTTTTTTGTCTTAGCAGAAAAGTCATTCCACTCCAGACCGATCAAGATTTGACATTGCAATCTCCGACTTCCTTTTTAACTTTTTCGGACACGTTTAACACTTATTGACTTACTGAGTTTTGGGCTCAACACTTATTGACTTACTGAGTTTTGGGCTCAGATGAAAGGTAAGAATATTTTTATTACTACGGGTATTTATATGCAATAAAATATGGAAATAGGAATGCATTTAATAACTTAATCTGTAAGGTATATGCACTGAAAAGTTTTTATTTAGAGATTTACTCCTGGGTGGTCATGATGGTTAAAGTCACATACTCCAATTGTACAGACAAAAAAAAAAAATAATAATAATTTTAGTCATTTTGCGGCTGTCGTAGGTTTGTATCTTAGCTGTCACAACCGAATCTCATTTAGAAGAAGGAGATCAAAACGAATGTCTGAAACTATGAGTTTGTAATCTCTTTGAATCGGTAGAATTTCAAAAAGCTGTAGAACTATCAGAACATTGGCTATTCTGCTCGGACATAAACCGAGTGCGTGCACAGGCAATAATATGAATTGAAACCCGCAACAAAATATGAAATAGTCCTGTAAGGGCTGCGAGTCGGGGCTTCACTGCGCTCTCGGGTCTGTTTAGAGAACGTGCCACAAACAGACCCAGGGACAGAATCCGTGCAGATTGACACGGCTGACGAAAGCAGAATCTTGATTGTCTGCTTTGCCATGCTCTTGACTTCTCACTCAAAATCTTCAACATTTTAAGCTGTTGAGATACTATAGCAGCATCCAGAGTTTCATTACTTTTCTCTACCGAGAAAACTGTACAATTATGTTTCATAACTACAGGCAAGACTAATTGACAGCGTTCACATATATGTACAGCTGTCAAAAGAAAAAGTGGCCGCTCTCTTGAAACAAAGTTCCCTTTGGGTATCTTCGCTACAATTCGGAGACAGGCGATGTTACATGTTGTTGGACCACGTTGCCTGATATCTACAGTTATAATTGAAGTATACTGTGTGTTATTCGATAGCATAATGGTAGCGTTCAGGCCTCTTATTCATGAGGTCCTACGGTCGACTACAACCTCGTGCTTTCCATGTTCTCTTTTGTTCTGTTTTTGAGAGAGACAAACTAGACATAATGGCTCCTTTCTCGTTTATGATTATTTTAGTAATTAACATCAGGTTCATTAATATATTATGCCATGACTTTATCATTATGATATTGTGGCTGCAAATGGAAAGAAAAAAGATTTTATTCTCAATAAAAATATCTTTCGTGGCATAAACAAAACAAATTTACTGGCGTCGGCCTTAAAACACTCAAACAATTAAGCGTTCAAAAAACAAAACAAAAAGCCACAATTCAATATTTAGTCTATCTTCCCCTTATCTCGATCATCTTGCAGTCGAGTGGGCATGGAATCGACTCTTTGCAAATAGCGACTGTTCTTAGACACGATATTCCAGGCATTCTGAACATACCCACATACATAAGTGTTCTGTCCATGGGCAGTTCCTTCATTGCAAACCCAGCAATCTCCAATCTTTCCTATTTTCTGCCTTCCTCTTAGTCTCCGCATATGATCCACATATCCTAATGTCTTCTATTAGTCTTTTCAACCAGAGACCCAACCAATTCCTTTTTCTCTTTCTAATCAGTTTCAGCATCATTCTTTCTTCACTCACTTTTTCAAACACAATTTTATTTCTTATTCTGTCTGTCCACTTCACACGCACCGTTCTTCTCCACATCCACATTTCAAATGCTTCAATTCGTTTCTCTTCATTTCGTCGTAATGTCCATGTTCTTTCCCCATACAATGCCACACTCCACACAAAGCACTTCACTAGTCTCTTCCTTAGTTATTTTTCCAGAGGTCTTCTATTAAAAGCTTCCTTTGTTCATGTTTGCAGTTTTTCTTGGAAGGATAGGCCTAAATGCGGTAACATCCCGTTGCTTTCCGCACACCACTATCTCTTTCGCATCTTCTTAAATTCCAGGGGGCCCAAGCGTGGAGATGAGGGGAGTGGATTTGACTAATTGGGCCCTCCGGACTTCACCGAAAGTCACGGCAAGGGTTAAATATTAATTCTATCAGGATGTTTGACCCGGTCAGAGACCGGGAAATCTCAATTAGCCTTTTCCCCCGCATCCTGGACTAGCTTCTACGAATCATCAGAAGATCGTAGAGTGTGATTGGGCCAATTTTTCCGAAAATGTTTCCACACTTTTGCTCTCGTACCTCAGCGGACGAACGTCGGAATTTAGATGTCAACGTCTCAGGTTCAATTCCTTGTTACTCCTTTTCATTTTATTGTGGTTCAAGATAGTATAATGTAATAATACAAAAAGAAAAACCAATACCATTATTATGCAACTGGATTTTTCCAAACCTAATATTAAATTTATGTTATTTATATCGCTAAAGAACGATTAGAATATAAATAACTTGAATATTATTTATACAGTATCACTAAAGAACGATAACAGAATATAAATGATAAATATCGGTTTGTTTAATTAATATATTGCGAAAGAACAATAACAATATAAATAAATAAGTTGAATATTGTTTTATAATGCTAATGAAGGAAAACAGAATATAAATGATAACTTGAATATTATTTAAATCGCTAAAGAACGATAACAATATAAAAAACGTGAATATTATTCATATCGGAATTTCACAGATTTATTACAGATGTATTTAAGAAATTGTAGAAGAATAGTAATTAGTAACAGTGTCCTATTATTCTTCTTGGAGCCAAATTTGTAACTTTTAAAAGTGTGGTTATTATGTTGAAGTGTATGTGTTGTAACGGATGCTTGATTTGTTATGTATGTGAGTCAGTTATGGGATGCTTGATGTCGTCGCAATGTCGTAATTATAGTTTGTGTTTGTGTGACTATTGTGTATTAATTTATGATGTATGGTACGGAAAGCTGCATATTTGTGTTATAGAAGTGTTACGTATGTGTGTTGTTAATGTTTTTGTATGTTTCAAATTGATACCTGATATTTGTTTTGCAATCGCAATGCCTAATTTACGGATTGTTTGTTTTGTTTACATCGCGTAAGCTAATTTAATTTTCTTTTCCATTTCTCTTTATGCTTATCTTTTTTGTGTATAAAACTATAGCCCTAACATACATACGTAAAATAGGGCTAACCCCCATTGGAAATACAATAATAATTATTATTCATATCGTTATAATACTATAACAGAATACAAATGATGACCTGAATTTTATTCATATCTCTAAAGAACGATAACAAAATATAAACAACGTGATATCCATAAAGAACGATAACTGGATATAAATGATAATTTGAATATCATTTACATCGCTAAAGAACGATTAAAAAATAAAATGAAAAATTGAAGAAGGCCCGAACCCACGACCTTTGAATCATTAAACAAGCACTCTACCGCTGGTCTACGAGGCGCAGATATGGAACACTTTCATAGTTCCGGAACTGCTTGTACAAGCACATGCATCGTGTAACATCGCCGCGACCCGAAGTGGACTTTGAAAATATTAGCTGTTCACGAGTGCGGCCACTTTTTTTTTTGACAGCTGTACAAATTTATAGGAACCGAATTAGATTCCAGGCAGGACAGTAGACATTTATATCTCTGCAATAGTGGCTGTACGTGTCCATTTCGCTGTACTCATATTTTTCGTTTGTTGTTTTAAGCTATGACCTGCACCATATTGACCAAATAGATAAAGTTTTATGCTGCCACAAAGTAGGATAGAACGGACAGATTAATTCTTGAAAGAAGGTGACAGTAATTTATATTATTATTATTATTATTATTAATGTAGTAGGCCTATGTTTATAGCAAAAAAATTAAACGGTCAAGAGTTCAATTTCCGGTAGTGAACAGAAAATTCAGCTTTATCCCAGAGGGACAAATAATTGTTATATCTTCGATAGAGAAGTACAGAGTGAGCGAAAAATTCCACAATACCTGCTTTATGCTATATTTATGAATCGAAAATATGTACACTTAGCGGCAAAAAGAATGGGCCGACTCTTGGTCGATAGAAATGCTAAGTTCTATCGCGCGGTTCACTCATGTAAACGTAACCCAGTGCAAGGCATTGCTATGGTGTCTCTTCATTGAAAGTCGTCCGTCTATAAGGTAATAAACCTTACGAGCAGTGTGTGGCCCAGTGGGAAGAAGTCTGACATCCGTGCCAGAGGTTGTAAGTTCGCCTCCTGGTATGGTAAAATTATTTTTTTATTTTAACTTTTACTTAATTTATTAGTTTAAATGTGAAATGGCATTTGTTAACAAATTTCGTTATACCTGCCTTGTAAAAATATTATTGCCCATCACCTGTGGGCTATTAATAGGTGAGACCTGGTCTGTATAAACAAAAATACTTGTTTCACATCCTAAAAAACGGACGCATATCAAACACAAATAATTAAATTAAAAAAACAAACAAACAATTTGTTAATATATTAACAAAACAAGGTTGTGGTGGGGACTAGTAGCTCGTCTACAAACCACCTGCGTCAACATCTGCCCTCATTTTGCGGGCATGGAGTCCACAAGATTATGGAACAGGTCTAAATTCTTGGCCATCTTCTCTCACGCATCTAGAACTCTGTCCCACAATTCCTCAGGTGTCCGAACGGGTGGTTGTTCTGCCCAATTAAAGCGTAGGATCCTTTTGACTGCAGCCCACAAATTTTGAAACGGATTCATATCTGGTGAATTTGGAGGCCAGTCGACTGGGTCGACATCACGCCTCCTCGTAAACCATATTTGAATCCGGTTGGCGGTGTGTATCGGATGATTATCCTGCTGGAAGAAAAGTGTTCCTTCTGGATATTGTTTTCGGGCGGAAGGGGTCATTACATATGCCAAAATGTGTTCGTAGACTTCTGCCGTAAACAGACCGTGGATGCGTTCCAGAAGTCCTGCCCCATCGTATGACATCCACCCCCAACACGCGACCCTCACGCGAAGCGTATCGGTGGTCATTCATACAATAAACTAGGGCAGTACTATCATTGCTATTGGAGACAATTACCTCGTCGGAGAAAATGACATTTCTCCAATCAAAGTCTTGTCGGAGAGTAGCATACACAGAATGTTACTGGAGACAATTACCTGGTCGGAGAAAATGACATTTTTCCAATCGAAGTCCTGTCGGAGAGTGGCATACGCAGAATAACCTATGCGAACCAGGGCAATGAGTTATTGTTTCTGTGCCATTTTCAAGCGTAATGACGAGACAGAACGTTATATTAAGAGATAACAGTATTGCTTGAAAGAGAGAGGGAGGTTTATTATTTATTAGAGTTTGGGCATATTCTAAGAGATATCGCCACATAATTATAGCTTTGCGAGACACATATGAGGGCAAATTTGTAAAAAAAAAAGAAGAAGAAGATTGGGGGAGAACCTTGAGCTACTACTACTAACTTGTTCAATATACCAATGCCGTAACAACTTACGCTACTGTAACTGTTTATATCGGTTCGGCATAATACATGGTTTTCCTGTTCATATTCGCTCCGGTTGATTTTGTATTTATCAATTTTATTATTATTTCACTCTTCAAGGGCCCTGATGTATCTAGAATCAACCCGCCATTCGATTTTATTACATACTTTAGCCTCTTAAACAAAATACAGCAAATTTAAATGGTTTAATTATGTTACCCAGTGAACCACGGCGTTGACGAGACGAGCATGCGCAATGTATGGCTCTGGAACTTAGAAATTGTCGGCCGGCCCATTCTTTTTGCCGCTAAGTGTACCTCACATTCATCGAGGACGTTAGTGTGAGTTCCATCATGGCCACATTCGGAAGATTGTGCACAATCTTTTGTTAAAAGTGAGAATTCTTCTTAGCCCAGAAGAAGATATTCCGATTTCGTGAACTGCGGCAAATGGCGCATTCGTCAATAAAGATAACTTCATTCTGCTTCACACGTGTTGGAAATGTTTGCAGCAACAAAGAACATATAGTCTGGCGCCTGTCCAGTTCATTGACAGTCACAGGGTGAAAAGCTTTCATTTTAAGATATGTTTTCATGTGGTCGCCCATTGTTGATTAACACTTGCAATTCGGGGGCACGTTTTTCTATTGGTTTCATTTGCGATCGAGCTAATGACTCGGCGACGGTATCACAAGTTTTCGCCGAATGGAAGGACTGCCATTTCGCAGCGCATCCCGTGCTGAAAGAATTTTTCCCACAACTTCAAACGTTATCTCTAATCGGTGGCACCTTACCAAAACGAGCCCTGAAATCCTGCACGATGTTTCTCATGTTTATTTTTTTTCTTCCCCTCCCAGTATGTGGCCGCTCGTGGACCCACGCGGAAGTCGCAAGTCTCCCTTTCATACTGAAAATGTTCGTATCTGCATTTTGCAGTCTTGATGTGGCAGGGAATTAATGTATTACACTGCTCCGCCGATTTAGTAGAATTCATTTGAGTCTGAAGAAAGCAGCAAAACAGTTCAACATAGTCTGTTGTTGTGACGAGAATCCAAGCCCCCGCATACCGGTAAAGTTTCATATCACAAACACGTATTTGTTTATTTCTAACACAGTAAATATTATTAAACTCCTTGAAAACGGCGCAAATATTAAGGATATTGCTGGAGAGTTTAAGGAAGGTAGTACTTATTTATTAGCATATATTCATTCATTTTATTTATTTGTTTATTTATTTATTTATTTATCTATTTATTTATTTATTATTGTACCTTATAGATAGATATATTCATGGTCATGGTAATAGGCAATAAAAATTGTTTTGTTTGAAGTTCACATAACAAAATAGTACAATGAAAGATAAGGTACGTTCATTATATTCTTTGTTTAGTTTCATTAAACTGTATTTATATTTAACGTAGGTAGTCACTTTTTTATCATTTTAAGACCATATTTAATTCCATATTTTGATGAAAATAAGTACATACGTATATATTTGGATATTTTCATACATTTTAGCCCATATAAATCTGTTCCCTGCTCACAACTATTCCGCCCCAATTCTAGTCATCTCATAAACAGCGGCACTCCATGTTCATATATGGTCAGCATACTGCTAAAATCACAGGCCAAATACGAGACAACATCAGATCTTCTGAAATCAAGATATGTACAGAGTGGGCGAAAAGTCCCAGCAATCTTTGTGTGCACGAGAAATGTGTCGCCGCGCTCTCATGGTTAACATTCGGCAGGTCTTTGAGCGGCCTCGTGCATAACATTCGCCAGGTCTTTGAAATTTAATTGCATTATTGTTTTCAATTTCGTATGTCGCCGCTTCAGTCACTCGCCTCAATTTCAATATTGCAACCAATAAGCTGCTTCCATTATTAAATGACACCTACTTGTCTAATCCACGTTGACTAAAACCGAGGTTGCAATGTCTTGTGCTGAGGACGAGCATTAAGCTATGTGATTAAAAATTATTATTAAAGAGTTATTATTAAGAGTTAAGAATGTCAACGTACTCATATATGAAATAATAATAATAATAATAAATAGCCATTTAACAATATAACAAACTAGTGCTTATTCTTATCGAGGAAGTAGACGTGACAACGTGACGCTTAGAGTGAAACCTACAGAGCAACAATCGGTCGGCAAAATTATGTTCTAAAAGCACACCGCACCTTATTGTATGATGCCGACATGTTAACCATGACAACGCGGCGATAATAATACTAGTATCACGGACTCTAGTATGACAGGCGGTAGACATCTGGCGGACGTATTTCGAGATGTGATCATGACGAGAAATATTTGGTGGACCCTAAGGGAAACCATTACAATAAAAGTATTGAGACCTAAGAAGTTAAAATATGAACTTGGAAACAGCTTAATCCCCTTGAAATCCTTAGGAACCAAGGAGTAGTTTCAAGATCCTGTCTCCCTCCGGTCAGGACACTGGAGCAGGATGTGTGAAGAAGTTTTCAACATCATCTACACTCTACATCATTAGCGAAGTCTTGGTTTGTAGGTTCTTTTCAAGCAACAGTGACCTGTCAGTATTCCTGTCACCATACTGTGCTCCTTATATTTAGTAATATAAGAGTACAAGTGAATGAATAGCAAATTAAACTTCTCGTATCAGATTACACATGTGCTTATGAATTATTAATAAATAAACACATTAACATTGTCTTCCATAACACATTGGTAGTCTTTGTGGATATATATCTAACTGACCTGGAAGAAAAATTGTGGGTTTATCTTCTTCCCAAGGGACTTGTTCTGTTTCTTGTTTTGAAATAGACTACTGTCTTAACATTCTTGAGACATACTGATAAATAAGATTTTTCACTCTTTGTGAATGTTCATAATACAGTAGTGTGGAAGAAGAGTACTACAGCAATCAGTCTTTAAAGATGGATGATGTTTACAAAGATAGTCAAATGTAACAAAAATAAATGTGTGGCCTTGAAGACCGACATACATTCGTCATTAGTAGCAGTACGGATGTCTTATTACGTGCTTGCTGCCTTTACTCCGAAGGAAAACTTCGTGGTACTCATTTATAATATCAGAGGCTGAGTCGATCCCAGGGCCATAGTGGAGCCGGAAGGATTAGGCCAATTGAAAAAAACATGATCCTATCGGGAATCGGACTCCCGATCTTCGGTTTTATGGTAGAGCGCCTTAACTACTACTGTACCACGGGGCTACCAGTGATAATTTACTCAACATTCAGTTCAGTGCAACTTTATCTTCTTTCCATCTACTAGTCTGTCCATAATACTGAAGAATCGAGCCATCTCTTGCGAGGCTTGCCCGGAATCCTCCGCCTTGTTAGTATTTTTCTTTTGGCAGTTCTGGCTATCCTATCCTTTGGAATTCTGGAGATATGTTGATTCCTCTCAAATCTCCTGGTTATCCATGCTTCTGTTGATTAGATGCCGCACTGCTCTCTGATATCGTGGTTGTAATAATTTTAATTCAGTAACTCGACGTCATGAATTTTCATACTGAGGCTTCTAGATTTTGTCTCATTATTTGGTACTTCTAATAGTTAAATAATTGATTATGTTCTATTATACACGGAGTGCTGAAACAATGTTTCCAGTGTAAGGTGAAGAAGGATGTCGTGGGTCTCTCAGGACCGCACCTTCACACCCGACGTGTTCGGATTTGATCAATTTGCCTTAACTGCCAAGAAGATGACGTATGGGTCTCCTGCACTCCATCCCCATGATAATAAATTGGTTAGGAGGAGTTCTGAACCTTCTCGTACTAACAGGGTTTGTATTTCGCCCTCTGAAAGGGTATCCCAAGCGGTATATGTAGTGTTGAATTGTCCCAGCATGTTTGTTAATTTCTACTTGAAGTTCATTTACAAGAGCAGATATTCAGAGCTGGATACATAAACTGGGAATATTCGTGAAGTATGTTCCATGAATTACTGCAATACAAGTACATAACATTGTTCCGATATTGAATGGTTGTATACAATGGTGAAATATTCTCTGCGGTAAGAATTACATATTTCACTGCACTTAGTCAAACTTCATACCTGACAAGTACTTGAGCTATTCTTAGTTTGAGAGGAAGTGAACTAGAGGTATGAACTATATTGAAATTATTTGTATCTACAAGCATTTTGAGTAGTTTCTTGATATATAATGAATTCATTGCTACCATTTACGCTATGAGGATGGCACCGAAAATAAAACCCATTATTTTTTGCCTTGTTAAGTGTGTACATCGAAAACAAATTTTGATTGTGTTAGGTATGTGAATATCCACCTTTCCATTCGTACTCTGCAAGTTTCACTTCTGTCCAACAATAAGTATTTCTATACTAGTGAATGAAAGTGAGGAATATAATCAATTTAAAGCAGCAATATGTAATGAAGGACATATTGTTCTATGAAATCAACCATTGTTTTAATAAATTTTATAGGAAACAAACAGTCCAAATAAGTGAATTAGGCATATGAGGTACACAAATAATAGTTTGAAAGACATGTTATAAAGACAGATTCGCCTTGCGCCATGACAGGAGAGAATATGAAGATTTGAATGAGCTGATTTTTCAGGAGAGACACATCAGAATTTGGAAATTATGTTCAGTTTTTGGAGTAGATCTGGATTCATTAAGTACATTCACAAATTTAATTTCACAAACTCCCGTAATACCGAGTGGTCGAATTTCCTAGATTTCAATCGCCTCTCAAAAGAGAAAGAAAAAATGGGAGGGCACTTTTATCACCTTTATAAGAAAGTACAACTACAATTTCACGTAAAGAAACAGTAATAGGCTTCTATATGAACCCCTTTTGTAGCATGCCCGGGTTCTATTCCCGGTCGGAGCAAGTCGCCTGGTTGAGGGTTTGCCGGGGTTTTTCCTCAACTCAATATGAGTAAATGCTGGGTAACTTTCGGTGCTGGACCCCGGACTCATTTCACCGGCATTATCACTTTCATCTCATTCAGACGCTAAATAACCTAAGATGTTGATAATGCGTCGTAAAATAACCTACTAAAAATAAAATATCTGATTTGACAGTTGATACTGCTTCCACAATGCGATCGCGTAAGTTGTTGTGATCAGTGATCTTGGTGGAATACAAAATGTCCTCGACATAGCTCCAAAGAAAAAAATATAACGGAATGTCGGGAGAACTAGGAGAATACTATTGTACCGCCGCGCCCAATTCAAATGTTCGGGAAAATGTCCAATGTGCGCACAGTAATACTTCAATGAAGCAGTGCTCCATTTTGTTGGATGATTATACGGCGCTAGCTTTGTGCAATGTGTGGAAATACGCATTCTTCTAGCATGTCAACGTATGGAGGAGCTGTGATACTAGGCTCAATAAAAAAAACCAATTATCATATTCTGCAGAAGACAACATCATACATTTAGTTTAGGGCTGTATAGAATATGCTTCATGACCATACATGGTTCTGAGAGTCCCTTATTCGTACAATGTGCCCGTTAACTTTACTTCCCCAGATAGATGGAAAGTTGTCTCGCCAGAACATGATTAAAAATAATCTTGGATTTCATTAATGCGCTGTAGGATCTCAATTACAAATTCTTGGCGCTGAGGTTTGTCGGTCAGCTTGATATCTTGAACAGTTTGTACAATATAATGGAAATTCTTATGTTATGTAATTTATGCATTTCCAGACAATCACCAATGCCATTCACATTAGTGACAACAGTATATGAGTTAAACTTTCCAAGAAAAGCGAATAAATTGTTCCTTATGCCTGTGATGTTCCTTTCATAGACAGTCAAAATGAGGGACGTTAGAGAGTGCCGTCACGTATTCAAAACAAAAATGGGAGAATTGCATTGGAGTCGATTGTCATTCGGAACGCGATGTCAATCAGTTCAACCACGGCCGAGAACGACTATTTCATGTTTTTCATAATTGTAGTCTCTTCAGAATTTGACTTCAGTTTTACTCACCAGCAGGCATGGACCGAGACTGGACTCTCGTAAGTTTGGGTCAACTAGACTTCGAACCTGCATTAAGACACATGAAACAATATAATGACAACAGACGAACATTAATGTCGAGACGGAATTCGAACTCATGACCGTCGTCTCCATATAACGTGAATGCTGAAACTCAACTCACACTACGGCCGTAGCGATGTAGCCTACTCGTATTTTTAAAGCAAATGAGATCACATTGTTTATTAATTCTTCCTTCCAAAATAAAATAATTACTAAGATTCTTGGGATAAATGCACAGTCATAATAGCTGTTATGGAGAATACTTTATCGCAACGAATATTTTTCTTCTTTAGTTGCTTGTTAATAAACTTAAGAGTAGCCTGTTACATATCTTACAAAATATTGAAAAAATAGTGACAAAAGAATAACTGAAATACAGCTGAAATTGAGTTTGTAAGAAGAGTGACGGGTTATTAATTACGAAATGAAGATTAAAGCTAATTATAAACGAACAGTAGATACATGCATTTTAAATAACATTCAATCTCATAAGCTAAGCAGAAAAAAACATAGTAACGGATAGATTTACACTGAATAAAAATTCAGATACACTTTTATAAATCCAGGAGACCAGAATTAAACTTAGATTGTAATACCAGAGGGAGGAGGACGGACCTTAAGGACTTAATCGTTAGATCAGATGATGATGATGATGATAATAATAATAATAATAATAATAATAATAATAATAATTTAATAATTCGGAAATAGTAATGTAGAGTAATAGGTTTCTGGAATTCTTCGGAACTACATAATTAATAACAATCAAAAGGAGGATAGCAATGGTAAAGGAAGCTTTTAATAGAAAAAGAAGCATTTTCTGCGGACCTCTGAAAAAAGAACTAAGGAAGAGGCTAGTGAAGTACTTTGTGTGGAATGTGGCATTATATGGGAAGAAATATGGACATTACGCTGAAGTGAAGAGAACCGACTAATAGAACTTGAAATGTGGATATGGAGAAAAATGGAGTGTGTGAAATGGACAGACAGAATAAGAAACGAAGCCACGTTCAAAAGAGTGGGTGGAGAAAGAATAATGCTGAAACTGATCTGGAAGAGAAAAAGAAAATTAGCTGGGTCACTGGCTGAGAAGGATACATTGGAAGGAATGGTGAACGGAAGAAGAGTTCGGGGCAGAAGAAGAAATCAAATAACAGACGACATTAAGATATATGGATCATATGCGGAGACTAAGAGGAAGGCAGAAAATAAGAAAGATTGGAGAATGCTGGGTTTGTAATGAAAGACCTACCCTTGAGCAGAACATTATGAATGAATGTATAATGAATTCTGCACAAGTATTAGTTGTTGTTGGTCAACTGTCGGAAGACAGGTTTGAACCTCACAGGTGCACCAATAAGGCATCACTTATGAGGCAACTAAGTCAGGAGATGATGTAGGAAGGCTAGTTGCTTTTCCCCTCCATTATATACATTGCTGACTACTGGGTGTTCATTTCCAAGTGTGTCATGACGTCACTGTTGTTGGGTCAACGATTTCAAGCGAGTTTCAGCTTATATGTTAGAGAAGTTGCCTATTATTTAAGGCGTTCTTCAATCTGAACTTGAGAACGTGTACGGTATAACTTGAACGTCGTAGCAACAGATGGCGGTCTGTACGGTCTGTGTGCTACCATAACCTCTTTCGAACTGTGTTTTGCGCCGGCAAGTCGTACGCAGGGTATTTGTTATCATCGGTTGCGTACGGTAACATTCCACAACACAAATCAAATGCTCCGTGTCCATGTTGACCGTCGAAGTTAATGTCAACAAATACGTAAGTAATCGTCTTAACCCTCTCCCCCTTTTCCCGACAGTACGTATTTCCAAACAGTTCACATTCCTGCCACTACCGGCGTTACCGTACGTATCGGTACTACTCTTCAGAATGAACGCCGTACTTGCTAGGCAACTTTTCTGCCTCTTAGGTTATACACCTCTGCGGAAGTGTAGGAAGATTGAATTCTCTAGGCTCATCGGCTAGCCACATGACGGCATACAGCGAGCCATGACATATTTTGAACTGAACACCCAGTAGTAACATGTTACACTAATCAGATTTGAAATGTAGTATACAAACATTATTGTTCTTCCTCTGACGTATTATTAATAGAGATTACTGCTTGATAATAGATGTGCATATCAGCTAATACTTCAATCAGGACTAAATCTGATTTATTTTAATCGGATCTTTTTAATTTAAATCACATTGCTCATGCTTGGTTACACTCATTTTGCGTTTTTTTGTAACTATTTAAATTACTTGTTTCAGTATTGTCATATTTCAGAATTCTTTTTATATCTCTTATTTAAAGTTCACATGGATAACTCGCATAAAATTACTGTGCTCCATTATACCGTATGGCATACATGAATTTGCTGCAAAAAAATGAAATCCTTCACTTAAATCCGTATTAAGTTTATTCCGATTAAATTTTGTTTAATTAAAATAAATTAGGCTACAATAATTATAATAATAACCATCATTATCTACATTAAAAATTAGGCTTTTGGTCCTTTTTCATTCTATTTCTTGTCAGGTTAATTAACCAAAATTAAAATATACAAGTACCTTGACTTCCGGTTATGTGTATGACATATTATGAGACCTCCACTTAAGACAACATGGGGCAAACACAAGTTAATATACACACTCAGTCCTTTTGAAAGAGTTGTATATCTCCAATTATCTTTCGCAAATTGGGACTACTAGATTTGTAGCTGGATTGTCTGTTACTTGAACAATTGCGAAAAATAGTTGTAATCATAAAATACATTCGCGTCAACGTTCATCATTCTCTACCAATACATAAACATGATTAATCCGGCCACAGCTAACGCACGCAGCTGTTATTGGTTAGAATTATGTTCAGGGCATGCATTTTTGTCGATGTCACTGTAATGTTCCGTATTATCTTTAATGGAGGCCGCAATCGTGCCTACCTCACAGAACAAGAATGCCGCCATGGCTAAAAAATTCGTGTTAGGATATTACAAATTAATATATGAAGTCACACTAACGCGTTTAGAGAGCTTGAAGAACTACAGAAAGAAATGCCGAAGGAGAGAAAAAATAAAGAGTAATGGAAGTAAAGGCCAGACTAAAGGAAGTCAAGGCCGAATATAAAAAAAGTCGATAAAAGTGTTTGGGGGAAAATAAACAATGATTTGTTTTAATCGTGATTAAATGAGCGATTTTAATAACTAAGTTCGAAATATTCAGTGAAATCCGTCCGGCGATTTTACTGGAGTTTCTGGGTTTATTTTGCTACCTGAATGTGAAGCAGGCATTCGGCGTTGTCCAGTCGCGGGTCTTTCGCATTGTACTTTAAGGCCAGTCTTGTGATTTATTTCACATTCTGCCCTAACAAATAAAGTTCCCCCACTCAAAGTTACAAGGATACACTCACCTACCCCCTATGGATCAACATAGTTTCTCAGATTTTTCACAGGGAGGTGTGGAGAGCTCAAAACTATTGGGAATCAAACTTTCCGGTTGTCCTCGATACCGATATGCATTGGTCTGAAATAGAAGGGTACTGTCACTAACAATTTAGTCACAAGTATTACATATATAAAGTTATATTTTAATTTATTGAGTATGCCCCAACGAGTATAATTCATATATAGGGGCTATACAAGAACACATACATATGTTATACAATGTAATTGAAAAAGTAATGAAACTACAGTCTGTGAAAAACAAACAATAACACAAGAATTTATTAAATAAATGAAGCAAAATAATAACAAATTGTAAGATAACATAAAGTTTTGGGCACAAAGAAGAAAAAGTTTGAAACCATGAAATAAATAAATCATCTGAGAATTAAAATAAATAATCTTCCCAAAAACATATTTTTCAACAATTTTTTAAAGCCTGGCAATATGGTAAAACTCTATATTCTAAAGGAAGTTGGTTAAAAGTTGTTAAAATGGTTAAGTCCTTTCGTTCCATAACTTACTGAGCTATGCTGAGAAAAAAAATATATTGTTTTTTTATCTTGTTAAATAAGTATGTATATCTTTATTAAACTGAAATACAATATTACTATGTATTAAACTGTTAATAACTTTGTACATGAAAATAGCAGCACCTAATTTGATAATTGATTCAACTGATAGAACGAAAGAAAATTGATATAGATATTTAACTGGAGTCAAATAATGAAAACCCAATAAATTTCTTAAAGCTCTATTTTGAATGATTTGTAAAGGTCTCAAAGCAGTTTTCTTATTATATCCCCAAATAAATTACATATACATTAAATGAGAATGGACAAAAGCATAATATACATTCAAGAGACAAGATATAGGCAAAGATCTTTTAAGCCTTTTCAAAATACTAGACATTGCAGCAATTCTCTCATAGACAGCCAAAATGTGCTTATGCCATGTTAAATGTTCATCAACAATCAAACCTAAAAATTTAACTGATGCAACTTTTTGTATTACAGAATCATTAAACTTGAATTCTTTCGGAATAATATAATAAAATAAAGGTTTAGTGAAAATCGTATACACAATTTTTCTTTCAAATTCAAAGAAAACCTATTTGCGCTTAACCAGTTTTCAAGAGTAATAATGTCTGCCTCAAACTTTTCAAACAATTCTTCAATGGAGTCAATAGTATAAAATACACTAGTGTCATCTGCAAAAAGAGTGGCAGTTCCATGTAAATGAAGAAATTTTGTCATTGACATAAATTAGAAAGGGAAGAGGTCCCAAAATTGATCCTTGCAGCACACCGCTGATAATAAGAGAGTATCACTTTCCAAGTTATTCACTGAGACATATTGATACCGTTCACTTAAATAACTCCGAAACCACTGTAAAACAATATCTCTAATACCAATAGATTCCAGTTTACGCAACAAAATTGAATAATTAACTGCATCAAATCCTTTTCTAAGATCGATAAATAAACCTGCTGGAATTTTATATTCGTCCAGAGTTTGTTCTGTAGGCTACAAGTAACCATGTCAACAGCAGCATTCAAAGTAGATGATGATTTCCGGAAACCGTATTGATGAGTGTAGAAAAATTCTATTCTTTTAGACTGTTCCTTCTCATACATTATCTGGTCGCGGTTGAATTATAGTTTGTACTGTAATACTCGTAGCTATTCCTATTATTAATAATAATTCTTCTTTGTATTTATGGGATTATTTAGTTAATCCTGTTATTGCCACTATAGTTACATTAGTTTCTATTAATGGTCATGGTCTTTGACCTCAGGCATGGGCCGTAAAAAATAAAATATTTAAGACATTCCACATTATGTATTAAATTATGGATAGCGTAAAATTAAATTCCGGATAGCACTAGACGAAAAGAAGAGCTTTTGGTTTACGTCTTAAACAACATAAAAATTCGGATCCGTTTGGTTGTTTCCTTTGAAACTTCTCAGTAATGAAATATTCATCCGACTGCATGGGTATGGTTAAGCGATGTGGTTGCCATCTTTCAGCATCCTAACTTACAAGGTTTATATTGGGAAAGTTATGGCCGCTCCATCTTTTTATATGACTGCGAAAGCTGGGTTGTAGCGAAAAAATGCACTAGTAAAATACAAGCTGATGAGATTAGAGTTATACTCAGTGTGAAAGGATGTATGAAATTTGATGGAATTCGGAATTAAGATATTAGATGATAACTACAGACACTCCTCCTCAGTGAAGTTGAAGATTACAGATAGAAATAGAGAGAACAAATGAATGCATTACCTTAGACTTAAAAAAAACAATGAACTACCGACCGAAAGAACTAAGATAGTAGGGACAACTAATGAAAAAATGGAGTGACTTTTGAAGCATATACCATGAAGAGATGATGATGATTATGACAAAAATTCGTCAATGTAGACTACTATAGACACCACGTTTGAGAATGCATGTCAACAGACTGCCACAGCTTGCAATCAACAAAACCCAAAAGATACGAGAGAGCTAAGCCATCGAAAGAAGACTATCTCTGCACTAAAATTAAAGTAGGAACGGATCCAAATGAAAATAACCTTTGACGACGAAGACGATGATGATAGTAACAAACTATTAATGGTGACAATGATAGTCTTAAATATTTGACCATGAAAATATCAAGATCCAGAAAATTCATTAATTGGAAATCGAATTTCTTGGACTAATAGGAGATTGGAAATTATTTGATAAAATAAGAAACGAGAACATATCGAAAGAACTTTCGGTTGAAGAGTTAGTACCAGAATGTATAATAGCAGTAGGTACATATTACAAGGGGCACAACGCGTTTAATGAATTTCAAGAATACACAATAACATGTCACCAAACTTAGCAATAAATGACTACTTAAAAGACACGAAATATGTAGGCCATCCAAAGAACAGACGACTCCAAACATGAATTTGAGCAGAAATGGATCCAAATGAAATCAACGCTCGAGGATGATGATGATGATGATGATGATGGTGGTGGTGGTGGTAATTATAGTCGTCATAGTTTAAATTATAACCACCTTAGTGTCAAAAGAAACAATTAGTATTAAATTACTGAATTTTTTGGTTGTCTTATGTCACAATTTGACTGATGTTAATAGTTATTACTCAGCAATTTAGCAGCAGCAGCAACAACTAGAAACATTTCATTTTAGACTTCTCCATTTTATTTTTAAATTTCTTCCTCAATTGTCTCATATTTATTTCACCTATTATAAGCTAGTTTTGCTATTATTTAATGTTCATACCATATATTATAATGTGGTATTGAATGTGTGACAAAGCGCTGCCTAAAAATACAAGTTTAAGAGAGAATATTTTGAAATAATTTTAGAATATTTTTACATCAACTTTCGCTGAGCGTACATAAAGAGAAGATCCCGTAGGCTACTGTTGCATAAAGCTCTTCTTTTGTGGACATGAGGTCCTGACAGCTCGAGCAGGACGGGGAGGGAGTTGACAAGACCGCCAGCGTGGTCCGATAATGGACTATTTTATAGCGATTTTTACAATGTTTGCAGCTCCTGCTAAAGTCATAACTTGCTTTGTATGGTCCGCGATCCACCTAGTGCAATTGTCTTACTAAAGTGTGTTTTCCTGTTTTTCTGTACTATTCTAAAGATACCCTTCCGCTCCGTGGGTCAAGATCAAGATCAGACTAAAGCAGTGGTATCCAGTGTCATGGATCCCTTAAAGTTCACACTTCAGTTTGGCGGATTCCTTAAAATGCTCTGCATAATTTAGGCCCATGAACATGTTCTACTCATGAAAATATTTTCATAATGTAGTGAATTAGGGGAGAGTCGGGTAGTATCGGACATCGGGTAGTATCGGACAGTGAGTTTCTTTCATCTACAACACGATGATAGTACCTGATTGACATGGTTACGTTTCTGTGATGTCGCATAGAGAAACGTAACCATGTCATTCAGGTACTACCATATGGTGGTAGATGAAAGAAACGCACTGTCCGATACTACCCGATGTCCGATACTACCCGACTCTCCCCTAAACATCCTTAATAAATTGGTAACGATAATAAAATTTGGTTTTAGTTCTTCAATATTATACTAAAATGCATAAACATAGCAATATTTTACGTTTTATCACATTTTAACGACAAAATGAAATTAGTTCTTTAGACTTGCCATAAGGTTATTAATAGGATGTTTGATTTTACCTTGCAGCTGTCAGTTTTGAGAAGTCGGGTTCTACTGTAGATATTCTTAAGTCGAAAGTTTAGCTCAACATGAAATTTACTTCTATATTTGTTCTTGAAGAAAGTCAAAGTAGAAAATGTACTGATACAAATGGCATATGTGTTGTATTGCAATTTAGAAAACATCACGATACATGGTCGTGCATGCAAGCAAGATTGCAACACAGTTGTAGAAAAAACGTTTCAAAGTTTTAATCAAAAGATAATTATAACAGCGTCTCTTCTTCTTTGACAGAAAAACTACTTTTGTTTTCACCAAGAAGGACTCTCACCCGAATGTTTTTCCAATTACATGAAGGAAAATATCCCCCTAATTTTATATTAATGAATCAAGATATTCTTTACATTTGAAGCGATATTGGACAAGAGTTCATCATTTGTTGCTAGAATGGGTAATTAATCGAATTCTTGATTGATAACTCAGCGAGACCAGTCTTGCTTCAGTCTTATCCTGGACGGTGAATATTACTGTTAAAGTTGGATCTTGAAAATTGAATTTAGAGAATAAAAAAAAATAAGATTAAAATATAATATGTAGGCAAGAGATGCAAGCCAAGACAAGTTCCCCATAGTGTTCAACAATGAACTAAGTAATGAGCTGGTCTTTAGTATGCTTTTAACAGTGTTTAAATATTCGCTGAGAAGCCACCGGATAAATTATTCCATTATAGTTTATATGATATTACAAAGTTAATGTTATATTTTGAAAATTGGAATACTCATTTGAATCTCCAACAACAGTCCCCCATCTCACTGGACGTATTGACATCATAATTTGATTTATGACTACTATGTTATATTGCAATGTTTTGTGGACAGAGACATCAATTCTTATATTTCTTATTTCATTAATGTTTGTTAATGTCTGTGGTGTCATATTACTCTTTCGAATTAGTGGAATTTTATTGTTGAAAATTATTATTTTACAAACTGTAGTTGCAAGATTCTATTGAAGGCTATAATGTGGACATTACATTAATTAGTTTCACACAATGAAGTAGTTGAAAAAATTTGGGGGTACTGTTGAAATCTCTTTGGTCAGACTAGACGCCATGCGGACTCGTACTGCACTTCTTTTCCAAGGTTACTTCTTCGACATGCAGTCTCCTCTGCAGAACTCCTTCCAGATCGCAGCCACAATTATTGCACATAAAGCAAAAAATTAAAAACGCTGACACTAATGGCTCAACACGTTTTAGGAATAAAAGCCTAGAAACACTTTTACTAGAAGAGTATTCCTTTTCTTAGTGCAGATATCGTTCACTACACTAATAATCCTTCGCATTCTGATGTAAAAATTGGAATAGAATATATAATATGTAACAAACTACAAATCTCTGGTGGTTTCACGTTGTTGCCAGTATTTTTCCTGAAGCCTGAATGTACTTTTGCTTGTCTTCAAGATGGAAATGTTCACACAAATTTCAGAAGTTTGTATCACTACAGATTATATCCGTTTGTACAGACTCTTTTTAGCCTGTCTTCCATTTTGTATTAATAATCTTAGATTGTGAACGTAAAGTAGAATGCTTGTGTGGCATGAAATTTTCTGCAAGGCTTCTGTAAAATTGATCAAGGATTATTTCAAATGATTTTGTGCTGCTTTGTAGCTAAATATCTTTGAAAACTTTCTGTTTTGAAGCAGATAATGCCTCCTCAGTATAAGATCCTGGCGAATATACCGTAGATTAAAATACCCTAACAGTAGCTTAATAGCTCTGTCAGCTTCTGGAATTATTATATCTCTCTTTTGCAGAAGTTTAGATAAATCTGACAACTCAATAAGGCAAGCTTAGTCTACTGCCATATTCTGAACAAAATCAAGAGGCATACAAATTTTAGTTAAACTTGCATAAATTTAGATCTATCTTTAGAGTCTCTTTGCTTATCATTGGAGACTTCGGTGAAATGCTTTACAGATGTTCTATAGCTTTCCCGCACTGACTCCACTGTCTTGGTATTGGAGGCAGCCCATCTAATATAAATTATTTTTCCAACTTTACTGAGCTCTTCACTCAACTCAGCTGCAGCCATGAAGTAGTATTTGTTTAGGACATACAAAGTATAACTTGTCAAAAAAATATTAAAACGACTGACCACGTACTTAACTTCATGTGTCATGAACTTCTAGTTCTAATCCATAGTTGGCACAATGTAAAACTCTGCCCATACCTAAAACATTTAGGCCCAATTGTATAAAACTCCCTGACTAAAGATCAACTTTGATCGAAGATCGAAAAGTGAACCGAGTTCAGATTCTTCTTCTATTGTATAAAACTTTTCTTCGATCAAATTACCTTGGTTCAAATGCAATCTAAGTTCACGTCAAAAGGATTTGGCAACATCGCATAAATAGGTGAAATATGTGATGCGCCGACCATGTTGTACAAGTTTGTTCAGTGTTGCCAATCTAGCGACTTTAACTCTTCTTCAATAACAATTTCTTTTAACTTTTTTATTGCTTAAATAGGGGTTTAGCGAACTTTTTAGCACCCCATAGTGACAAAATTTAATCTTGCTTTGTTGATAATGAGAAATCTAGCGACTTTACAACTACTTTTTGGCGACTTTCACACTGTTGGAGACACTGGTTTATTTGTGCAATGTAAATAATGGCGGACAATAAGAAGGTTGACTGTTCTCCAAATTGTTATCATGTTATGGTGTTTGATACTGCTAAACATAATAAAGCTTTATAAAACGACAAATTGAAAATTTATGAATGTACCTATCACAATCATTAATAAATAATTAATGGTTGTTATAAACATAATATAATTATAGGTTATGTTATTTGATACTGCTGTACACGATAGAGCCTCATAAAATATAAGATTGTTTGTGTATTAAGGCAAGAAATTGAAAAAAAAAAAAAAAATATATATATATATATAAGTGTAACTACCATATCTATTAATATTAATAACAATGGTTATTCAATTTGCACAGTCTGCCACTCGTATATTTCAAACAGAAAAGAAATGGGCCTAAATGAACTTGGATCATCTAACTTAATCGGAGAAATTTCTTCAGTCAAAGTTGACTTTAGTTTGAGACAAATTAATCTCAGATTAGACTTTATACAACACAAAATTCCAAGTTCAGCTAGAACAAGGATCAATTTAACTTCTGATCTAAGATTAAATGGTTTATACATTCGGCTCTTAGGCTAACAGCTGAATTTCCATGTCTGCTGGAAAATCAGTGAATGGTCTATCAAATTTTTCAATTTTATATGCTGATCTAAACTGTAGTAGTTATTCCATACTACACCACATTCATTTTGTTTACTCCAGTTTCTATAGACTTATTAGTAAGGAGCGGATTCCTATGTAATTAAATATTCTTTTTGCGTGTGATAAAACACAATTAACAAAGTTAAAAATTCCGAACATGAAGTTTCAAGTTTAAAACCCGAATTTTATTTCACATAAAAATACATATTTTCGCAAAAAAATTATGTAAATACATATTTTCAGGAAATCTATTATAAACACATAAATCTTGGAGTTTTTTAATTAAACAATTTTTTACAAGAACTTTTAAATATTTTAAAACTAAACCAATTATATCACTCAGAACTACGTTATCTTTTTTAAGAATTCTTGATTGCTTCGTGTTTCTAAGCGCTGTGTGGTGTATCCGTGATCCATTTTCGTAATAGTACCGCCTCAAGTTCTGAAAACTGCTAGGCAGCGTATCAGTGTTATTATTAGAGAATAAATTAACATGGACAATGAGGAGAGATCTTGTAACACATAATTAGGAATGTTTATTGTTGCTGAAGATGATTTCATTCCACGTTTTGTTTGTGAAACAGATAAGAGCTCGGGTATAAATATTATTTAATTTAAACAAATCTCTCGCCTCTCGCTCATGCCTATCAAGTAAGGCAATACATCTTGTTGTGATTCCCTGTTATCGGGCTTCGTCAATCGATATCCTTCAAGAAATACTGTAAGATGGTTATTTAAAAAACGATTTGGCTTTCCTATTAGCAAATTTAAGCTTTTTGTGTGACACCATAAAAAAATTCGAAACATCCAAAAACCTGTTGTCTGAAACAGGGAGGTGCGTGCCGTGGAAATTAAACTAGAAGCACAATTACTAAGGGACAAATTCCAGAATGTGTTTGGGAAAAACAGTGGATACAAAAAATATGTAAAGTTGCTTAAGTATTGGAAGCTGTGCCAGTAGGTGAAATTGACGGTGTATGTGTTTGTGACATTCCTCTCTTTAAATATGCACATCAGACGTCCTGTGATGTGGAAAGATCGTTTTCACAGTATAAGTCGTTGTTCAGAGATAATCGGTATGCATTTGTGATGGAGAATTTTGAGATACATTTGTTGTTCACTGCAATTCTCGTCCAACTACTAGCACTCAAGTGTGGTAGATGAGTAGCCCTATCTAGTAACATTTTTTTTTCAAGCTAAGTAAAGTATTTTTGTCATATTTAAAAAAAATATTTTTTTATTTTTAGCAAATATTTTCGTACTTTTTAGCACATAAAAATAAATATATTTAAATTTTTTAGCACATAAAAATCCGCTCCCTACTTATTAGCATCACCCTTAATCTGCTTTGCTTTTGTATTAGTAGTTCATTTATGTTCATATATCTTTATCCGAAAATTATTTTGCTATTTTTCCTTAATGCTTTCAAAACCGGTATTGCATTATCAAAGTTCTTTGTTCAAAGAAATATGAGAATCTTAAATACCCGTACAAGAATTTGGATGAAAAGCATCTTGGGCCATTCTTTGACGACTATCTGCATGTCATTACATTTAATCAAATAACCATGGCAACGGCTTGAAAATAGCGGATAAACGTAAGCTTTTACGGTGAAAAATTTAAGACACATCAAAGATTTTTAGGTAGAGAAGTGAAATGATACCTACCGGTACGACCGGCACATGTTTTCTTTCGAAGACACTGAAACAACAGCTGAAAACAAAGGGAGAAAATAGATAATTTGATTTCTGATATTCCTTAATCGTTGTATGGCTGACAAGAACTTGACAGTGGGCCCAGTAACCTATATCACAATCGACCCATTCTTTGGCTGATTTTAAACATGTGCCTTGTGATGGACCCAAGCCAAGCTTACAAACTTGAGCTCACGTAGGACAACCACGTTTTTCATTTCTTAAAATCAACCACGATTTTCCTTCTTAAAATAGAGTAATCGTATTGAACTTCTGGCCAACATTCTGTAAAATCTGTTTGTAGAGCTTTCAAATTTTCACTTATTTCGTCTGACTCCGACTCAGCCTCTAACCAGTCATCCTCCAAATCTAAGTTTCCTTGTGTTCTGGGAAATTATGTACATTTGTCACTGTCATTTTTTTCATCGTGAACATTACATTCTGTTTATTTTTTTATTGAAGTACTCAATCAGTTAAGTGAAATCATTAATGCACAAATCATCCACTGTCAAAGTATTTCAACACTTCCGACATGTCAACCATTACCTCAAAACTCAAGAGTCATGAACGGATAAAAGTAACAATATTTCCCTCCTCTAAAAAACTGCCAACATTATGCGTGATGAGTTTTAAAATTAGCAGATCACTGTAGCAGAATTCTTGAAGCGCCATATCATGAAATTAGTGTTAATTAGAAACACCACGGCGGTCTGCAAGTTTGAAATTAATAAGCGCAACTATTATTGAGGTGCTAGACCATGATTTTCGAATGGACAAGTGTTTGAACAAAGGATATGAGATGCCAGATGTTAATTTTATGACAGATATCAAAATCAAAGTAAATGTTTTTCAAACAACTAACGTCCTCAACTTCAGAGTCTAATAAACACTAGTTAAACATAAATTAACATATTTTCGAATCTATATTTTTAGCCGGTACGATAACAGTGAGTTTTTATTACGGCGCACCGGCCCAACTACTGCACTGACTTTACCAAACAGATATGCACGCACACACAGTATATTCATACGAAAATGGAGACGGATAGGCCGAAAGATGGAAAGATGCGTGGGTTGATGGGTGTATGAATAATGTTATAATTGGCAGAAAAGAACGGATGGATAGACAGATAGATTGGATGGATGGATAGGTAAAAGCGTGCGTATTTCGTTTTATTTTAAAATCTGGAGACTTAAAATCATGATAAAATGAGTGTTACAAAGATGACACACACTTTCTCATACGTTCGACGCATTTCACAACAGTTCTATTATCTTACCATGTAGTGAATATTATCAATTACAGTAATTCGTTTTTCGTGAACTATTATATTAAAACAGACGTATAATGACTATCAACCCAAATGGGAAAATAAAACTTTTGTTTTCTGGACTGTGCATAAAAGACATTCTTTACAAACTCAAAAGTAAAACCTTCCATTTCATTATTAAATTATTCGGTTTAAATAGATCTTATGCCACTAATTTTCCATAAATTCACACCAAGTAGCTATTAGTAAATTGTAATCATTCCAATATTATTCTTCAATTTGCGAAAACCAGAATTTAAAAATGATATACATACTAAAACTTTTAGTGGTTTATAAAGAGCATATTCCTTCACTCCTTCGTTTGTATGTTTGTAAGACTTCGTTACGAGTGAGTTAATGTGTATAAGAGCATGGGATGTTTACAACTAGTGACCGGTAGGCCTAATCATGGAAGAAATTAGGAATATTTACGTACTCTGAGATAGACAGTACTTTAAAGAGGAATATCTTCATTCATTACCTGAATTATTATGTTGCCGGACGGTGTAAAAACTTACCCTGAATTCGCAACTAAAATTTAATTTAAATTGGGAACTCAGAATTGTTATTCTATGCATAAGAATAAAATTGATGATTTTGACAAATTCAGTAGCTTACCATATTTCGAATGATATTATTGTGTATGGTTTATTTTATTGAACTATTATTCGAAAGACACACATACACATACATATATTACATTATATCATAAGACTTATATCATATTATATATCATAATATCATATCATATGTCATATCATATTATGTAACTTATACGTATATATTGTATATTATGTATATTGGGTCATATTATCCATCTCATTTAATTTATTTGATCTTAGGCAAAACATGACAGAAAAAATCATTATTTTGTACGTTTCTAAATAAATAGTATTTTGTTTTATAGGAATTATGTATCCTGTATGTCATTACCGGATAAATTAATTCACAGATGTTGAATATGAACAAAATTCATCAAATAGTTTGGGAGAAATTACTGTAAATGGACAAACAGATTGGTGTCAGAGATGTTGTAAACGTGCACTTTCGCGAAAAACTCGATTTTTTGCGTCGCAGCACTACCTTTTTATATATCGTAAGATAAAATAAAACAAATAACCTCATGTTGTTGTTCTGATACATGTTTCTAGTCTTCATTCTTGGTAGCTCTTAACGACATATGGCTTCATGGCGTCCTCCATCTTTATACCGTCATTGAATATAACAACATACTGAGACATATGGCTTCATGGCGTCCTCCATCTTTATACCGTCATTGAATATAACAACATACTGAGACGCGATTGTATAGCACTGAATGCCCTGTTCAGTATACGATATTGCGGTAATCTTGCAAACATTCGACAATAAATTATTCTACAATTACTTTCCTCTTCCCTCAGTAATGATTAGTTTCTTGAGGGTTTGTTTTTGGTAATCTGATTCTTTTTTCTCAAGGAACACATGCATAGAGTGTATTTACTCGTATTTTGTTACAATTACTGTGTTGTTTGTTCGTTAAAGACTTCCAACTGTAAGTGGAATGAAAGATTGAATTTACACCGTTAATGGGTGTAGAGACTGACAGAAAGCTTGTTAAAGGTACCGGTAATACTGTTTTTAAACTTAAAGTGTGCTTTACTTGTTGAAAAGTCCTGTTTTCACGTTTTTATCTCGAACTTTATTATTCAAACAATTTACCTAAGTATACAACTTACTTAACCTCAATTTACTCACTCCAGTTGCGAAGAATAAAGTTCAGCATCATCGGTACGATCATTTGTAATAAGTCTGAAGTGTACAATGCCCTCATAATTCTACCAAATGTATAACATTACCTTTTGCCCTAACTATTGTACAACCGTTGCGTTGGTTGAGGTTAATCACGGGATACCCAGTGCATTATCTTGTCATTTAATCTATTCCAGAAAAGGTGCTCTGTGGTATTTTCGAGCAGTTGTTTGCAGACATCGACACGTCGCTGATTTATATTTTTGTCAGTTCATATGGATCTACTCGTCGCCGTTTCCGCAATATAGGAAGATGATGACGGGTTGTGCTTCTGCATGAATCATGGCTTGCCTGAAGTTCACAGCGCGGGCGAATGATTCTTCTTCCAGCTTGATGGATATAAACTCTTTCTCTCCTAACAGATTGTCATCCTGAGTGAGATATCTTTAAGTTTATGTCTCTAAAAATTGAATCGCTTGAATCACTTCTAGTACACCATTCTAGTGAAGATCATTCCTTCTGTTTCACTTACTTCATCGATTGCTGACTTAGCAATCAAGCGTTAAAAGTTCAGAATAAGTAGAATTATGCATATTTTCGATTAGATGTTACACATACAATGCAAAAAACATACATTCAGTTACATGCTTCTTGAAACATGCTCCAAAACGGAATCAAATAAATACAAAGATATCATTCGTTACCTAACAGCTGAAAGAAAAATAAATGCCATATTTAATATCCATTTTGAGACAGGATATTAGTTGTCTCTGAAATAATAGGCAGCCGGACAAACCCACCTACGTTCGTTAGCGATAGCGGATACTGCAGCAAGGGACGGTGCTATGAATGGATCTCAGGTGTATTGGCTCGAGAGGCGGCAAGATATTAAAAATTACCTGAAATATAGGCCTACAATATGGTGGCAATGGGAAGGAGAATGGTCTGCACAAGAGGGAAACAAGTTACGAACTATAAAGAATACTGATCGAGTTTGGGATTCGCCCACAAGAGTTACGACACGAAGAAGTTTTACTCACCCGGTTGAGGATTGGCCATTGTCGTCTGACACATGGCTATCTCTTACGTGGCGAGCCTCAGCCGGAGTGTTATATATGCCGTGTTCCACTTAGGGTGGAACATATTTTATTGCATTGTAGGAAATATGACCGTGATCGTCGACAATATGCATTCGGCCGACTCTACGTGACGTTCTTGGAAATGATTTTAATTGTGTAAATGCAGTTCTGAGATTTTTATCGAATACAGGACTTGACAGGGTGATTTAGTTTTCTATTGACCTGTTTAGATATCCTCCGGACCCTTTACATCCAGAGGGTACATTTGTAAACATACTTGACATTTTGGACATTTACATCCGGATATTTTATAAAATTTTATTGCTTTGAAATGCGCCAGTTAATTTATCTCTGGTGGTATTTGTTTTATTATTTTATTGTTTCTTTTTAAATTCTACCTAGCTTCTGAGAACGGCTCACTTTTACAATTTTTTTAAGAATCATCTTGTGGATACTTCATTTGTGTAGCTCGTTTTTACTGTGACAACGTGTTTCAGTTTCGTGTTAGCATTCAGCCTATTGTATTGTTTCTGAAGAATTTTAGATAAGGTCGCAAATAGCCAGAGTAGCTGACGCGCCCTTTTTAAACCCCACTAACTTCATTAGCAATATCATAGCAATAGGTGGCACTGTCATGCAATATTACTCAGAGCAGTGTATATTGGAGAGTACCGCATTCTTTTGATCCGACAAATGCCGCCGCGGCAGCCATATTTACTCCTGCGGAGAGACTGTACAACGCAAGACTTGCGTAGGAACAGAGGTTTCTAGTGCGATATTTCATTGTTATCTTGAAGAATGCCGTGTTGTCGTGCAGTTAATCAATGCGTAATCAATTGTCGATGTACAAAATTAGCACTTCGTCACAAACAAGAGGAGGAATATACTTCAATGATTAATTTCTCAATGACATAATATTTTCACTGCGGGCTAAAGCAAGGAAATGCACTATCACCTTTACATTTTCACTTCGCTCTAGAATATGCCATTAGGTAAGTTCAGGATAGCAGAGAGGATTTGGAATTGAACGGGTTACTGCTTCTTGTATATGCGGATGACATGAATATGTTAGAGAAAATCCACAAACAGTTAGGGAAAACACGGGAATTGAAGCAAGTGAAGCGATAGGTTTGGAAGTAAATCCCGAAAAGACAAAGTATATGATTATATCTCGTGACCAGAATATTATTCGAAATGGAAATACAATATAAAAATTAGAAATTTATCCTTCGAAGAGGTAGAAAAATTCAAATAACTTTGGATCACCAGTAAAAAATATAAATGACATTCGGGAGGAAATTAAACGCAGAATTAGCATGGGAAATGCCTCTTATTATTCGGTTGAGAAGATTTTGTTTTCTAGTCTGCTGTCAAAAAATCTTATATTTCCGGTTGTTCTGTATGGGTGTGAAACTTGGACTCTCACTTTGAGAGAGGAACAGAGGATATGGTTGTTTGAGAATAAGGTAATTAGGAAAATATTTGGGGCTAAGAGGAATGAAGGTACAGGAGAATGGAGAAAGTTACACGACGGAGAACTTCACGCATTCTATTCTTCACCTGACATAATTAGCAATATTAAATTCAGACGTTTGAGATGGACAGGACATGTAGCACGTATGGGCGAATCCAGAAATGCATAGCCTATAGAGTGTTAGTTGGGAAGCCGGAGGGGAAAGATCTTTGGGAAGGCCGAGACGTAGATAGGAGGATAATATTAAAATGGATTTGAGGGAGGTGGGATATGATGATAGAGACTGGATTAATCTTGCACAGAATAGGGACCGATGTGGAGCTTATGTGAGGGCGGCGATGAACCTCCGAGTTCCTTAAAAGCCGTAAGTAAGTAATGACATAATATTTATAATTGAAAACATCAAGGTGGGCAAAAGCGGACGTTAGAAACCATTCCAAACTGGTATAATACTGGTAACAAAAAACAGTTCTTGATTCTCAAGAAAGTTGTCATAATAAAGCGAACTTCAAATATCTTATGCTAGATAGATCCACGCAGGATGCGTTAGAAAATCTATTTTCTACTTTCCATTCCATAAATCCAATCCCGGATGCAAAATAATTCAAAACTGCATTACGATTTCTCAATTTGTCTCATAAACGGAGCATGGATATTACGCAGTTTGCGATTCTGAACAATTAGTTGAGTTTCTAAGTACAGATGTAAGAAAACCCGAAGCAGAAAGGTCTAGTGAAGATGAATGTGAGCAAAAGGAAATTGATATAGGCTAAATTGTAATTTAATTGAAAACAAAAATATTAACTTGAGTGAACAAGAAGCTCTTTACTACTTGTTGGGATCAGTTTTGTTCAAAATAACACAAAATAAGTTATAGGCATATCGTATTTGTGAAAACTGTTTTTCATCTCTAATAGTAATAACTGATAACAGGGATGAATCTGTAAATTTTATTAGCACATTAGTGACTCTCAAGTCGTACAAGGATATGTCATTTGTATACCCTTGTAAATCTGTAAATGTAGAAAAATGTGTAACGTTGGTAGAAACTGAGTTTACAGTAAAGGATTTGAAGTCTTTAATTATTAACACTTCAACTCATACGTTCCCAACTTGTCATAATATTTTTGAAAAAGTCTTATCACTGTATTTTAGAACTAGAATGTAGGCCTATTTATTGTTAAGAAAATTGTCTGTTATAGCAAATGCACTACAGTAATCTGCTAAATGGTGGCAGTCGAAGTGTTGGTACGAGAACTGCATAGAAAATTGCTGATGTTATCCCTATTGAAATGGACATTATATAAATAATAAAGTGTTATCTCTAATCAGTCATCCCACTATGACAATAATGTTTATTAATCCTCGTCTCCTGTATTCAATAAACCACAACAACATGTATGATATCGCCTTTAATGACCTTCCTTCTAGCATTACTGCTTATGCATCTGTGCCGAGCCAGGAGTAAATATGGCTGCCGCCGCCGAGAATGCGGTACTCTCTAATATACACTGCTCTGATATTACTATTTTTGAAGTACAGTATTTTGTAGATCTGGCAACGTTTTCATGTGTAATATATTATATTCCAAATTTATACACGTTTATAAGAGGATTTTATTAGATTCCTGGTATTTTGATGGAAACTATTTTGAGTAACATCTTACAACAAAGGATGTAGGTTCCTATTTTCAAATTACTTCTTATGACTCTCTTTGCTAAGCCAAGAATTTTATAACATAATTCCTTAAATATGCTGCATGCACACATACACATTATATACATAAACAGACTCCAAGCCGATTAAACTTCACTTTTAATTGAATACTGGGACTGCTTCTTTCCCTTATTTTATTAACAAATCCTAAAATGATATGCGATTCTTCTATTGAGTCTTAAGAACTTTTTGATTCGATTTTATTTGGGATGAGGAGTAAGTTTCTATGTGCACCAGCTTAAGGATACTCTGGATACCTAACATTGTTAACTAAGACCCGCTCTTTCTTCAATTTTTAAATTAATACAGTTACATGAGATTGTTTGCTCTTACTTTATTGACAAGTCCTGAATTGATATAAACTTAATTTGCCTCTTCTGAGCCAACCATCTTCTAAGGCTGTTTCTCTTGAATTTTTCTAATGAACATCTTTCTGTATCGGACCATACCTTTAAACATTTTCATAAAATGTGAAGCTGATGTCATGGCATACATGCCAATTTTTATAAAAATCGATCAATCGGTTAAAAGTTGTGTTACTCACAGGTCGATTCTCATAACCTCACTCCGCTAGGCGCCGCTTGTAATGGCTCTCAATCAGTTTCTTCCGCGCGCCGCACCGCAAATTGATTTTATTTAGGTAATTACGTGGCTTCGACAGTGGCGCCGCGCTGCGGTGAATCTCATTAACCAGGAGGCAATACGTCCCGTGTAAACAAGTGACGGCTGCACTCCGCTACAAGCAAGGAAAATTCCCCTTATTAGGGATATTTTAAGTAGAGTATACGTTGGCGGGTCGGGTAGCGAATGACAAAGCAGTTTCAATTGGAGTTCACGCTGCAAACGTTTAGCTAACGAACGCCGGCAAAGTGAAAGTCCCGTATTTGCACGGAAGGCGTTAATTTGTTAAAATTATGGGTATCATCCACGAGCTTATTCATTAGCAGCCCACTTGTACTTTGTACAGCAGCCTAGAAACGAGCAACGTACCCTTAAATATAAACAAAATAGGAAATTCTACACTGACAAAATTACTGGATTATGGAAACTAGAATTCATTACAATTTTTTCTTTCATAAACATTCCGAATCGTAGCTCAAACGACAGCAATTCAGGCTATAAGCTCAGAGAACCTGCATTCGATTTCAGGCAGAAAAGAGATTTCCATCCCATACGGATTGGGTGTGTTTCTCGTAGCTGTTACGAATTTATTCTGCTGTCTGAAATGGTGACTTTGCGGCATGCCGATCACATGACTAGGAAGCTCCAATACATAGTTATAGGTAGAAATAAAGTAATAATCGGGCGGAACAAGTGTGTCCCTAAGCACTTCATCCCAAGTAGGCTTGTTGTGAACCCATTATGAAATGAGTTGTGTGCCGATTGTGTTCCCCGCTGAGCGGGTTTAATTTCTCTCTGGCGTCACGAAATCATCAGTGGTGCTCTATTATTGGAGACAGAAATAATCATGAAAGGAAAATTGTAAGTGTTGTGGATTGAGGGAAAACGGAAGAGCATCGAGAAAAACTCTTGACAACCTTCGCACAAATACAACTCCATCTAGTCAATTTAAGACAGCACAGTATTATGATAATAAATTATTGAAAAAAAAAATAGTTTTCTCCTTTAAATGTGCAGAAATTTGATCCGAACAAATGTAACACTGCAAAATTCTTTTGCAGAACGAAAAGTTACATTTGTTTCAATCAGCTTTAAAGGACAAAATTAAAATTATATCAATCATTTATCAACAGTAATCTCACTAGACGTTTTGACTTATCTAGAGAAAATCAAAACTCGAATGGGATTTAATTGACTATTACACGATTAGAAGAAAGTATATAAAGATTAGAAGTAACGAAATACTCCAATACAATAAAATATTAATTGACTTACGAAAATACAACTGTCTTCAAATGTATTATTGTACCATCTCAACATTACAAATATTACGCTAGATGCATGCTAGATGGCAGTAGTGAGCAATGCCTTCTCGTCGGGAAGTTCTCGATCTATTATACACGATGGCAATGTTACTAGTTAAGAAGGCTTTGTTGATTCAGTTTCATTTTTATTAAAATGCAACATTCCACTTCAATTATCCGAATCCCAGTAATCAACGTCACTTGACAGATGATTTTCAATAAATCTTAATATTAAACAATCTCTGATACGTGACTATCCATAATATCATATAGCAGAAGCTATAACATAACCTAACTAATATACACAAGTGTTAGAAAAGTTTTAATTAACGACGATGACATAAAAAATAAACATGAATAATTTTAAAAGGAATAATTATTGAATGTACAATTTCCAAATTTGAATGTGGTTGGTGGTTCAATTGATGTTATATTGGACATGTGCGTAATAGAAGTTGAACTCGTTGATTTAGGCCTACATGGTGTATTCAACTTATTCAGGATTTCCGAATGGTGCTCTTCATTTATTTCTAAATCGGAATTCAAAAGATGCATAGGTATGATAAGTGATTTTTATTAATTCTTGTTCTTGAATGCCTATGCGAGTCATATTTGAAACTGCTGTGCATCGACTGGAGTGGTTTGTAATTTTATATATATATATATATATATATATATATATATATATATATATATATATATATATTTTGACGTCCAGACCAGCGCAGTTTCAAATGTTGGCAAACAAAGAAACAAATGCTAGGGACGCGACAAAATTAAACAAATGCAAGGGACGCGATAAAATTAAACAAATGCTAGGGTCGCGATAAAATTGTGCGATAAGCAGCCATGATTGGTTGAAATACGTCCTTTCGTACCGTTTTATTGGTCAAAAGTAGTATGACGTAGTAAGAGTGTAATAGTCATCATAATACACTGCTCTCGTAAACTGACTGAAAATATTGGGAATTAAATCAACAGCTTTCCTAAAACACGCTATGAAATGTTTCATACAAAACAATTTTTATCTCCAAAAGGAAACACAAATGAGTAAAATTGTATTAAACTTTTTTGTTTTAAATATCTCAAAGAATAATCCTCCAGAAATTAATGACATTACTTACTGTTCAGCCTGTATATCTAATGGCAATGTACGGTTAAGACTGAAGGAATGGGAGTCTCTCTTACGCCGGGCGCACACCAAATGCAACATATTTTTGTCTCGCAACGATGTTTTATGAGGCAAAACATTGCAGTTCGATGCATTTGGTGTAGATACTTTAGAAACCTTTTGCGAGACATTTTGACTCGCAACGCCAATATAGTTCCTAGATTTCCTATTAGTTGTGAGATTTCAAAGAGTAGAGTGCAGTGTTTCATTAGTTATTGTCGAAGTTGTTTTTGTGCAATTAATGACTTGCAAAGTATATAGGAAGTGAAGAAGCATATGTAAGTGTTTTTATTATTGATTTTTTTATAACGCTGTATCAACATCTCAGGCTATTTAGCGTATGAATGAAATGAGTCCGGGGTCCAGCACCGAAAGTTACCAGCATTTGCTCGTATTGGGTTGAGGGAAAACCCCGGAAAAAACCACAACCAGGTAACTTGCCCCGACCGGGATTCGAACTCGGGCCTCCTGGTTTCATGGTCAGACGCGCAAACCGTTAGGCCTACTCCACATGTGTGGGCTGTAAATGTTCTTTTGAGGAAATTTATTTCATTATTTTACTAGAGATCAGGAAAAAGTTATTGAGATCACCTATTCAATAAAATAGTTTCATTACAAAGTTTAGAAATGACCCCGATAGTTTTAAAACTACTGCAGTTCAAGAGTAACTATATTTTATCACCTCTTGGGACTTGTTAAACGAAGATTACGAACATGAATACAATACAGGTAACTTTAAACATTAAAAAAACAAACATGGTACAGCTTCACAATGTACAGTAAGGTCCGAAAGTCTTGTCACCCCCCTCCCCCATTTATATGTTGATGTGCATCGATTTTGAACATGTCATAGCAGATGTGTGACAATGGTTGATACTTTACGTTTCAGCTTGTTTAGTGATCCAGAACATCAGTATGGGACCATCATTGTCGCGGCACAAAATGATGCGGCGCCATGTCCTGTGTGAAATTTTCCGCAGAAAAGACCTGGTTGGTGCAGTCGGTATAGCGCTGGCCTTCTATACCTGAGGTTGCAGATTCGATCCTGGGCCAGGTCGATAGCATTTAAGTGAGCTTAAATGCGACAGGCTCATGTCAGTAGATTTACTGGCATGTAAAAGAACTCCTGCGGGACAAAATTCCGGCATACCGGCGACGCTGATTATAACTTCGGCAGTTGCGAGCGTCGTTAAATAAAACATAACAATTAACATCAACATACAAACAAGGAAGGGGTGACAAGATTTTGGACCTTACTATACAACGAGGAACTAGAGAGCAGATGACAATGTTTTCTCTATCCTCACGCACGCGCATGCACAGTTTGAAATGTTTCAAGCATAGACTACTATTTTTGTTAAGAGACATAGGCCTACGTCAACGCAGTATTACTCTTTGTTGCAGCGCGTTGCAAAGATCTGCGCGATATTGGTGCACCTAGTGAGGGGCATTTATTTGATATTATAGCAACCGACACGTCTGCAACACGTTGCAACAAAATGTTTCGTCGCGAGACAAAATTCTGCAGTTGTTGTGCGCCAGGCCTTGCAATTACACTGAATAACAAAAAAACACTTTCGGTGGATATCTTGGTATCCAACAGGCGTTCTAAGACAACTGAAACATGCCGATTCCAAATATGCAAACCATTTGTCTCTATTACCCACCGTTCTTGAGATATACGACATCAACCATTATATATAACAACTCAGACAGGAGTTTCAGTAGAGCATTTATTGCTACATGGAGTACTAATGAACATGGCTTTAGCTAAGAAAATGGTGCAATTGCGCCACATGACACATAATTATAGTTGTAATATTTCAGTACCATCCTGTAAGTCTTGGAAGTGGCTGTCTGCAAAATTGTCTTCCTCATTTGTGGACCTATGAACACACCTTCTTTCACTTTCGCGTAACTCAACTCTGGAAACTTGTTACACAGGTACCAAAAAGCATCTGAGTCGGTGTCTAGCGCCTTCACGAAATTCTTCATGAGCCCCAGCTGTATATGAAGTGGTGACATGATAACTATGTCATGCTCAGCCCACGGTACACGCATTTTATTTCTGAACGATCAGTTGTTCTTTATGTGATGGTTCTTTCTATCTCTGATGTTCCACTCGCAGATGAAGCAGCAGTACTTGATGTACTTGTCTGCATTCCCATGAGAATAGTGATAACGTTTAAATCACCACGTATACGCCAATTGCCCTCGCGATAGCATATTTTTTCAAGAAATAGCGACATGGTTTCGTACGTATCTTTCAGTGCGTAGAAAATGCAACCGGCACTGACGCATATCTGTTTCCATTGTGTAATAATATTATTTACTACCTTCAAACTTGTCTTACATAGGTGAGTCTATGAATAGTCGCCATGCTTCAATGCTGTGTTCCACCCCGAAGCTGGACATAAGATCTTGAATGTCCATGCATTATCAAATAGTATCACTCATTGCAAAGAACTTCACAAGTTCTTTATGTCTGTGCCGAAACTGTGAAGTCATTGTAACCGGTGCAAGGAAATTAAATTGTTTAAGACGTGAACCGAGCAGTTCAGCTGACCTTTTGTTAATGCCAGGTCCCGTACGAATCGCAAAGTTGACCATTATTCATTAAATGAATACCTATCTTCCCCAGGTTGGTAATAGTCAGAGTCTGGGTCGTTGGTAGGAGATGAAAGAGGACTTTCTTCTTGCGTTTCTTCATTAACTGTGTATTCTGCAGGTGCTGTTGGTATTGGACAAGTGATGGGGTCATGTGAAATTGGTTTAGAAACTTAAGGAACGTCTGGATACTTTACAGATGCACTAGTTTTGTAGGAGAATCCGGTGACGTTTGACAAAAAGAAATAACATTCTGTGGTATGGTTGCTTGACTCACGCCATATCATAGGAACTCCAAATGTCAGATGGTTGTAGTTCTTCGCCTTCCTTATCCAACCGCACAAGTTGCATGCATAGATCAAACAGATGAAGTGTGGTGCCCACGACTTACCACCACTATCCACTTTCGAATCAAAGTATAGTTCATATTATGTTTTCTTAAGAAACGGTGTAAAAGTTTTGCGATGGAATTTTCTGTTACATAGCCACACACGTATCAAAACACATCTGATGAAGTTCTACATCATCTGGAAAAACGACAAAAAAATCGACGAATCGTGTACCATGTAAAAATAAAATTTCGTCGATAATTTCAAAACCTGACGTGATAGCGCAAAACGATTTTCAGATTTGAAATCAGCATGAAAAACTACATTAGAAATAGTGAACATCATGTCAGATATCTACCACTTGTTTAACAGTGTTATATTCCCCATTACAGTACGACGAATAAGGTCGCGAGTTCGATTCCCGACGGAGTCATGGATTTTTCCATTAATCTAATCCTTCCAGCAGTACTATGGCCCTGGGGAGTACTCAGCCTCTAATAGAAATGAGTATCAAAGACATTTCCTTGGGGGGGAAATGGCGGCGGGCACGTAAGACTGACATTCCTACTATCATTAAATTCCGATTGTCTGTAAAGACGGGAGTCTTAATCTCGCGCCACTCTACGGGCAGACTTGGCCTGTCATGGGGTTGACTTTACCTTCATCTTTACCAATATATTTCCTCATACTGCACAGTACCTACAAGCGACAGACAATATCGATGGCTTAGAGCAGTCGTGCTCACAGAGGGCAACCTGCACTCAATGCATATATGTGGGGCTAGGGCAGGGCAAGGTGCAGTACGCTGTGATGATGTAACAGCGCGCTAGTTCGAGCTTTTCCCCAGCTGATCGACACTTCTTGGCTTTCCTGAATGTTGTGACAAATCATTTAAATGAGCTAAGTATTTCCTTGCAAGATAAATATCTCCTGATTATTGATTTGTTCAATAAAATTAAAGCATTTCGAATGAAACTTAATTTGTGGACACAACAAATGCAAGAACACAATTTGCCTAATTTTCCAAACCTAATCTAATTTGTGTATAATGTTACGCATTCACAATATTCTGCATTTGTGGAGTCTTTGACTAACTTATATAAGGCATTTGAGGAACGATTCAGTGAAATAGAATCCTCTAGTTGCATTTTCAAATATTCATGTTCCCATTTTCCATTGATATAGTCACAGTTTCCTCCACGCTTCAAATGGAATTAATCGATCTCAAATGTGACTCTTTCATCGTCAAATATGACAGCTTTCTTGAGGTGAAGTTCAAAATAACTGAAGATATAACTACATTTAATCATTATATCTCAGCTGATCGTTTTCCACGTCTGCACACGCATATAGCAAAATCAATGAGTATGTTTGGTACGACGTACTTATATGAGTAGGTTTTTCTTTGTTCTAAAAATGTGTAAAGTCAGCCACAGTCCACAGCTAAGCGATAAGCATTTGACATCTATGATTCGAATAGATCGATTGTTCCAGATATTACTCGTCTGGTGGCTCAAACATGTATGTAATACCTAGCATTTTAAATTTACGTCTGTTCCTAAAGCACTGTTTCTGTTTAGAATTTTTTTGTCAATGTAAATGAAATAAATTGATTTGTATAGTTTATATTTTGTTTGAAAGACGATCCTACATCCTCATCTTCTTTCCCCGCTGGCTCCGCCGAGTTCCATAGCAGCGAGTTCTACTCGTTGTCTGGTCCACTTATATATACCTGGCCTGTCTGCACCCTCTCGCCCCGGGTGAGGCTTCAGGTCGCTCCCGTGAGCACCCCTGGCTTAGAGCATAAAAATATTGTATGTCTACCTTTTCTAACTTAAGGGAAACCTTGAAAGAAGTATTTCCTGTGTCATACATTTTATAGAAATAATGCAACAAAATGTAATTTTTATATTAAGAACTAGCCGTACCTGTGCGCTCCGCTGCACCCGTTAGAAATAAATCTAAAGTAATTACACAATTAAAATAGGACATTTTATCCAGGGAACATTCGTGTTTGATAGAAGAATAAGTCGTTTAGTATGTTACTTAATTTAAATTGTATTAAAAAAAATTAAAATGCGATCATTTTGATCCAGAGACATAAACATTATTTTAGGAAATACAGGTAACGAATGTACAGAATAGCCTATGAAGTTTTCTGTCCATAAGAAGCTATTTTAATCTTACCTGTCCTGGATTCACTCAGAAGTTACTGTAATAACATTATAGCATTATGTCCATCTATAGGAACTACACTTTCCAATGGTAAATTAATAATTAATTATACAAATCGGTTAATTTAGCTTCCGATATTACTTCATACATATACAGAAACATTCTCTGTAGGCTATGTTTCATAGCTTTCGATTGTTGTTGTCCAAGTTCCCTTATAGACGAAGTCATTTGTTTTTTTTATTTCATTACACCGCCTTAGATGGCGTTGTTATTGTAATTTTAAAACTCATTTATCTCATTAAATATCAGTCCTATCACAATTTTTCATAGAATAAAACTTATTGGAAATTATGTTTAAAGAAACTTTTGTTATGTAACATTTTGCATGAAAATTAATAATAAAGGAGATATTTCGATTCATTTAATTCGAGCCCCCTTAAAACCCCCCTGTTAAATAAAATATTTTGAATGCCATATAGCCTAAATTCTAAGTTAGGACGAACTTAATTTATATTCCAATTTTCATATAAATTGGTTCAGTCATTATCGCGTGAAAAGGTAACAAACATCCAGACAGACAGACAGACAGACAGACAGACATACAAACAAAAATTTCAAAAATGCGATTTTCGGTTTCAGGGTGGTTAATTATATATGTTAGGAGCAATTATTTTTGGAAAATCGAAAATTACCAGAAAAATTTCGGCTACAGATTTATTATTAGTATAGATTCCCCAAACAATACAATACAATAGTCTGCTTGTACAAAATGAAGATTTAGCCTCATAGTGTCAGTATATCACCATATCTCAATTTTGACATGAAATGGACATAAAATATGTGCTGTAAGCTATCGATATAGGCTACTAGTGGTAACATCAGCTACACTCGCTACTCGAAAGTTGGCCGCCATATATCTGAATTAATTTATAAATAAAAAGGTATGGAACAATGACAGCACATCCAAAGAGTGGAAGATTCTGAAATGGTGGAGAACCCGACACAAGTGACGCGTTGTATTGTTCTCGGTAATAAACTTTCGAAATGTGTGAACGATTTTGGCCGAAGCTGAACTCTTGATGGTGTGCTGTAAGATTACAACGAATCAAACTCACTGCAAGTCTAGTGATCTTATAGAGTTGGAGCCAACGAGCTAGACTCTTTCTAGCTCGCTGGTCGGAGCAGATCAGAAGGCTTTCGGAAAAAAACGTGCGAAAGCATCTAATAGAATGGTCGGGTGACACGTTTGTGTTGTTTGTATGGCGCACTTTGTGTGAAAAGTGCCATCCCCGGGAATGGAACCGGAATACCGGACGCAATAACGAGTCCCTGGTGAGCGTAGTGCTCCGTCACGCAGTTTTACAGGCTCGTAGCTTTATAGAGAAGCAACCGTACCAACTTTACGACTTGACGCGTCATCCAGAACGAGAGGCTGTAGCCCACATGTATGCCACAGTGCCTTCCAACTACAGAAGCCCAAGCGAATGTATTGTACTAAGCACCTGGGTCGGCCACGACATTAAGCCGTGCTGCAGTAGATCGTAGTCTAGATTAACCCTTAAATAATTGGCAAAACTTTTTTTTCTCACACTAGTTTATTAAATCGTGTCGGACTGTAAAGAAAACAACTATCGCAATGTCCATATTTTATATATGGTACAATATTATAGTATTATGAAATTTCAATTTTCCTCCATTTTTTTATTGTTCTATTAAAATCCTATTAACCTGTTGTATCCTGTAGGATACTTTGCGATTTTAAGGGTTAAGAAATAGAGTCAGTGGACAGTGTTTTTTTTAAAAAGCTTTAAGGTTAAGTTGGACTGAAAGTAAGCCTTTTAACATCTAAATTGGACAGACATTGTTGTTTTCAGAGAAGTTACTAATGGATCAATTATATTTGGACACTGTTTAGTCAATAATTAAGTACTGACTGAACAGTATCCTAATATAATTGATCTACATTGGAGTCAGCACTTGTTAGTAAAATGAAAATACTCATGTTGCTAATAACAGAGCCCGAATTCATATGGCAAATGAATTTCCATAAAAATGCTGAACATAATATGCACAAGTGATCCTTTTTTTTACAATAATTGAATACCTCCCAGGAAAAAGGAAATAACATGTGATTATTGAAATATGTGATCCAGGTGGAAAAAGCAATTTTTAAACATTTATTTAAAACAACTTATTGCATCCAATAGCTGAAGAAAGCTGTATTCTTGATTAGTTAAGTAGTTCTGCTTGTAAATATAGGCCTAATGAAATATGCCCTGAAATTATTTTTCTTTCTCCTGAAACATGAATTACAGTTTTGTTGGTTACATCCTTATTCCGGGGAGGTCTTCAGTTATACCTTGGTCTATGTTTTCCTTACACTTGATTGTGTGTGTAAGTGCCTGTTTCGATAAAAATATTTTTTCACGCAGTTTTTTTTTCTATATGAAAATGCATTATTTACTTCGTTATTAGTGAAAGTACTGTAATGCTGCAAAAAATCTGTTGTGAATCGTTGTTTTGAAAGCGAACGAAGACTCTTACTAAGTAAATTTTTATATCAGACTACATTGTGTTAATGCTCTTACCAGTATAGTTTCGTACGTTTGCATTCTTAAATGTGAAGACATAACATAAATACTGTAAGTTACACTTTTTATACAATAATTTTATTAGGATTTCTTTCCTTATCTTTCTGTAGAAGCTTATTTTTATAATGACTAGTATCTGTTGGAATTTTGATAGTTTAAATTCTCAAGATTAGACGTTCCTTTTCATTCGTAAAGTGATTGGTTTATACCTTTTCTGTGGTGAATTTAGAGGCAAAGCATTTTATGAGTTCTTCGGTTAATAAGTTTATTAATTTCAGTAATATATTTCTCAAATTTGTTCAGTGTTATAATAACCCAATATAATAAGGAAATAGAAAGATATAGACTTACTGTTTATTATTTCTTGAGAAGATGTCAATGGTTGCATGTTCCTGAGAAGTAGCCATTAACTCACAAGAATGCAATAAATCATATTGCATTATGAATGTGGTGATTTTGATGAAATGACTGTACTGACGGACAGTGTGAATGGGTGAAAGCGAATAGTTAAATCCACGTTGCCGTGGCACCGCATTGTCGGCTGTTTATTGGTGTTGGGAGGGCGCTGCGACATTCGCACTTTTAAATGTGAGTTGCGGCCGCATTCATTTTCCGAGGCGCGCGTCGTGTGCAAAAAGGGTTTACACTTCCGCTGTGTGAAGTGCCGCTTTTAGCAAATTACTTTACCAACTTTAACAAAGTTCAGGATACATATTGAGTTCCTCTGGGGAATTTCAGTGACACAATTTCAATTCATTACGTTAAATACTATCCCCTGGGATTATTTTTGTACTCAGGAGCAATTAGTTTTAGCATTAATTCTCTTACAACATCTTCTTTGCCTTTGCGTAAATGTTTCTTTTCGTATTCATCTTCTTCTGTACATGCTTCTTGCAGTTGATAACTACACGAATCCCTTGCTTTATTTGAGAAGAGTTGCAATTATATTGCTTTATTGTTTAAAATACATCAAACATGATGTGCCCTCATGAGAAAGATAAAGAGAATATCCTACTCGTTAGAATCCTTACAAATGATTAACCATGTGTCTAATTGACCGACCGATTTATAATAGCCTCAACGAGTAGGACATTCTACTTTTCTTCATAGGCCTATCTAAAGGATGAAAGCAGACCCAATATATTTTTTAATTTTTTTATTTAAGTAGATTATTTTACGACGGTTATTTAGCGTCTGAATGAATCGAAGGTGATAATGCTGGTGAAATGAGTCCGGGGTCCAGCACCGAAAGTTACCCAGCATTTGCTCAAGTTGGATTGAGGGAAAACCCCGGAAAAAACCTCAACCAGGTAACTTGTCCCGACCGGGATTCGAACCCGAGCCACCTGGTTTCGCGGCCAGACGCGCTAACCGTTACTCCACAAGTGTGGACCCCAATATCTTAAACGTAGTGTATTTTACATGGTAATTCGGAATAACAGTGTAATAGTCGCGTGTCTAGCTTCAAACTAGCCGGCCCGGATTCGATTCCCGGCGGGGTCAGAAATTTTCATGGCGGTGCGCAACTTCTAATCACTAGATTGTTCACCTATAAGCAGTGAGGGAAGTGAGACGGTATGCGTCGGTATGGAATACCGCGACTGGTTTCTGTGGCCAGAAAACATACCGTTAGTGAAAAATGACATACCGTCAGTGAAAAAATGTGATCGTAAAAATTTGTTTATACATTTCTTCACAGCAAAGAGTACTATCTGTTTGCTTAGTAAATCTAAACCACAGCCTTCTGGACACGCTTATTTAATAAGTCAACTCTTGGAATGCTTGCAACGGTAGTATTTCAAGTATAGAAAGTTGTGCTGTGGCCTGCAGCTTGTGGAGGCCATTGTTGCCAATTTAGTGACTTGTCATTTTTTCTTGCATTTTTTTATTACCTAATAATTAAGTAAGGCACTCTGAAGCTTTAACATTATTTTAAATGATAAATCTCAAAGGACATTGTAAAATAATCTAGTAAATAATTGAAGTAAGTTGAAATTATTTTATTAAGAAATTTAATGTGTTGCGTAAGCTGCCAAGATTCGCGTTACTGACTGCACAAAACAATTATTGTATACATAATTTATGTCTATGTTGTGAGGATGGGAGTATGCCTTTTTTAATCGAAGTATGCCAGAGGAAAATCTTGGGGTAGCAGACCGCCTCTGGTTTTTTCCCTCTTCCCTCACTGCTTATCAGCCTGGGTTAAATCCCAAATCTCTCCGCAGTGTATATGAAGAGACGGCATATATGTCACTGTAGATAGTGAATCGTCCGTCGGACGGGGACGTTAAGCCTGGCGGCCTCCTTAGTGCTATTCGACAGGAGTAAGCTACGTGCCGGCACCGGGTTTTCCCTTCTCTCTTCCTCATCATCACTCATTCCAGACACTACACTTACACGAACACTTTACACATACACTCACCCTAGTACACGACATACTAATTCTCCACAGATACACATCATGTACAGTGTGGCCCGCCGAAGTAGTGTATAACTAGAAAATGGGTTACAGTCCTGCCATCTACCCGCAATATGCGGAACCCGAATCACGTAAAGTGAAGTGGGTAGGCATTGGTTACAAATATACATACATACATGCATACATACATACATACATACATTGTGATGGTCCACCGCTGTGGAGTAACGGTTAACATGTCTGACCGTGAAACTAGCGGGCCCAGATTCAAATCCTGGTTGGGACAAGTTAACTGGTTGAGGTTTTTTTCGGGGTTTTCCGCCAATCCAATAGAAGCAAATGTTGGACAACTTTAGGCCCTGAATCCTGTCTCATTTCGCTAGCATTATCACCTTCATCTCACTCAGACGTGTTGTGAAGTATTCTATTGTGATATAGCTGAAACACATTTCTCTCAAAAGTCATTACATTTTAGATATGTCCTGGAAGAGATGAAACTTCTCATTTGTCAATTTTGTAGATGAAGTTAAATTTATTCACATTACAGACCATGGAGGCCTACAAGACAGCGAAGGGGTAAGGCTCCTACCTGTAAAGACAATCAATTTTATAGCAGTACGGCGTCACTCCTACGTGCGTACCGCCTTGGATATATCCCTGGTATTCATTTCTGTTAGAGGCTGAGTGAACCCAGGGCTGTAACGCGGCTTTTCGACTTGCAGCGCAACGCCTTAATCGCGGCGCTACCGCGCGTCCCCTGCCCTCTTTCTATCAGATTTAAAATATTCCAAGTATCTTTATAAGAGTTAGGGATTCCATGGTTCGTCGCCGTAATGCTTTCAAAGCTCGCGGGGGTTGTCATTTGGAATAGATATTCTGATTGCCTTAGTGCTGTCACAACGATTTAATACTGTTAAAATCTGGTTACGAAAACATATGTATGACACACCAACTCCTGATTAAATACTGTCAGTGCACAGCACCTACTTCATAGTAGTGGAAACATAATTAATCAGCTAACTTATGAATGTTGAATTTCAGTAGACCTAGACGACACATGTCCAGCGCGGGAAATTCTAGCCTTTGAACGAGGTGCAACAGTGACGTAGATATCTTTCAAGCGTGTATCTGCATGCGATTCTGAGATACTACGTCACTGTTGTACCTCGCGTAGAGGCTAGAATTGCCCATGCTGGGCACGTCTGACCTAGACGATCATACTTTCCAGGAGGTATCTTAAATTTGATATCTTTTAAGAGAAACAGAGGCTTCGCCGACTACTAATTTCCAGTCTTAAAGTAATTGCATGTCTGTAATCTGTATTGCAATAATATATTTAACTCTTATTATGACTCACCTTTCCTCCGATTTTAATTTCCTTGCTCAGTGTAACGTTCATATTAGCATTTTTATGTAGTTCATCGTCTGGCGATATATTACGATGCACTTCTGCATCTGAACTACAAGAAACAACTAAAATCTACAGTTTAAATTTATCAGGGAATAAATCCAAAGCAATGGTTTCCCAAGAGAAAAATTCAGAAAAATGAAAAATTGCATTAAATCATGAAATATTCGAACATATGTACATTACTTTTTAGGAGTTAAATATCTTACTACTATGACAAAGACCTACAACAGAAATTATATAAGTTAAGTTTCAACATATATGTGGAACCATTCAAAGAATCTAAAAGAATAAAACCAGGAAAGACTGTCATGTTAAAATGTTATAAACTGAATAATTTCAAGGGAAAAATTGTTCCGGGGCCGGGTATCGATCCCGGGACCTCTGGTTGAACGTACCAGCGCTCTGCCAACTGAGCTACCCGGGAACTCCACCCGACACCGTCTCAACTTATCCCTTTATATCCACACAACTCGCGTGGGCTGACGAAGCGCCAGAGACCCACATCGAGTGCACACAATTTCTGTGTGACTTGGAATTGTGGTTTTCTGTTAACGTACACAGTGACGTATATATTATCCAAATCTAGTCTTTCAGGTAAAGCGTCCTATAAAGCAGATTTGAATAATTTCAAGGGAAAAATTGTTCTGGCGGGGCGCACGAGAAAACGCGGCGAAGAAGGCTGCAGCCGCTCGGGTCTGGAGGGGCGCGACGTAAGAGGAACGACGGCACTCTAGTCCGCGGCAGAGAGGGGGGAGTAAAGCAGCTGATGGCTGAGGGGAGAAATCCAGAGAGGTCTGGATAGGCGTCATCTTCTAGGCATCTGTCGATTGATCGCGAAATCGTACTCTCCAGAAACTATGGTTTAGTTATAAATACAACACGCGAGTGAACTTGAGCAGTTGTTGTAATCGTTGGACAGCAAGCCAGCCAGTCTTGTGTAGCAGTGAAGCCAGCTTCGAGACCGGAGTTCGACTTGAGTTGTGTCCGTAACTGTGGGAGCCGGAAGTCCTGAGTTTGAGTGCAGTGGACCGCAGTTGGGGGACCTGAGTTCGAAGTTCAGTGGATTGTCTCTGAAGGTCTGGGGTTCGAGATACTGTGAACTCGAGTGACTGAGCTAGAAGAACTAGCCAAGGCAAACTAACTGTGAACAGAGAACTGACAGTTCTGTTTTGTAAATAGTGCTTTGTGAACATTAGGTAAGATTAATAGTTCATTGTTGTTCTCAATAACCCAAGTAAATTGTCATTGTCGTCTGTGGAGTGCAATAACGAATACTGTGTTACTGTGTGGAGTGGAAATCCCATTGTTGACGGGAGTATTTAAACTAAATTAGAAAGTGATTATTGTTGCTTTGAATAAAAGTTACATTCTTGTTTTGTAATAAAGTTACAATATTAAGGATTCATGTCCGCAATGCACTACGTGAAGAATTGCAATTTTTTTTAATTACACCACCACCACCACCACCAGATATCAATGCGCGTACAAAAACCAAATAAGTAAGTTGTCGTACATAGGGATTTACCACTGTCTTCAAATGTAATGTTCCCAAATGGAATCTAGTGACAGTGACACTGCTGGTGAAGAAACTACTCCCGAAGCCATTCTGGAAGTTATATCAAGATAATAAATCTCTTTCTACCAGGTTTTAACCCAGGTAGTCTGTCGCTCTACTGGCAGATCTATGGTGGCTAATTTTTTTTTTACAGAAGGAATGACTTACTGTAAGTCTATTACAGTAGCATTCGCGTAGGTTCCTTTCAATATCCTTGGAAAGAGGTCCGGCACTGTGCCAATATTGGCAGGGACGCGTCGTAGCTGGAGGATTATTTTCAATATAAATGTGCATAAAATGCTACAGATACCTATGTCATTATTACCAGAGCCGTAGTCCTCAAAATTTTTAACTCTGTTGCATTTGTCTGTACTGCACTGATTTTCAAATTGTGGCTTTATTCATTATGGAACAGTTTTACAACAAAAAAAGATAACAGTAGTACATTCTACTAATTCCATTCTATAGATGATTTGTATTAAGATTATGTGAGTTTCTCTCTCCAAAGCAAAGCTGAAACTAAGTCCGAACCCCGAACTTGATAGGTACAGCGTGTGCCTTACTGTTCTAGAATGATTTTTGAGACCCAAACGAATTATGCTTTTGAAGATAACGTGTCTCAGCTGTGAATTCAGCCTGCATGTCTTAAGGTTTCTATGGAATCCCACAATATTGTTCTTCCACCCTCCCTCCCGGAAGTGTACTATGCCTACTCAGACTGATGTCATCTGTACACCAGTCACAATACTATAAGTTATTCATTATCTCGTGAAACCAAATGAAAGCGTGCGCCGTAGCTAATAGTAAGAACCTTATGGTGGGGATATTTTTTATTTATTATTTATTTATGTCTATAACAGGGCAAAGCCCCAATTACAATAAACAGTACAGATATTTGCTTAAAACATAAAATTGGAGATAACATGAAAAAAGACATAAAAGAGAAACAAATGCAAGATGCAAGTGTAAATACAAATTAAAATTGAAAATTGAAAAAAGAACAGACAAATAGATACTACCTTAATAAAAGACACAGATATAGATGTAAATGAAAAATACAAAATAAAAATAAATGAAAAATAGGTAAGTATAGATATCATAGCCATAAGATGTAAAATGTAGCTATAAATAGCAAATTACAGAGTAACAAATAGATAGCAATATTATTTAAAATCAACTAACTTCAGTATATTAATAAGAGAATGTTTATATTTCATGTAAGAAATGCTGAAATTTCGATACCATGTTTTACATATTTAATTGAAATTTGAACATATTTTTAACACTGGTGAATATTTATGTGCTGAAGTGTTTTGGTTTTTTAAAATATAACAATTGACTATTTCTTAAATGTGATGTTCTAGCATTTGTGATAATATTTCGCTATTATCTAGTAGACCGTTGAATATTTTATATAATAAAAGTTGCTCAGAAAGTAATCTACGATTTTCAAGAGACATTAAATTAAATTCAGCAAGTAGATTGTTGTACGAAATTTTGTTATGCAGGGCCGAATAATGATATTTTCTAAAATACAGATATCTTGAGAATTGTTTTTGAATTTTTTCAATTTGATTACTAAATGATTTGCAAGTGAACGACTAAATTACTGAGGGCATATTCCAATTTAGTGCGAACATGACAATCAAAGTGGAAGTGTTTTGTAAAGTTTTTGAATTTCTAATAATAAAACTCAGATTTTTAAAAGCATTATTTGTTATATTAAATATGTGATTATGAAAAGTCACATTATGATTAATAGTTACACCGAGATCTTTTACACAATATATTCGTTGTAATGGTTCATCATTCAATGTATAATTACCTCTTAACACGTTGACTGCCGTAATGTTATGTGTAAGACCATTTTTTTCTGGCCACTTATTTATTTTCTTTTCCTTGTCCACAGAATGCATTTATGGGAACGTCTGTATTATAAATTATCGGAATATGACGTTTCATTCCTAGGAATGTTGATATTTTTGCGTGAGACAAGTAAGTCTCACGCGGCCTTTATAATAACATTTTTACGCTTCAAGCCGTGTGAGACTAACGTTTCTCACGCCTTTATCTAATCCCGCCAAATTTTTGTTCCAGCTGGCAATTATTTCTGTACATTGTTGGTGCCGTGGACTCTCGTTAGGATTGTTTAGCATGTCCTACTTTGTCTTGAGACGTGTGACAATTGTCCAATATCGAACTATGTCGTATGAAGAGGGGCAAGCACATATACAAAAGTTATTTGATCAATATTTATCAGACGACGGATTGTCGAGTTTCAGTGATGGATCACGTGATAATTATGATCCATCGTCACATAGCACATCTGAGTCAGAAAGTGACCACCAACCTGTAAGGAAGAAGTACAAGAGTACAACCCAAAGGTATGTACCGAATATTTTGTCAGTATTTATGGTGCGTACCATATATATATATATATATACATACACATATATACACTTATTGTATAAATGTATGTATTTACAGTTTTCATATAATTATATAGTATAGGCCTATATAATATTAAGTCTCAAGTTTTTGGTCTATCTGTGGTTATATTCTATTTCCAGAACAGCACATCAGAACCAGGGTCTACCAGTTGAGGACAGTAATGCTGCTGGATCATCGCACAGGAAATCTCCAACTCCAGTACAAGACCACGTGAGTGAAACGATTGATCAAGTTATACAGGACTATATGATTGATAGGGACGAAGGTGAAAACGATGAAAATGGCATGAACACTGACAATATAAACTGGGGAGAAGTATCGGGAAACAATATGAAATTATTTGATTTTACAGTGCAAAATGTTGGAGTTGATCCACAAGTCTCTCTGAACTATGCTGACAAAATGCCCATAGATTTCTTTTTGCTTTTCATTGACGATGAAATCATAGATCTCATGGTAACTGAAACAAACAGATATGCCTCTCAAAAATTGAATGATCCTCTGTTAGCACCTAAAGCCAGATTGCTCCAATGGAAATATACAAATTCCGATGAAATGAATAAATTTATGGGCATTTTGATTTGGATGGGGTTGGTGAGATATCCAAAATTGGAAAACTATTGGTCAACAAGAAAGATTTATGACAATTATGTAAAAAAGTTGATATCACGCAATAGGTTTCAACTTTTATTATGCATGTGGCATTTTCATGATAATGAAAATTTGGGGGAAATATCAAAGATTCGGAAATTGTCTCCGTTGTTGGAAAAATTGAAAGCAAAATATCAAGCAATTATCGTACCAGAGGAGGAAATATGTATTGATGAAACATTGGTCCCCTTCAGAGGGCGTTTATCATTTCGACAGTATATAAAAAACAAGAGGCACAAGTTTGGAATAAAGCTTTTCAAATTATGTACAAAGGGTGGTTATACATACAATCTAAGTGTCTATTGTGGTAAAGAAAGCAATAATAGTGAACCATTACCTACACGTGTGGTGGAAAACTTATTGGGAGATTTGTTGGGAAAAGGTTATACATTATTTACCGACAACTATTACACAAATGTTACTCTGGCTCACAAACTTCTTTCCCGCAATACTCATTTAGTGGGTACTCTCCGAAAAAATCGAAAATGCAACCCAAATGACGTTGTCCATGCACAATTGAATAAAGGAGGCATTATTGCGAGAGAGAGTGACACAGGTGTCATTGTTTCCAAGTGGAAAGACAAACGCGACGTCCTGATGCTCAGTACCAAACATGGAGACGAAACGGTAACTGTGCAAAAACATGGCAAAGAACTTACAAAGCCCAAGGTCATAATTGATTACAATAATTCTAAAGCATTTATTGACCTATCAGATCAATTGAAGGCCTACAATACGTCGCTGAGACGTGGTATCAAGTGGTACCGTAAGCTGGCAATTGAAATGATTTTGGTACAACAATTGTGAACGCCCATATCATATATTCTACAGTCACGAAAAATAAAATGAGCATTACTAGTTTCAAAGAAATTCTGTGCGAAGAACTGCTTGGATTGAAGAATGCTGAGAATGATGAGCAGATTCCAGATGTAAACATTCCAGAAAACCATGTTTTGCAAGAAACTGATAGAAGACGGCGCTATGTGGAGTGCTATAAAAAGATAGCTAATGTTTCTGGTAGAAACGAAGCACAAAGAAAAGCATCTGATGTAAGATATTTGTGTATTTCCTGTGACAATCATTATTGCATTCCTTGCTTTTTCGAAGTACATCAATGTACTATGTAAATCAACACTTTTGTATTTTTGTGTGTTTTGTTCCTGTAATTTCTTCCAATAAATTGCGGAGAAAATCTGACAAATTTTACTGACACTAACACATTTCAGGTCATGTACATTAATGTATTATATAATTCACCAATTTTTTATTTGTTATATGTGTTTTGTCATTGTATTCTTTATTATTAGTAATTTCTTCCAATAAATAGTTGTGAAAATCCAATACAATTTGCATGACCCTAGCACCTTTTCAGGTCGCGGAAGCTGAAGGCCAAGAACAGCGTCAGTTCCCTCAGGCCAATGCCTGGACATCTACATGCAACTCATATGGCTCTGTGCAACCGCTGCTGTATCACGCGGCTCGAAGTAAAAATTTCCCTGTGAGACAATTGATGTCTCACAAGGCCTGCTGGTACAAAATTGGTGTGAGACAAACCCCTTCTCACGCGGCAGTCAACGTGTTAAATAAGATGTAGTCCTTGTATAAGTCATATAATAACATTTTTTATATTAAAGTTTAACCCATCATTTAAAAGCCATTGTTGAATATTGTTGATATCAATTTGTAGAAATTCTAAATCGGACACATTTTGTATTGATTTAAATATCTTGAGCTAGCTAACTGCCAAGTGAAGCGTAGTGAGGGAGGGAAGTCCAATGTCTGCTTCCCCTCATGCGCAGGTTTCACGAGATAACGAATCACCTATTACACCATATAATGAATACTAAATAGAGGGTATCGGTAGACCGATCGAGTGAAACGAGAGAACCCCGAGAAAAATTAAAAAAAAACTTTCGTTTTGTCCACCATAAATACGACTTCGCTATCGCCGGGATTCGAAAGCAAATCCAGAGTCATCGTAAGCCAGTGCCCTGCCAACTGAGCTACCAAGGCGCCTAACTCCTTTGGAAAGCATTAGACATAGTAAGTTTCAATTCATTCTTCAGGAATTTCTTACAGCCACTCGATTCGTGAACAGGTGCATCGTAAGCCAGTGCCCTGCCAACTGAGCTACCAAGGCGCCTAACTCCTTTGGAAAGCATTAGACATAGTAAGTTTCAATTCATTCTTCAGGAATTTCTTACAGCCAATCGATTCGTGAACAGGTGCAGTGCAGTAGTTTCCTGTTGATTTCTGAACCAGTGAGAAAAATTGATATCGGGGAAGGCATAATATGGTATAATAATACTAACATATGAAACCGAAATACTTACAACATTTCTGTCGCACAGAGAGATAAAAATACCGCAGTCGGGATCCAACCGCGATGCTCTTTGTGTAGAGCTGTCATCTGTCTGCTCTGTGCCTCAGCCTATTGAACGACTTTGAAATGTGATAATGTGACGAATCACGTTGACAGTTGGAATAGTGAAAATTACGCAACCCATACGAAATTTAATAAAAAGCAGGCGGCAGGGACTGTACTGCTTCTATTGATTTAATTCTTCGGTGCATCGGAAATTTATAAGCGGCCTCGGCGCTCGCACCGCTCTGCTGCATCGGATTCCAATACAATATCTGAGGAGGCCGATGTTGCAGGCTCCTCCAATACCGACCGCTCGTAATACATATTTCAAACTTTTAAGCACACTTTTTCAAAAACAAAAGTGAAAGTATTTGGGAGGAAAATTGATTTCAATGGAATGCTGCTCGCACAGGGACATAGTCATACCGACTGAAAGTCAATGCAGACTCTATAGATAGGAAAAGTTGTCTACACGCCAGGGATTCCCAAACTCTTTCGTCAGATCTGAAGTACATACACGATGACTCCGTGACATGATAGGGCAAAGCACGGCACGATCGTGTGATTGAGGAAGCTGCTCCTCGTGGCCTGGTCCTTAGCTACAAGTATTTTCCGTTACGTGTCCCATAGTTTACTTCATTCTTTCAGTTAGTTTCCATTCAAAAGTACGTAAGTTTCTCAGTGGGACGGCAAACCCTAAAGTGAGATAAAAAGGGCCCACGGGTTTGGATCTGATGTAGATATTGCAAAAAGAAAAGGTAACGTGTAGCTTTCTTAATTTTATTCTTTCCATTTTTTTTTTTTTACTAATTTCGGTATCGCAGTCTGAGGTTTATTATACCTAGACCCACAACTCTACTGAAGACACGCACACACTGCAGGACTCCACCGTTTACTGCGTCAGGGTACCCGGGGGCCACTGCGAGACACCACAGTACAATGGACAGACAACCAGTCCCCGTGAAGAGGGCTTAATTAAATTCCCCTGGTTTCACGACCGGGAATTGAACCCGGGCTACCTTGATCAGGAGTCCAGCACTCTACCTCAAAACCAAGGAGACGGACTTTTTGTTGTTAATTAATGCGATAATCAATTTCATAAGTAAGATAATATATACAAGAAAGTGCCCTCTCATATATTAGATTAGTTTAGACGACCTTGGTTTCCACTTTGACGAGAAAGCGAAGATTTATCTTCATTTCATAGGGATGAATGCGTTGTATTTGTCTTGCAATTTTGTAGTTGGTAGAGTCGAGCTATAATTACACGATAAAACAGTACTGCTTCTTGTGAAGATCATGTGACTGAAGAATTCTCATAACTAGAGACCGGAAGTGAATCATTAAAATAGGCAGGCAAAAAGGCAATTACAAAAACCTTGCACTAGACCCACAATCTTGCATTTTCCACAAAGGCATTTCAGCAGCAAGAAAAGCTTTACATAGGTCGAATGCAAATTGAGATTTTTTTCTCGATTTTGCAATTACTGTTGGAAGCAAAGATATCTTCTTCCCAGTAGCCTTGGAAAGTGTATTTTTGTGTTTGGTTGTACTAATAGGCCTATGTTGCGATATGAAATATTTAGCTAGCTACAACAACGTCGCAATGAAAACTGAAAGAAAAATAACGTTAGACCCGCATTCATTGTTGCCTTGTCAAATAAACACAAGCGATAATACATTTTTGCACGGCAGCACTTATTGTTGCAAAGAGAATATGAACTTACTTAAAGACAATAATATACATTCGGTGAAGTCACTTTCATTGTAGCGGTTATAGAAATGAATTAAAATATACCTGTAGGCAATTTTTAATAATAAATTAATAAATAATAATCAAATAAAGACAAAAAAGCATTTATTTTGTAAATTAGGCGTCTATATTTAAAAAGGCAGAAAAGGGCAACATAAAACTGTGACGTTTCAATCACAAAGGTATAATTCGTACAGATTTACTTTCAAAATGAAGATAGATTTAACACATTTAAAAAGGCATTCTGCCAAAGTTCCGGTCTCTGCTCATAATAAATCGTGTATATCCATAACAGTTGGGGAAAATAGAGCAAGTGGAAGAACAGAACAAAGTTGCAGTAGCAGCAATTGTTATGGTACTCGTATTATAGTCGCGACGCTGTTATTCCCTGCGCGACTCCTCCTCTTTGCTTACATCTTAGGAAGTGAAGGCTCTATAAAGTCTAGGTAGGTATTATCGTTCGCCATTTTTGTTGTCGAGTTACCAGACGAGGAATCTATTTGCCACACTGTTAAACATTATCATGTCGTAGCTCCTATGTAATAAATCAAACGCACTGTAATTCAACAAATAATTGAACGGCAAATAACGTCCGCGTGTGCTTTCTGCGAACGCCAACGAAAGAGCCAAAATGGCGGGCGATTATATTAATTATTTATCGAGCCTTAGGAAATGCATAACGTCTTCATCAGCGAATCACAAGACGCACACGTTTAAATGTAGCCGACCTGCAACGTGATTGGCTGCCGGAAATTAGAGCGACGGGACTATAGGTTACTATTAGCACATCTAAAACTGAATAACTGAACACTCGAACTTTGGAAGTCCCAAAAGAAACCACTATTCTGTCCACTATAACGTACCTGATTACGTGTTTATATGCTACAATTCTGTAAGTTCGTGTATCCGCCTAACTTTTATACCAGTGCAGTTTCTTCTCTCTAAAGTTGTCGAACGGTTTGCCTAAGGATGTATGAAAATGAACAATTGTTATGCAACTGCAACCTATACTGCGTTCTATAATGTCTGGCAGGCAACGAAAACATTGCCAGCAGAGGAAGGAAGGAGGACAACTGCGAATCGACCCAATGTCAGAGGTCACATTCTAGGCTTATCTTGAAGTTGAGCGGAGGTAGAACACTTCAGATCGCCCAGCGAATGTGACCTCTACCATTGGCTGAATAGCAATTATCCTTCTCCCTTCCTCTGTCGGCAATGTTTTCTTCACCTGTCAGACTTTATGGAACGTAGTATAGCAAGATAGTTTCTTAAATTGTAAATTTTATTAGGCCTATTTATTGGCGTGATTTCATGACTTATTTTCTGATATTCAATTAATATGCGATATGACCTCTTGAGCAGGCTAAATCTGTATTAAGTTATTCAATTGAACAGAAGCACTTCCTAATGTCTGTCTTAGTTTTTTATGTATAATCAAAACATCCAACTAGAGACAGTTGTTATCACACTAATTAATGTAAATATTCGTGTTCTACTGCCGTTCTGTAAAATTTAGAATAGTATATTGACCTACCATTTTATTTTCGAACACACTTCGAGAGAAGCGCTTAGTAGTTTTAGTTTTATTTTTAGATTTGCAACAAATAATAACACAATAAAGTAAATAAAAAACGAAAATTGCATAAGAAAAATGTATTGTTATAAGATATTGATAGTTAAGCCTTTCATGATTTCAATTAAATTGTACGAAATTCTGGAAGGATGATGAATTGAATTACTCGTACTTAGGGTACAACCTATCTTTTCAATCAGAAAGGAATATCTCCCAGAAAATCAACAAATACACTAAGTAACTATGAGCGTTTCTTTTTTCTTGTACGGAGGAGGCACCTAAAGGCTTACACTGCAGCCTGAGACTTACTGAGCTTACTACTCCTATTCTGTGAATGATTGGGTAGCCGAACGGCCGCGCTCTTGTATAGGCTAAGTACAGCACGACGCACCGTAAACTTAACCAGGGCTATTGTATGGATGATGGTGATTATAAGTGAATTAATGATGGCGAAATGAGTCCGAGGTCCAACTCCGAAGCAATCCCGCTTCAATTGGTTGAGGGAAAACACCGGAAAACCCCCAAACAAGTAACTCGTTCCAACCAGGATTTGAACCCGGGCCAGCTCGTTTCACTGCCAGACGCGCTGACCGTTACTCCACAGCGATGGACAACCATGAGCTTAATCATTAATGTTTTCTAGTCTGCAATTGTTCAGAAATATACCCGTTTACGCCTGTATAATATTCTCGCAAGTCGTTTAGTCGGATAGTTTGATTGGTCAGTTGGATCACTAGTTGCTTGATGGGTTACGTTAGTTGCATGCTGGTTGCTTGCTTGGAGTACGCTAGTTAGTGAATATGCGTCTCTGTCATCTTTACGCTTGCTTTTGATATCATCTATGTCAATTTGGTCTTAGTTTTACGTGCCCCGTCACTCTGAGAGATGTATAGTCAATGTCAACTGCATGAAAGTCAGCTCTGATATGAAGAATACTGACTTTGTGCACCCCTGGTTTGCGGCTTGGCACACGTCTGCTAGTAATTTAAAGCATCCCTGCCGATACAGTCCAGGAAATCAGCAGACTTTTTCATCAGGTGCGTCGTTTTGTAGTGAAGAGAAAAAGAGAGATAGAAAAAAATTCTCCCATGCAGGAGCGTCGATGAAAACAGTAGCGACGTCAGGCGGCACTGGTCACAATCAAACCAGAAATGCAACTTCCATCCCACAGTAAATAGATGATCCAATCTGTTGGAGTGTTCTACACAAACCCACAAGGGCCATTACCAAGTGAAAATCATATTGCCAAACATTATCCGTCAGCCGTGATTTCTGGTTTAATGTATCGCTGCTAGTTTTCATATTAGCATCGCGTTTGCTCACAGGGTGGTTGTCATGGTTACTACGCTGTGAAAAGCCTACTTGTTACAGTATTCTTAAATAGGTTATTTAACGACATTGTATCAGCTACGAGATCGCATAGCTTCAGTGCAATTGGTGAATTATATAGTATTTCGCGACATGAATCCGAGAATTCTCCATGGGATTACACGAAATTAAGCTTTATATCAACTAAACGCTGGAGAAACTCCATCCTTTTTAATCGGCCAAGCTGCACTCAAATCCACGTCCGAACATAGCATCGGATCGGTAAACAAATGCGCTTCAGCCTGATCTATGCCGGTGGCCTTGAATTGAAATTTCAGTTAAAGACGTGATCGTCCACCGCTGTCGAGTAACGGTTAGCATGTCTGACCGTCAAGCAGTCCACATCTGTAGAGTAACGGTTAGCACGTCTAGCCGCGAAACCAGGTGGCCCGGGTTCGATTCCCGGTCGGGGCAAGTTACCTGGTTGAGGTTTTTTCCGGGGTTTTTCCTCAACCCAATATGAGCAAATGCTGGGTAACTTTCGGTGCTGGACCCCGGACTCATTTCACCGGCATTATCACCTTCATCTCATTCAGACGCTAAATAACCCAAGCTGTTGATAAAGCGTCGTAAAATAACCTACTAAAAAAAAACCGTCAAGCTAGCAGGCCCGGGTTCAAATCCTGGTTGGGGAAAGTTACCTGGTTGAGGTTTATTCCGAGATTTTCCCTCAACTCATTTAGAGCAAATACTTGGTAACTTTTGACGCTACACCGAGGACTCATATCGCTGGTATTATCGCCTTCGTTTCACTCAGACGCTAGATAACCATAGCAGTTTATAAAGTGTTGTAAAATAAACCAGTTAAACAGTATAATGGCGTGTTACTTTTCATTATAATGTTTGAGTATCTGTTTTCACAAATAGAGTCTGATCCGAATTTCCGGAAAGTCGAGAATTAAGTTCTGAATATTATACATACAGTAGCTTATACCGGATATGTTCAATCGTACTTTGAAAATTATACCGTTAGAGTTTAACAATATGCAAAACAATTCAAGAAACATTAAAAGAACACACAAATTAAGTATTATAATGCAACGGCAACACTCACTCTTTTATAACGAATGTGAATCTTGGATTTCAGTCATAATGAAATAGAGTGCTACATAGGAGTATTTAATGAATGAATAAAAATTAATGGCGTTATTTATTTATTATTTTGTACTTTGTTTTCTTCCCTTCCGTCCGTGGTTGTATTTTATAGGCATATTATATATTTCTTTACTAAAATGTGATTAATTTATTTCTAGTTTATTTTCTACAAATTAAATATAAATAAATGTAACTGAACAGGAGAAATCACTTGTTAAAAATTTAATGTCTGTAACCTGTAAATTAATGTGAGAAAAAGATAAACGTCAATCTTACCAGAGATGGATTTAAAATCGAAACAATTCGAAAGCTTTAACTCATAGATAGGAGTAGAAGAATAAATGTTCGACTATTTCAACACAACATTGAAAGATCACCTAAAAGTAGCCTATGTAATTTAATAAAATATAACTTAGTCATTCTCTGTAATCTAGTGATTATATATTATTATGATTCTGATCATGATGTAAAGTAACACTGTCACTAGTTCGATAGATCATTTGTTATACAATTGTAAATTACTTGAGAGAGAAAGAGACATTCTGAAAGCGGCAGTTCTAAAGACTGAAAACTGGCCAGTGAATAAAGACAAACTAGTGCCAAATACCATAAGAGAACTTGATCAAATTTACTAACAATATACAGTTTGACAAATTACAATGAAAGAAAAGTACATAATTCATCCATCTATATTGCCTACAAAGTAACTCTTAGAACAATATAAAGTAATTATATTAACATAGTTTAAGGTAAAACAATGCATGTAGTATTACTCCACAGTAATGGAGCATGCAAAAAAAAAAAACCGTCACTAGTTAGGGTGTTAAAGATAAGCTTTCCTGGTCACCTTCTTTGTAAATAGACATTTTTAAGGACCAACGCCTCTCCTGAGACTAGATGATGCCTATGTAGTACAACTTTTGTGAACAGAGAAGTCTTCTGATTAATAAATCCAGAAACAAAGTAGTAAATGTGAGGGGAAATAAGTTGAGATGTCACCGTCGTAACTCAGGCGGTAACGCGTTTGCCTGCTGGCCCGGAATTGCGCTTGGGCTTGGGTTCGATTCCCGCTTGGGCTAATTAACTGGTTGGGATTTTCCGAGGTTTTTTCCAATCGTAAGAGAGAGTCCTCGGTCTCATCTCGCCAAATACCATCTCGCTATCACCAATTCCATCGACGCTAAATAACCCAGTAGTTGATACAGCGTTATTAAATAACCAAATATAAAAAGTTGAGATTAAAGAATTTGCTTAGTTAAGCCAAATGTGGAAGAGGAAATGTACAAGAACTCCTGGAAGTTTTCTTTAGTAAATAAATTTGGAATAACCTTGCATCAGGAACGCAGTATAAAAAAAAAAAAGGAAACTTATATTTATGAAAGAGCACACGTATGAGGAATCTGGGTCTGATTATAGGCACATCTTATTACAGGAAATGCGATTTCTGAGTAGGTTTTTTCTCCAAATATTATTTCGTTTTTATACTCATTGTCTCTAATTAGTCTTTAATTTAAAAAGAACGTTAATTATAATTTTAACCATGATGGTGGCATAACGAACGTGGTTCTTGGACTTGATGTGGTTCATGTATAAATATACAGTATTAACACGACCTGTTAATTAGGGAACATTTTTATAGGCATACAGCTTGTATTGTTTATTTTCAATTACTTCCTTTACAACGAAAAAGTTGAGGGTAGTTAAAGTTGGTTTCAAGTAAATGTTCAAACATTTGATACACGTATACACGTACTTCTTTGAAATAATAATTGAATATCAAAGAAATATAATCTGTACAGTGGAAGAAGAAAATGCTACATATATAAACACAAAGACAGAGGAAAGTACGGAATGGCGAAAAAATGTATCATATTGTCAGTTCTGCAGAAAACTGTAGTCTATCTAATAAACATCTCGAACTAGAAATCTTAAACATTCCAATACTTTTAAAAAGGAGAGTTTTGGGTATTCCAGCAATGCGGAACTATAATTATATAGATTCCATTTTTAGAGTAATACAGTTCTAACTGAAAGATTATCTAAATTTTGTTTGGAGTAGCCAGGAATGGCATTACGACAGAGTAGACCTGAAGATGGAACATAGGTCTATATACATTTCAGAAACTTTGGAGACGTCCCAACATATGGTGGAATATCCAAAAGTATCGCCTATATCTTATATCATAATACTTTCTAGAAAACTGTAGGCCTATATATCAGAAATTAAAAAAGCTTCGAGTGGAACTTATTGAAGTTACTGCAATATATTATTTTCACTCTGGAAACTTTTACTTTAAATTCCTGTCTGAGACAGAATGTTCGATGCAGTATACTGTCGGCCTTACAGATCCAAAGAAATCACTTCCATTCCTGGTAGGAAATTGTAAATTTATATATCTTTCATAGGGCCTGTCTTTGTGTCTTTTAACTTGTAAACAGTCTTGCGTCATGCTAACCATATGACTAGAAAGTTTCGTACTTTTGGTTCAAAAATTTGTATTACATGATTCTTATCATAATTTCATAATTAAGACTAGAAGCATACGTTCGAGACTATTCTTATTCAATAATTTAACTGACATCTTCAAAGTGATTATACATATAACGATGCTGTTATCAACCCCGAGGTTATCTAGCTTCGGTTGAATTAGTGAGAGTGAGATATTGCGTATGTTCCCATTTCGTCCTGCGGATTATTATGTAATCAACTTGTCCCAAGGAAAAGTTTTGTATCTGAAAATGTATCTAACTCGTCCTCTCATTAAGGAATGTGGTTTGTTGATATTTACGTATATAGAGCAATACAAGGAACGTGTTTTGTTGATGTAGAAGGCGTATGCCTAATAAATCGATACAAGGAATGTGGTTTGCTGATGTTTACGTTTGTTGTAGAGATCAGGGGTGGGAAACTCGTATTGTAAACGGAGCAACCATCATGAGTATCTAAGTCAGTGATGTCAAGAGAGCGCAAACATGCTCATAGCTCGTATGCGCTGATCAGAGCACGTAAGGCACGCAGGTACAAGTCGCTGGTGAACACAAGGGTTGTAGATTACACATTGACGAAGAAGTCGTTCAGCAAGTTTCAGGCTGACTAGACTCTTGACTTCTTATGTAAGTGTAAGATGAGGTGATGCTCTTTGTTGGTTTGTGGAAATTATTTAGTTATAAAGACAATCGCTTGAAACTATTAGTTCATCTACAGAATGATATAATATTCAAATTAGTTTGTTTTATTGGCATTAAATAGTAGTAAATGTATGTGAAGATGTATTGTAGAGCTTCTTCCTCACAGCACTGTATTTATGTTTACAGAGTAAAGTACAAACAAAAGTGTGTGCTGCTAATGGCGTAGACTCGTTACATGTCAGTTACGAGTTGTGTCTATAAATTGTCCAGATTTTCGTAGTACATAAATTCTCAGTTTGACGATGTTTCTTACTATTACGATATTGTTCTGTCCAGGTATTTTGAATTGCGTGAATATTTATCAGAATTCAGAATATAAAAATAAACACAGTCCAGAACTATTGACTCTGCATGGATCGAGGAACGTAACTTTCTCAAGGATATATTAGAGCATCTGAACGTTTTTAATTTGAGATAGCAAGGAAATAATCAATTAATTTGTGTCGACAGATATTGTTAAACGCTTTCAGATGAAGATTTCATTGTGGATGTCACAGATCTCACAACACAATTTTTATAATTCCAACGCCTTCAGTCACTGAGCTTCTGCTCAACAGTATAAAATACTGCAATGTTTTAAAAAATCTCTGGGAAGAGTTACATAGACGATTTAAAGATATTGACCTGCTTCAGCCCAAGTTGGATTTGTTTTGTGATCTTTAATCATCAAACCCAGAAAATATACCAACACAGTTACAATTGAATACCTGATTTGGCAAACATTCCAAGTCCAAAATTTACTGAATTCGACTTTTTACCTAACAAGTTGTGTTTACATAGGCCATCACTCTGTAAAAAAGAATATCCCAAGTCCGACTCTAAGCCTGTGTTTTTGGATCATACAAATATTTATTTCAATACTCATAATGCAAGCCTATGTAGTGTCTTTGCGGTCCTGAAAAATTTACTTCAATGGACTTGGAATGTTAGCCAATTCAGGTCTTCCATTAGAAATTATTTTGCTGCAGGAAACATTTCACCGGACATAAGAAGGTTGGGGTCAGCAAAATTGTAACGTGAACTCTGCTGTGCGCAGTGCACTGTGGATTGTTGAACTGATACATCAAGTATAGATAGCACAATGGATCACAAGCTGGTCCAATCTGTCTGTGGCATTTACTCCAGATCGTTTTTAATTATCTAATATAAATAAAGCACTGAGGGAATGCATAAAATTGGATACAACAAGCGACAAAAATTATTTTATATAGTTACATATTCGCTTTATGATAAAATGGATAAATATAAGGAGAATTAGAATACACATATAGAAAAAAAATTCAAAATTGAATAATTATAAAAGAATCTCTGAATTACCAGCCAAGAAATGAAAGGGACCATAAATGTCCTAGGAACAAAAATCAGTCATAATTCTGAATACAAGAAGATGATGATAATCATAATGCAGATTATACGTATATCTGTATACATAATATACAGGGACATCACTTTATTTTTACTAACATTTTTAACATTAACCTGACTATACTCGGAAACACTGTTACCCCCCTTCCATTACAGGAGTTTGGAGTTGCTAGTGCAATATGTAAAGAAATCATTTTACTAGCTATAGGAGGAGAGAAAAGTGGTGTATCCATTTATGTTACAGGAAAATCTATTATTACGATTTTCAGTTTGGTCATTACTTTACAGTATTTTATCAAAAACAGTAGAATAGTAACAATTTTTTTTCACAAACTCAAGTCTTCAGGCGGTTATATACATTATGTAATGTCTACTTTATTCAGCATATTACTAACCTAATTTATTCCTGACAATTTTGTGAGCACTTCCGTAAGAAACCCAAATGTCTACAGCTAACTTCTTGACCGACTTATTAGGACCTCGCTGCATCCTTTCTCTAGCATCTTCTACAGCATCTTCTGTCACCTTTTTTGGCCATCTTACATTTTTTTTCTTTTCTGTACACTTTGCTGCTCTGAATTTATCTACCAGATTAATGACATTTCTACGAAAATATTCCGTAATGATATAATCAGGAAATTGTGAAAAAACAAACTGTTCTTCACATTCGGTTATATTGTAATTCCAGTTTCCATCATTGTCCTTCATACCTACAAACAGTAAAACAAAACTCTTGTTTAAATAATGCTGTAAAGTACCGTACCATATTATAGGGTACCGTACTTTCGGTAACTCTAATCTTCACTTGTGCTCAGTCCACATAGATAAATTCAGTTATGCTACACACCATACCTGTGTGAAAATAAACTTCAATAATATAAGCTCTTTCTTCTACTATATAGAAAATGCAACATATTTCTGAAAACACTATACTTTGTACTGTTTACTTCACTGCTAGCAACAGCGGCCGTAAGTTTGTGTGAATGACGTTAGCAAGGACATTAGTGAAAGGGGTGGGAGTCAAGTACATTTAGAAACGCAGGTACAATAAAATTTGAAGTAAAAATAAAATGATGTCCCTGTATAATGGTATAGTTATGTTAAGTAAATATATCCCTATCTATGTTAGGGGCCATGAAGACCCAAAGGTTTGAAGATGTAGAGTTCCATGTTTTCTTAATCTGGACAACAATTTTTTTTTCTTTGCAGTGGTAGGATTTTGACGTATTCGTCATTAATCCACGATCTCATGCTTCCTAGCTACTGTCACATTCTCTGGATGATCTTATAGCAATGCGTGTGAGTCGCAGAGCATACAGAAAGGATCGGACCTTTTGTAAGACGGAAAGACTGGAATATCTGGAACTTCTTTATAGCCTATCATGTACGTATTTTAATGCGTATATCGACAGCCCTTTTGTTATCCAGTCTCCAATAAACTGCAGCTTAGGGCCTTAGAGCCGGCAGGCTGTTATACTGTCTACTTTATTCCTTCTATTAGAGATCCCAAGAATCTAATGGGACATTGTGCAGACACATCTGCAGTCTCGATCGAGATTGTCCGTAAGGCAGGGAACTGATGAAGCGAGAAACATCAGAGGTAATTTTCGTCTCAGTTCCTCAATTAAGAACAGAGTTCTTTCACGTGTCGTAGATCTACCATATAGGACCTGAAGTCTTATTTTTCTTAAACAAAAGAAGCCATAATAAGAATTTTTATCGTTTCTTGAAAATGCATCGCCTCTGATGAGTTTGAAATCGCGATCATTTGATCACCGAGGTCAACAAAGTGAAGTAGGTGGTTACCATCATTTCCAGTCCTCCTTAACCTTAAAGAGAATCACTCTGTGTGTGCGGTATTCGATAATGCAATGAGTGGATCTCTGCGCCGTTCCTAAACTTAATGCGGAAAAAAAAATTCCTGACTCAAGAGATGAAAGTAGACTGCAAGCAACTGAGATGAGTTCTTAGGTCAGTAATGGGTCTTGCGAGATTAGAAAGATTGAGAATGAAACAATCAGACAAGAATTGGGGGTATCTAGTATAATTGAAAGAGTAGATACCTACAAACAAAAATGGCTAGACCACGTACATTAGGCTACATCGAATGCCAGCTGAGAGGTTTCCAAGAAGAGCATTAAATTACAAGCCAGAAAGGACACAGAAACATATGCCGACGTAACAAAAGATGGAGAGATTAATCTGAAGTCGCAGCGGACGATGTCCATTGCCTGGAGAAGAAGAAGAAGAAGAAGAAGAAGAAGAAGAAGCAGGAAAAGAAGAAGAAGAATTTCTGACTTCCAGCCGAGATCGAACCTGTGCCTCTTCGGTTACATTAATTAATGTAACATATGTTTTATTTCTAACATTCGGTACGGTTTGCGGCTAGGATATCCCGTCATAAAATTCTTGAAACGTTCTCTATATGTAGCGGTTTCCTAACTCGAACAAGAATCTTCAATTTGCTCTTACTGGATGGCAGAAGTTCCTCCTTTTATCTATATAGGCTACAGTAGCATACACGTAACAGGCAATCAGCTCGGCTACGAGGAAGACCGCATCATCTTCGCCCGCCCGCTTTCCTGCCACTATCACTTTGCTACGTACCAGAATAACCATGCACGCCAATCTTTATAGATAAAATTTGTTACTAAGTAATTCTGTAACAGACTGACTAATTAATTAACGTGTATAACGATACTACGAAAAATGAAAAATTAAGTTATGTCAATGTCATGTCATTATTTACATGATAATATATTTATGCAATCAGCAATGAAACTGTAGAACTTGTCCGACAATGGCGAGTAGCTAGCGTAGCTTTGCAGAGAGACGCAGCGTGCGTCGCCTTGTACCGATTCGTCCGCAGGATTTGTGTGAGGCTTCAGCAAATGGCTTTGGATCTAGAGAGGAGAAACAATTTTGGGTTGTAAAGAAGAAGGTTAGATTGAATTTTTTTGCATTTAATAAAGTATCTTATCTAGGAAAGTAAAGCAATTAAAATTTAGATACGTGGAGTAGGGAAAGACGGTCTATTGGACGCAAATAACCGTGCATATAGCAGTAAAACAGTATACGGAAGCGTAAATTTGCATAAATAGGCTAAAAGGAACCGGCACTCATACCTAGTTTTTGGACCTAGCTTTTTCTCAGGCTATCATGTAGCGGCTCAAAAATGGACTATGTGGGAGAGATTTGTAGTGTTTTATGTCGATAAATTATTTAAGTTCATATGCGGGTTCAGGGAACGAATTTGTGATAAAAATTAATAATAATATAGTAAAAAATAAAACAGTTGGATACATGGAGTGTTGACAGATTACTGAAAATATCAGTTGCCTCCACACACACATACAAAAGATGTTCTCTTTCTCATTATCTTGTACCTATGATTGAGGTTCTGGCTGATACATCTATTGTTATCACTATCACACTGTACATCTTACGTGACGAAATGTGTCAGAGGAAGAACAATTTTATTGTTGCTTGTTACATACATCTCAAGTCTGATTAGTACTACTCGTATGTGATGTATGCAATGGAGGAGAAATAGAACTAGGCACCTTACCCCATTATCTTCTGGCTCAGTTTCCTCATGAATGAAGCCTTACTGGTGCCACTTATGAGGTTCCAACCAGTCTTCAGATGTTGACTAAACATATGTACAGTTGTCAAAAAAAAAAAAAAAAAAAAAAAAAAAGTGGCCGCACTCGTGAACAGCGAATATTTTCAAAGTCCACTTCGGGTCGCGGCGATGTTACACGATGTATGTGCTTGTACAAGCAGTTCCGGAACAATGAAAGTGTTCCATATCTGCGCCTCACAGACCAGCGGTAGAGTGCTTGTTTAATGATTGAAAGGTTCTGGGTTCGGGCCTTCTTCAAGTTTTCATTTTATTTTTTAATCGTTCTTTAGCGATGTAAATGATATTCAAATTATCATTTTTATCCAGTTATCGTTCTTTATGGATATCACATTATTTATAATTTGTTACCGTTCTTTAGAGATATGAATAAAATGCAAGTCATCATTTGTATTCTGTTATCGTTTTATAACGATATGAATAATAATTATTATTATTGTATCTCCAATGGGGGTTAGCCCTATTTTACATATTTATGTTAGGGCTATAGTTTTATACACAAAAAAGATAAGCATAAAGAGAAATGGAAAAGAAAATTAAATTAGCTTACGCGATGTAAACAAAACATAAACAATCCGTAAATTAGGCATTGCGATTGTAAAACAAATATCAGGTATCAATTTGAAACATACAAAAACATTAACAACACACATACGTAACACTTCTATAACACAAATATGCAGCTTTCCGTACCATACATCATAAATTAATACACAATAGTCACACAAACACAATCAAACTATAATTACGACATTGCGACGACATCAAGCATCCCATAACTGACTCACATACATAACAAATCAAGCATCCGTTGCAACACATACACTTCAACATAGTAATCACACTTTTAAAAGTTACAAATTTGGCTCCGAGAAGAATAAATAGGTCACTGTTACTAATTACTATTTTTCTACAATTTCTTAAATACATCTGTAATAAATCTGTGAAATTCCGATATGAATAATATTCACGTTTTTTATATTGTTATCGTTCTTTAGCGATATAAATAATATTCAGGTTATCATTTACAGTATATTCTGTTTTCCTTCATTAGCATTATAAAATAATATTCAAGTTATTTATATTGTTATTGTTCTTTCGCAATATAAATAATCTGTAATTATTATAACAGAAATAAACATCTTTCTTTGTAAAATAGGTTATTTTATTTAGATAATTAAACACGTATTATATAATATCTTATATTAACTAAACAAACCGATATTTATCATTTATATTCTGTTATTGTTCTTTAGTGATACTGTATAAATAATATTCAAGTTATTTATATTGTAATCGTTCTTTAGCGATATAAATAACATAAATTTAATATTAGGTTTGGAAAAATCCAGTTGCATAATACTGCTATTAGTTTTCCTTTTTGTATTATTACATTATACTATCTTGAACCACAATAAAATGAAAAGGAGTAACGAGGAATTGAACCAGAGACGTTGACATCTAAATTCCGACGTTCGTCCGCTGAGCTACGAGGGCAAAAGTGTGGAAACATTTTCGGAAAAATTGGCCCAATCACACTCTAAGATTTTCTGATGATTCGTAGAAGCTAGTAAAGGATGCGGGAGGCAAAGGCTAATTGAAATTTCCCGGTCTCCTGATAGAATTAATATTTAACCCTTGCCCTGACTTTCGGTTAAGTCCGGAGGGCCCAATTAGTCAAATCCACTCTCTTCATCTCCACGCTTGGCCCCCTGGAATCTAATAAGATTCGAAAGAGATAGTGGTGTGCGGAAAACAACGGGATGTTACCGCATTTAGGCCTATCCTTCCCAAGAAAAACTGCAAACATGAACAAAGGAAGCTTTTAATAGAAGAAGAAGGATCTTCTGCGGACCTCTGGAAAAGAACTAAGGAAGAGACTAGTGAAGTGCTTTGTGTGGAGTGTGACATTGTATGGGGAAGGAACATGGACATTACGACGAAATGAAGAGAAACGAATTGAAGCATTTGAAATGTGGATGTGGAGAAGAACGGTGCGTGTGAAGTGGACAGACAGAATAAGAAATAAAATTGTGTTTGAAAAAGTGAGTGAAGAAAGAATGATGCTGAAACTGATTAGAAAGAGAAAAAGGAATTGGTTGGGTCTCTGGTTGAAAAGATAATAGACGACATTAGGATATGTGGATCATATGCGGAGACTAAGAGGAAGGCAGAAAATAGGAAAGATTGGAGATTGCTGGGTTTGCAATGAAAGACCTGCCCATGGACAGAACACTTATGTATGTGGGTATGTTCAGAATGCCTGGAATATCGTGTCTAAGAACAGTCGCTATTTGCAAAGACTAGTCAATTCCATGCCCACTCGACTGCAAGATGATCGAGATAAGAGGAAGATAGACTAAATATTGAATTGTGGCTTTTTGTTTTGTTTTTTGAACGCTTAATTGTTTGAATGTTTTAAGGCCGACGGCAGTAAATTTGTTTTGTTTATGCCACGAAAGATATTTTTATTGAGAATAAAATATTTTTTCTTTCCATTTGCAGCCACGATATCATAATGATAAAGTCATGGCATAATATATTAATGAACCTGATGTTAATTACTAAAATAATCGTAAAAGAGAAAGGAACCTTTATGTATAGTTTGTCTCTCTCAAAAACAGAACAAAAAAGAACATAAAAAGCAAGAGGTTGTAGTCGAACGCAGGACCTCATGAATAAGAGGTCTGAACGGTACCATTAGGCTATCGAATAACACATACAATACTTCAATTATAACTGTAGATATCAGGCAACGTGGTCCAACAACATGTAACATCGCCTGTCTCCGAATTGTAGCGAAGATACCCGAAGGGAACTTTGTTTCAGGAGAGCGGCCACTTTTTCTTTTGACAGCTGTACATACGTTAGCTTCCTCTTTGAAAGATAGTAAACAGGCTACGAGATTCATTGTCGGGGAAATAAGAGGAGAAACAATAAAAAAAGTGCGCGAAAAGCGTCCTTGCAAGGGATTTTGGGGCTGAGAAAAACTGAATATGTGAGCTCCAAACCTGCTGACCTCTTGTCTCCGAGTTTCGCTCTTCCACTGAAGAGACATCAGAGAATTTTGAAGGGGAAAGCCGGGCACAACCTGCGCTCAGTAAACCACGCGAAGTCGCAGCGTGAGAAACCACAAGCCTCGCAGCGTCATTGCGAAGATGGTACGCAGCGCTGGCCTCGCACCTCGCACCTAGGATGCGTTGGTTCAGAAAAACGAAGGCTTAATTATGGAAAGAAGTCTGTTATGCGCGTCACTGCTGAATACCTCTTTGTTTGGGCCACCAAAAGTACAATTTCGCCATCGCCTACTCACTGCAGTGCTAATCTTGAAGTCCTTTCGTCCTTTGCTTATAGTGAACATTTTAGAAGACGTAGTAATTATGGAAAGAAGTCTGTTGTTTGCGTCACCGCCTTTGTTTTGGCCACCACAAATACGATTCCGCCATCGTCAGAATTTTAACTCTTGTGCGTAGTATACGAACTGAGCTAACAAGGCTACCGGCTTAAGTAGATGTAGTTCAACAGAAGAAACAGTTTCCTAAATTATTATTTTTATACATCCTGCATCCATATTAATATGTACTACAATTTCTGAACCACTGTTGTATTTTTCAGGAATGTCTTGTGCGTATTTGTAATCAGAATGGTCGAAGAAATTTAATTATTCGGATAATAATTTCTAGCCATTTTCCTAGTGTAATCCTCGTAAAATGACCCGAACCTCGAATCTGGAAAGCAAACAGCTGACGGAGCTACGACTTCTATACCAGAAAGAGGAAAAATGAAGAATATATTTGTATGGTAGGCTTACTGCTCTGTTTTGCCTCCGGCCTTATAGGCTACATTCACATGGCTATGGATGCTGCTGTGAATGCGATAATAATAGTGACTGAAAAGAGTCGAACAACCGATGTGATTACGATCGGAGTGATGATGATAATTGATGATTATTAAATTGGAACCATGATTATGTCGATATTGTGACTGTGACTAATACGGTGATAACGAAAAACGCCTGAAATTAGTCTATAATATAAATGCTCTGAATACCAGTGAAAACTTTTTATAATTAAGAATGTTACCTTCAAAGAATGTTATTAAAAGTTTTAATGATATTTATGTTCAAGTCATTTTTTAGTTTATACTCGAGCAGTATTTAAATACGTATTTATGAAGCCTGCCTCATCATAAATCTTCCGAAAATCCAAAAACGATCTCGAAAACGAAAAAAAGAGCGGATATGAAGACAAGTTCTTACCTGAAAATTTCGATTTTTAGGATTAGGCCTATAGCAGAATGATATGTTGCTTACCTGTAACAAAGAGAAAAATACTGTTAGGCAAAGAAGGAGGTAGATTTATACATCGTTTAGTGAAAATGAACAATAAAACTATTTTCAACAAAATGTCCACCCTTAATTCTGTCATATTTTCTAATCGGTTGAACGAATACACGCTGATGACTAATGTCTTTTAATTAAAATTAGAAAAAGAGTACTTTATATCTTACATGAATAATTCTATATTTTTCAGCTAATTTCTGTGCAGTATGTAATTGATAATATTATGTACTGTATATATACATACACTAAGTAAGTCCCGAAAAAAGAACATGATTATGTCTCGTGACCAGAACGTAGTACGAAATGGAAATATAAAAATTGGAAATTTATCCTTTGAAACGATGAAAAATTCAAATATCTTGGAGTAACAATAACAATATCAATGACACTCAAGGGGAAATTAATCCCTTACCGCATTCTGGCATAAATATGGCACATACCGGTTTTATATTAATATAATTTATAATATAAGCATATAATATTTCAAACTGCATACTGGGACAGGTATGGCACACTGTCAAGAATTGGATTTGACCATATGTGACATCAGTTGAGAAAGAAATAACTACGGTACTTAAGTTATTTGAATATTACACCGGTGTGTGCAAGACTGTCCCATGCGGTAAGGAGTTAAACGCAGAATAAGTATGGGAAATGTCTGCTATTATTCCGTTGAGAAGCTTTTTTCATCCACTCTGCTTTAAAAATACTTAAAGTTAGAATTTATAAAACAGTTATATTATCGGTTGTTCTGTATGGTTGTGTTCTGTATTTGAGAGAGAAACAGAGTTTAAAGGTGTTCGAGAATAAGGTACTTAGGAAAATATTTGGGGCTAAGAAGGATGAAGTTACAGGAGAATGGAGAACTGCAACGTAGAACTGCACTGTATTCTTCACCTACATAATTAGGAACATTAAATTTAGACGTTTGAGATGGGCAGAGCATGTAGCACGTATGGACGAATCCAGAAATGCATATAGAGTGTTAGTTGGAAGGCCTGAAGGAAAAAGACCTTTGGGGAGGCCGAGATGTATGTGGGAGAATAATACTCGTATTAAAATGGATTTGAGGGAGGTGAGATATGATGCTAGGGACTGGATTAATCTTGCTCAGGATAGGGACCGATGGCGGACTTATGTAAAGGCAGCAATGAACCTCCGGGTTCTCCAAAAGCCATTTGTAAGTAAGTAAGTATATAAATACACTGTTCGTATGCATTGTCATGCCTTAATATCTTGGTCACAAAGTGAGGTACGTAACGGAATTGCACAAATGTTTCATCCAAAATTTTAATATGATAGAATCTTATCGTCATCATCGGTATTATTATTATTATTATTATTATTATTATTATTATTATTATTACTCTTTATATATACATATCAGCATTTTTTAGTTGGTTATTTAACAACGCTGTATCAACTACAATGTTATTTAGCGTCGATGGGATTGGTGATAGCGAGACGGTAGTTGGCGAAATGAGGTGGAGGATTTGCTATAATTACTTTAATTACTTGACCCTCATCTTACGGGTGGGGAAAATTTCGGAAAAAAACCCAACCAGGTAATCAGCCCAAGCGAGAATCGAACTCGCGCCCGAGCGCAAGTCCGGATCGGCAGACAAGCCGACTGAGCTACGCAGGTGGCTATCAGCATTGTCATAATGACAATAATTAATTATTTATGTTTTCCTTCTAACTATAAATAGTACTTAGAGACGATGTAATGATTCTATGGCGATTATGAAACAAGGTAGAAAATGGCAGAGAAAGCCGAAGTACCCGGGAGAGTCAGATTTTAGTCACTTATCCATCATAGATCTCACAGGATCTGTCCGGGATCGAAACAAAATTAATGTTTGTGAGAAGTCGCTGCCTACGCGACTGAGCTGTCTCAGTTTATCATCACCATCATCATTATCATCATCATCATCATCATCGTTGTTGTTATCAATGTCTGCTTCTCTAACGTTGTCTTTATTATAACGTCATAATTTCATCTTGATCAGTTCCAGCATCATCACCAACTTCGTCATGATTAGCTTCAGCTTCTTCTTCACGATGATCAGCTTGGGAACTTCTTCATGATATGATTGAGCTTTTATTAACATCAAGGAAATTGGAAGAACCATGTAAATCGCATGGTAACAAATGTTATTCCAAAAATATAAATCGCTTATGACTACATAACACAAGGGAGAAGGTCTTCTGGAAGACCGAGAAAGAGATGGAGAAATCAGTTCTACTTGGAGGTGGAACAGGTCGAAGAAACTAAACAGTAATGCAAATTATGATAATTTAATAACAGTTAATTCCACTCCTTTATCTGTGATTTAACTTTTGTTAGTAGCTGCGGGTGTTGCAACCAAAATCAAAAGGTAGGCCTATCTCGAAGCCTGAAACAGATTTTTTTAAATAAAAGCCTCTGCTTAATCTAATATTTTAAAGGATTCCTCTTGTTTTTAAATCGCCTTTTTTTCCGCTGTAGCGTGCCATATTATATCCCCCCTTTTTTTTTGGAAGACAAAGCTTTTTCATCCGCCTTATTTTTATACTGCAGTGTCATGATTTCATTCTAGTTTTTCTCGAAGGATTTATTTAATCTTAGTCCAAGAGTTTTGATGGTGGGCCATTGTTAATAAAGTTTCAATAAAATGAGTTCAAGTCTGACTCCGAGAATTCTACACAAAAAATTCACAAGACCCAATAATTCTTGAAGAGGCTAAAGGCCCTGGCCGGGAGGCCCGGGAAAAAGAACTAAGAAGAAAGAGAGAGAGAGAGGAACAAGGAAAGCGATAATAAAAATAAAAGAGAGAACGAGGAATACAAGCGTGATAAAAAATGAAAGGGAAGATGAAGTGTTCACAGTTTCAACAATAAGTTTGTTCTTCATTAATGTATTCATTACTCTTTTAGAATTAAGAATATGCGCTGACTGACAAAAGCAGTAACCTATAACGCTGGAAGTCTGATCACAGCAAATATTAAAATTAAATTGTAGAAGAACAAAGAGTTAAGAGTTTTATATTTTATTTAAGAATCAAGAGGATATCATATTTCGTAGTAGCTCTGTTCATTAACATAACATGTCTCTTCAAATAAAACTTAAGAGGAAAATGTATTTATCCGACGAAACTTCTCAGTTTCCTTCCAAAAGTCTGTGTGTCTATTTACAAAGTAAAGTCCAGCTAAAGCGCAAATATTATTATTTCACTTCAACTTCTACTTCTGTCGCGTAACATCTTTAATGAGAAACTGAAAAGACAAAAACAACAATTTCAAAGACAGAATTGTCGATACTTAATACACGTTTTATATGTGACAAATAGAACACACTTCGAAGTTATTATAATAACCTGGTTATAAGCTTTCAGGCCCGGCTGCACAACGTCACTGAATGGAGTTCACTTCTGATACAGGAGATGAACTGAGTTCTAGCTCTAATTATGTTGCACAACATTTATCTTAGATGTCCGCCGAGTTAGCCTCCAGACTAACCGGCCCGGGTTCGATTCCCGGCGAGATCAGAAATTTTCATGTAAAATTTTTTCTTCGGGACTAGGAGACAACTAAATGCACAACTTCTAATCACTAGATTGTGCACCAATATGCCTGGGTTAAATCCCAAAGCTCTCCGCAGTGCATATGAAGAGAAGGCATATGTCACTGTTGATAGTGATTCGTCCGTCGGATGGGGACGTTAAGCCTTGGTACTATTCGACAGGAGTAGGCTACGTGCCGGCACCGTGTTTCCCCTTCTCCCTTCATCACTCATTCCAGACACTACACTTGCACACGAACACTTACACATACACTCACCCTAGTACACGACACAACTCTCCACAAATACACATCATGTACAGTGTGACCCGCCGAAGTAGTGTACAACTAGAAAATGCGTCACAGTTCTGCCATCTATCCGCAATATGCGGAACCCGAATCACGCAATGAAGTGGGTAGGCATTGGATACACACACATTTAGCTTAGATTATTTGAACGTGATTTAATTCTAATCTAAGATACTGTGTTAGAACCGAGCAAGCTATAGAATAAAATCTTGTTTATAACAAAATGGTTTCTTCGATATTCAGTCCTCTTTCGTAACACGCGTAACCAAATGATAATCATGGAAAAACATTAGAAGAAGGGAATACGTGCAACACATTTTAAAAACGAGGAGAGAGAGCGAGAGAGATGGCTGAAACTGTGATTTCAACTACTCGGTTATTTAGCGTCGATGGGGATTGGTGAGAGCGAGATGGGATTTGTGACAGCGAGATGGTATTTGGCCAATTGAGGCCGAGGATTCACCGTAGATTAGCTGACATTTGCCTTACGGTTAGGGAAAACCTCAGAAAAACCCAATCATGTAATCAGACCAAGCGGGAATCGAACCCACGCCCGAGTACAATTCCGGATCGGCAGACAAGCGCCTCAACCGACTGAGCTACGCCGGTGGCTACTATCCGTCTTCTTTACAGATGACTAGGCTGCTAAAACTAAGCTGCACGCTTCTTTTCATTGGAAATCCTCTTTTTCTTTTCATTTTCTCACCGCATGAAGTAAACAAAAAGCTTGTTTCTAGGCTTTGAAAAGGATTTTTATGAGAAATTCGGAATGTTGGAAGTTATTCTGATATATTTGAAATACATTTTTAATATCATTGCAATTTTTAAGATAATAACTTTTATTCAGGAAAGACAGATTTTATTAACAGTTGAATATAAAACAGTTTTAATAAATTGCTTTTTTTGCATGTAACCCTGATATTATTGTGGATGTTTCTTGGTTTAACGAAAGTATCGTTTTACTCTGATTTCATCGTGCCTAGTCTCGACTACGGGCAAAATATATTCCGTTTCTATGGCAACAGCATGAGTCTGCTTCATTTGTATAAAGATGCGGGGATTGAAACTCGAGCACACCCCCTTCCTGTATAATTAACAGTGGTCTCATTCCCCCCTTGCAATGAATTATGTACGAGGTGTGTTACATTTGCTCTCCTCAATGAAGACCTCGGAATTAAATGCATTTCACTATATTATCACAGCCATTAAGTGCGGCCCACTGCCAAATAGCAATGATAACATAGTTGGTGATACAGTCTGACTTAAGTACATAGCAGGATAGTGTTATTGGTATCGAGGGATTTGATATTTGTATAATCATGTTTTAAATTAACTACTACAGTCTCATAGGCCTACAGAGACATTTTCCGCGAGAAACTGAATCCTAGGTCTAGATAGGCCTATGGCGTCTTCAGTTTTTTGGAGCTGTTTTTATTGAAGAATAGGACTCTTCTACATACCGTAAACCAGCCGTGGCGAAAATGTAGTTGTGCGCCGAGCCACTGTTTAACCTGCAACGTGCATAGCACCTATGGAGGGAGGCGAACACCCGAAGGGGAAGTGAAGCAACTATCTGACTTGTTAACGGATTTTTATTTTCCTTACGTCAAGCGCTTAAATATTATTTTGTACAGTACAAGGCTACAAAATAATGTTTAGTACGTGTAACGAAGAAAGAAATGAACAATATCACAACTTAAAATCAACTGTCCTCAGAATGTATCTGCGACAAAGTTTCAAAATCAGGAATTATGTCACTTACTGCCAGTCATAGTTGATCACGAAGGTATTTGTCTGTCAGTCGTGATCTATATTTGGTTTTTACTATTTCCATTGTTGAAAATACTTTTTCACAAACGTAAGTTGTAGCGAACAAGGCTTCAACAGAGCAAGCGAAAGAACGAAGCTTCGGATATTTATTTTTTGGCAAAGATTTGAAAGTTCAATATTTGTCAAGTCCTTACATCTAGCTTTCATTTGACATCACATAGTAAATCAGTGAGTTCAAATTGAAGAAGAGCTAACCGCATTATTCGTACATCTGCTGAAAAAGGTTCGACGTACAGAGATGAAGATGATGATGATTATATTATTATTATTATTATTATTATTATTATTATTATTATTATTAAGACCTAACTTTTAATGTTTCATGAGTAACAGTAGTATAGTGCCGTTTTATGTTATACAACCGTTTTCCTCGTAATACTCGTGAAAAAATCATACATTTAATATTCTCATCATATTGACAGCATAAAAATGTGTCCTCCCATCCTATTTGAAACTTTCGTTTTTGTAGAGGTACATGATTTTGAGAGAGACATACGCCACTCGCAGGTCAGAGACAAATACAATTGGAACGAAGTTTGACTCCAGTGAGTGAGAGTGTGAGGGTTGGGGGTGGTTAGAAGCAAAAGAAATGCATAGCTCTAACTGCGAGCCACAATGTCTCGCGAGTCGCATTCTCGCCACGGTTGCCGTAAACCCACAAAACGGCTTCCCGCTTTACTTTCCTTACGAATGAAACTAAGCTAAGAATTATTATCAGCCTTAGAAATTATTGGTCGCCTTCGGCTGCATTTGAATCTATACAAGCGTCAGTCTATTAAATACAGAGTGTCCCGCAGCGGTATGTCCATAGTTTACCTACGTGTTTCTGGGATTATTTTGAGTGAAAAAGTTATAATCAACATAGTCCGAATTGCAACAGTATCTACAGAAACACAATTCTAAATTAATAATTTTACTTGACATTTACTTACAACAGTACGCAACCTCGTCGCAAGGGTGTAGTTCAATTAATTATGAACAGAATACGCGCACATCGCCCAGCTACATTTACGTAATTGTACGATGTCAGTAGTAGAGCCATGCGAGCACGTTGCTCATTTGTTTACTCATCCTTGTCACAACAGGACGTCCTAGCTTGGTTACTCATACCTTACGGTTACCTAAACCTCAAAAAAATTACTAAATTTACCAATGAAGAGTAGGCCTATGCGAATATTTTGTTTGTGTATGGTTACTGTAATAGGGATGCGAGAGCAACAGTCGAAGAATATCAAGTGCGTTTTCCTAATTGTAGAGTTCCAGATAGGCGCGTGTTTAGTAACATGGAAGAGACATCTTGGAAAGAGTAGATCGCAGTCAAGCCACAAGTGTTGGAAGAATTGCTAATCGAATAGGGACTAGCCGTATGTCGATTGGAGATTTTGCATAACTTACACTTATACGCATTTCATATTCAGAATGCTCTGCAACCAAATGATTACATCGCACGTGAAAACTTTTGCACTTGACTCCTTCAAAACCGTGAGTTGTGCTCGAAGAGTTTTGTTCACAGATGAAGCAATTTCAACAGAGATGGCTTCACAACACAACAAAATGTGTGAGATGACCGGTTTGAGAATCCACATGCATCCGAGGAAACACATTTCCAAACCTGGTCCTCGGCAAACATTTGGCGTGGTAAGATTGGAAACCACTTTGTAGGACCTGTTGACAACATAACATTATCTGTATTTCCTGCAGACAGAGTTACCATTGCTGTTGGAGGACGTTCCTCTTCTTATCAGACAAGGCATGTGGCTGCAGCAAGGTGGTGGACCACCACACTTTGGCAGGTGTGTGACTGAATTTTTAAATCAACAGTTTCCACAGCGTTGAACTGGCCGAGGAGGTCCAGTAGCTTGGCCACCAAGATCACCGTATCTGTCTCCATTACTTCCTTTGGGAGCACGTGAAATCAGTTGTGTATGCTGTTCGGTCGAACACAAGAGTCGAACTTTTTGGGAAAATAATGGAGTGCGGTAAAGGCTTGAGAAACGATGGCAGTGTTGTAATGAGAGGTAAGTCAACCACAAGTAATAAAATTATTAATTTAGAATTGTGTTTTCTGTAGATACCGTTGCAATTCGGACCCATGTTGATTTGAACTTTTTCACTCGAAATGATCCCAGGAATACGTAGGTAAACTAAGGACATCCCTCTGCGGGACACTCTGTATATCAGAACCAGTATAAAAGCAAGGCGTATATAAGCCATCACTGTCGTTGAAGAAGTTTTTGTCCTGTTGTATCCTTACTATTGCAGGGACTTTATACCAACACTAGACATTCTCAATCAGAGAAACATCCTGATTGTGTGAATAATATAGAGCAGAGCCATTGCTCAAGACAGCATAGCTCAAACGCAAAGAAAGGAAAACTCATTTGCTGTAAGAAAATGAAAGTGGGTGTGGTTGGCGTAGCTCAGGCGCTAGCACGGTTGCTCTCTGATCTGAGACTGTGTTCAGGTGTCGGTTCGAATCCCGCTGTGGCTGACTACTTGACTTGGTTTTTCAAAGATTTTCTCCAACTGTAAGGTGAAAATCAGGATATCCCATGATGAATTTAGTGCCTCTTTTCGCAAAATACTATCTTGGCATCACAAATTTCATCGATCTTAGATAACCTTGCAATTGATATGGCGTTGTTAAATAACTGTTTAAAAGAAATAAAATTAAGACATTAAGATTGCCTATTATTTGAATTCGGGAGGACCCGGACCGACCAATCTGACTGTGGTTTTTCCGTGGTTTTTCACAGTTACTTAGGCAAGTGACGGGTTGGAATTTTTATTGCCACGGTCCATTTCCCTTCCCCCTCCTGTGTAGAAAAAGAATTTAGATTTCATATCATTCATCTTCTTCATTTCATTTCATAGACATAGGCTACTCAGTTCAAGACCCATGTCTTCGTCCGGTTACGGGGGAGGGCGTCCTTTCCGCAATCATTCCTGGGTTCCCAGCCTTCCGCAATATCTCTGCCAGGATTTATTCTTAAAGAGCACTTCCAAGGGCCGTTGGAATGGATTCTGTGCTACTTGACCACCTTGCGGTATGAACTTAGGGGTAGAGAGGATAGGAGGTCCCCATTGGGTGTACGGGTGAGGGATTACATGCGGACGATGGGCTGGTATACCTCATCCTCATTCAGCCCATAAATTCGAGGTGCACAATAGGCCTCAGTATGGTCGACGTGCAAAAAAGGGTGGTCCCTAATCCGCCCCTAGCCAACGTTACCTAACCTAACCTAGCCTATTATTATTGATGGACTGAAAAATCTATACTTTTTGAATGCAACTCTTTCCTATTGTAAATAGAAACCAAATATTGGGGATCTGTAACAGAGAAAATGGGTAATAGACTAAATATAGTAAACTCTTGCTAATTCGTCCATTCCTTGCAAAGATGGATGCTGGATTAGGGAGTGTGTCGGGTTAGAGTGCGTAAAAATGTAATTAAATTTAATGTTTAAGCTGCACCAACCACCCCACTTGCACTTCGAAACTATAACGTTCCACACGTGGCCGGCGTGTATTCGTATGTAAGTATTCAGTATATGTGTATAAGTAATACACTATAACATGTGGCACAAGTGAAAATTTTTCAGAAAACTATTACAGTAAAAGTGATAGAAAGTACACTAGGAGGAGGCCAGATAACAGAGAGACCGGATTACTGGGAGTGTAGTGTACGTGCAAGAGATGATCTTTGCCATATCTCAAACAGTAGCGTTTCTAGCTACGAATCCAGCGAACCGACAGGGAAAAGATTTATCTCACCTACAAGACTGAGTGTATCTCGCTTGTCTTTGTCTATTCCATTTTCTTTCTTTCTAAGCGTTGACTGTGTGATGCTCACGACATGGACAGACAGTCTCACAATAATTGAAGAGTCCACTGCAAGAATGATGGATGTCACTTTCTTATCGAAAATGAATCAAGACTGTCAATGCATAGCTTAAGACATATAGAATGTACATAGAGAGTTATATGGCATTAACACTGATAGTCATTGTCCAGTAATGATCGGAAAATCACAGTTAAGCTTTGAGCACTAAGCATTTCAAACTTTCAATTGCTTCTCCTGAGAAATGTATTCCAAATGACATCCATCATTCTTGCAGTGGACTCTTCAATTGTTAACGTCTGGTATTGTTTTATTGTTTTTATGGCAGTGAAGACGTGGGGAAGAAACGGGACAAAGAGCCTAATTCCTGAGCAAAGATTGGTGATTATTAAAAGAAATAATTTGATTTATTAGTCCGAATTAGGTCCGTTACTATTAATAACCTTCAAGTTACATGACATCGTTGAACTACGCGGCCGATTACTCAGAAAGCTTCACGCCATGCAAGCAGTCCTGTACAAAACGAAGCCCCGCAAGTGCGTACAATGGGAATTACCCGACTGTGCAAGCCGTAGGAGAGCGTGTGCCAGATAGATTACTCGGCCACGCGCCACCTCATCACGAAATATTTCTTTCGTTCTCTGGAGAGCTGTTTTCAACCTACGGGGTTGCCGCATTCTCTAGACAGCTCTACTGCAATATCCTTATTATGAGCGCACTGTGACCCTTTGCGATGGCGTAGCTTGAGCGAAGTGGTTCTCGTCTTAAGAAACTTGAACTCATTGCTAAAAGTTGCTTGGTATTTGGGTCTTGTCAGATAATATTTTAGTTCTTCCTTACAGATCATGAGATATTTTTGTTGAACAACGTGGCTGTAAAGTAGTTTTTTCATGATTTCCGTTTCAATCTCAACAGAAAACACGAAATTAATGGTATTCTCTGGGGAAATCACTAACAATATATGGAAGAAAACGTTTAAAATAAGTTATACATTTTAATTATCTACACTGCGACATGAACTCAAGAAATGAAATAGAATATGTAAATAAATAATTATCAAAATTTCAAAATATGTGCGACACATCTGTAGAATATTGAAGAATAAAACAATGAAGGAGGTCAGAGTATTAATTATATTATTAGTCATCTTTATTTTCAAACCTTTAATCATATTTCAGGACTCCTGAAGTCATCGACGTAAATTTTATTTTATATATATATATATATATATATATATATATATATATATATAAAGCAGTGGCTACACTAATTATTGTTAGTTATACATGAGTTTAACCACATAAAATTAAGAATAAACTGCAACGTAATGAAATGACTATTTTAATAACAAAGGGATGTACAAGATTAGATCACATTAAAATGCTGACATCAGAAGGAAAATTGCATGTATGATTTTAATTATAAAATAAATGAATAGCGTAGTAATAGAGACAAGAAGAACGAAAACACGTTGGAAGGACGAAGTTTAAATTCGGAGCAGGGGAGTATGTTACTCCGTGTGGTGAAGAAGAAATCGCATTTTCGTTTCTTTTTCATTCTCATTCCACCATTGCTCCATTAAAATAAAAACTAACCCATCCTGTTTTAATTTCCTATATAGCAAATGAACTCTCTTTAATATTAAACATGCACTCACCAACTTATTTTAAAAAAGAGGACTCGAATGTTATGAAGAAGTTTACGCAGTTGATATTAATGACATGCATAGTTTTGTGGCATTTTATATATAAAAAAGCGAAAAAAAAACTTATATGAGTAAGAAGAAACAGGACATGTGGACCAAGAAAAGAGGAATATTTTAGCTTTGCGTTCCTTTCTTTCAAGAGAAGTATAAAGACAAGTACCCTAATTTCAAATTTATTGTACAAGGTTTATTTTTTGATGTGATGGGGGCTATCTATCGCAATACCGTAAATTTATTTAATAATTTTGTCCTCATAAACAATACCTCATTTCATTTGCCGAGAACATTATTACTGATTCCATTGGAATAAGTTCCAATATACTATATATATATATATATATATATATATATATATATATATATTACATTCCCTCTGATTAAGGTTCTGGTCATCTATTATCAGGCAGTACATTTGACTTGACGGTATGTGTCAGAGGAAGAACAATTGTTTGTATGCATCCGAAGTCTGATTAATGTAATATTAGTTAGTTGCCAATGTATACAATGGAGGGGGAAAGGAACTGGCCATACTACCCCATGATCTCCTGACCTTTTGCCTCATAACTGGTGCCTTGTTGGTGTCACTTGTGAGGTTCAGACTTGTCTTCGGATAATTGACTAAACGTATATAATATAGGCTAAACACTAAACGAATGATGTATTTATTATAAATTGTTGTTGTTTAGTCAACTGTCCGAAGACAGGTCTACCACAAGTGATACTAAGAAGGCACCATTTATGAGGTAACTAGATCAGAATATAATAAGGTAGGGTGGCCAGTTTTTTCCCACTCCATTGCATACATCGCCGACTAGCTACATATTACACTAGTCAGACTTCAGATGCATACAAATAATCGTTATTCGTCTGACAAATATCGTCAAGTGGGATGTATTGCCTCATAATAGATGTATATATCAGTCAGAACCTCAATCAGAGGATATTTATTGTCTTAAATTACTGACCATGTCAGTTGTGTCTCAAGGCAACTTGTTAAACACAAGCATCTTCATTTATTTGTTTAATTGAATCAATAAATGCTTTTTTTCTTCTTCTTGATCATCTTCTTCTTATTATTGTTGTTGTTGTTGTTGTTATCATCATCGTCATTATCACATATATATATCATCGTCATTATCACATATATATTCAGGATTCTACAGCTACCTGCCGTCTTCCTGTGCCAATCCTCCAAAGCCTCCTGTCTTGTGCGTCTTCAGTCCTCAATCCTCCCTTGTGCATGACCTCCATTACTTCGTTGTCCCAAGTTCTTTTTGGTCTACCTCTTCCTCTTCTTCCTGCAGGTTTCCACTCGTAAATTTGTTTAGGCCATCTATCTTCGCCCATTCTCATCAGATGACCAAACCACTTGAAACTCTTATTATCATTATCACATTCAACTCTCAAATCTTCAAGTCTGAGATTTTGAACCCACACGAGATATGAACACGTAGTAGCTACATACTCGGTTCAAAAAGTTTCTGGAATATATATATATATATATATATATATATATATATATATATATATATATATATATATATTTTCGTCGAAATGAATAATGTTATGAGGTAAATTTCTGTTTATGGTGTTGGATCATTCCGCAGAAGTTCCATGATTAATAGTCGTTGTTGTGTGGCAGTTGGCTGTTGTTGTTTGTGTAATATTCGTTCGTCGTATTTCAGAATGTGGGATACGGAGGATCGCGCAAATATAACATTTTGTATTTTTTGCACAAATCTCCTTCAGAGACATTAAGAAAGCTCGAAGAAGCTTATGGTGAAGCAGAAATGAAAAAACTCAGGTCTATGTCTGGCATAAACGGTTTCCTGAAGGTCGACTGAACCGATGGTCGTCTTTGGTACTCATACGGGCTTCATTCTGAAATACGACGAACGAATATCACACAAACAACAGCCAATTTCCGCACAATGACTGTAATCATCAAACTTCTACGGAAATGATGTCATGAATGATGCCAACACCAGAAACAGAAATACCTATATAACATTATTCATTTCGGCGAAAAAATTTTATTCCGGAAACTTTTTGAACCGAGTAGTAGGGTTCCCACTTGTGATCGTTGAGATTTGTTGCAAATAAGTCGACCAAGAAGCAGCCTTTTTCCATATTTTTATGTTGTACCTAGATTCCCCCCCCCATAATTACTTTATTAATTGGAAATTTCTCAGTCCTCATTGAATGACGTATATAATATAGGCTAAAAGTGGCATTATGAAACTATTTTGTCATCACCACCTACAATATTCAAGGATGTATTTCTTTAGCCCATTCTTCGCTCGTTCTTGTGAAGATTTCAAATAAGCAATTGACATACAATATTCACAAATAGCACGAATTCTTTTTCGTGAAGTCGGTATAGAACAACACCATTACTTTGAACAACACAGAACAAACACAAGTCAGGAATATACTTCCAGTCCCTATAGAAAGAAGATGATTCTTGCCGGAAACAGAATTAATGTTTGCAGAAATTATAGCGAAAGACCTATCCTTTCATACGGAAGAAATTGTAATACGAATTATAATTATATTTTCTTATTTATTTCTTGTTTAAGCTAGCGGAAGACAAATTAAGAATCAATTACATTTTCTTTATCGCTTAACTATTTCAGATGAAGGAGCTGATTAATATAAGTTCTTACTGTATGTCGGTAACTGATGGTGAGACCAGACAACTTTTAATGGGACGTTAGATGTTAACGGAGTATTGGCGCAAGAGCAGAACGGGAGTACTCCGTGGAAGCCTGTGCTATCACTATTGCTTTCAACTATAGTAGTTCTACTTTGACTCAACGGGATTAAATCCGTGTCTTCAGTGTGGAAAATATTTCGGTTAACCGTGCGGAAATTACAAAACGCTCAAATTTTTATAATCGAAATAGGGGTCATGTAGCTATTTTCGTTACGGCTGTTGTATGTATAAGCAAGAGTTGACATTCAATTACTTAAAAAGTTATAAGCAAATCAAATCGAAGTTCAAATATTTTAACAGAAGCTGCTAGGCTGTATGAAACTAATGACACAGAAAAGAGAATTACGTTACTGTGAGGAGATGATGAACGGTTCTCAAAGTGCACTGGTTCACGTTATTGTCTCAATTGCATCCTAGCAACAAGTAGCAGAGTGTAATAATTAATGCGGCGAAAATTCAGAACATACGAGTTTGTAAATATGTTAATATTCATAGCAACATGTAATCAAAACTGCAGTGCATAGCATCACAATTTCCTTTCCATTAATACAAATTAGAGGAAGTTTTCATTGTCAACTTTTGAATTTAGTGGACAGCTAAAGGAAATAACTCTGAATGCTAGTTAGAACAAAGGTAATTAGGAAGTAACTGCCTCAGGAACCATAAACGTTTGCAAGAAGAGACATTTTTGTATGTGATGTTGGTTGGCGTGTAATTATTGCCACGCAGTTCCTAATTCTGTCCGTAATAAAAATGTTAAATACCCACTAATGACCGCCATTCCACTTGTGTATGCACTGCGCTCCCTAGAGCAGAAATAATAAAATGCAAAACAAGTGACAGCAGTTATTTTTTTATTACTATGGGTAAACGCGATCGTCAGATTGTTTATGTCTCTGAACATGGCGGCTGCGCGTTTATGTGCAGTTTGAAGGAATATTGTTCACGTTTATGGCAGAATAAGGTCAGATATCTTTATACATTGGCTCTCAAGAAATGGGTTTTATATTAAGAGGATGTCTTACCTTTAGGTCACATGGAACTTTATGGCTGTGAAGAATAGGGGTCTTGTGCAGTTACAGCGTTGCCAACTGCAACGGTTAGAACCGATACCAAGTCCTCAGAATGTATGAACATACATGCGCGCGAATGACAAGCATTCATGCATTAATTCATGCCTTTATAAGCGGAACCTGTCGTAGAATAGCCTAGTATTATACAATGTATAAAGACTTCTCATCGATGGGCCAGAAACTCGCTTCCTAAAGGTATTGTGAGGTTTTTAATCAACAAGACGATTATGACACACAGCATTTATCCCCGATTTTTTTACCTTCATTATTCTCACTTCAAAACTGTATCATTACTGTAACATAATTATATCTGAATTGTTTCAATAATTTAAATACCAATAGTAGTGGACATTTAATGGACAACAGAAAACTTCAAAATTGTAAAACTAATTGGCTACATATGAAGCTACCACGTAGATCGACAAATTTATATCTTACGAAAAATTTTAAGCATAGCTATTTAAACTCAGTTTAAACCTGTTATAAATAGTGGTGGCGGTGGTAATTTTATTAGGATTTTTTTGCGAGACAGTAATTATGCTTCACCCAAAGAAATTTTGCTTCTCCACAAATTTCTATTCTCAGCATCTTCTTCAATAAGATCTCTTCTAGTCATACTCCTTCTTTGTTCTTTTGGTTTTCCTCTTTTTCTCCTTTCCTCCGCAGTCCACTCCAGCAACGTCTTCGTATTTTTCCATTTTTCATCCTTTTCACGTGTCCAAATCATTTAAATCATCTTTCTTCATTTACTTCAATAACGTTCTTTCATACCTTCAAAATTTCTCTAATTCTTTTGTTTCTAATTTTTTCCCATCTTGATTTTCTCGCAGCTCTCCGCCAGAAGTCCATTTCAGTACCTAATTTTGTTTTCGTGTATACAGCCCCATGTAACAGAACACAGAAATGAGGGTTTTCGCCATAGCAACATCTACTGAAATTAAATGAACAAAGTTTAAACTATATTTTGTTAAAAATATAAACTTGTGTTACGGAGCTCTCTGTCGCCCACGCGCACTTCGGTACATATCTGCTCCCAAAATTTAATTTTGATGTAGGTGAGTAATGCCTGTTAATTCAGTCAGAGCATACTCATCCATTCTTTTACATACCCGTACCATAAATGTACGATACGAATCTTCCAGCTTTATTTAAATTCTGAAGGAAAATGTGCTAAGTATTTTGTTGTCCTTAAATAATCGCCTTCGGCTGGCTTTGACTACGCGGTCTCCGGAACCAATGCTATGATTAGAGATGAACACTGGGCCTGCAGGTTTGTATCGTTCGTTGCTCTTACTTCGCAGGCTAAGTAAAGCACACTGCATATCTAAAAGGGATAGCTTATTGATATAGTGCTGAAATTCAGTAGTACGGACAGTAACACGTAAACAGTAACTTAAAGTGAACGAAAGGTATTTACATTAAATATGCTAAATTATTATTATTATTAGAACGAAATACTGTGTTCACAAATAAAAAAGTGTTTGCATAAAAATTCAGTTTCAAGTTGTGTCAGTTATAATTAATGTTGTTAATGTTCTGTATTTCCTTTTCAAACAATGTAAAATATGCAGTTGTAAATTAAAAAAAAAACATTATCATTGCATATAAATGTATCTTTACTGAGCGTTTGTAAAGGAATAGAAGACAGAGCTGGGGTGATACTGATGTGGAGGACAATAAGAATAAAAGATAACTATAACGATGAGGAGCAATATTCACTACCACGAGTAACAACTTACTTAACCACAATTTTTCGTTCACAGATAGAACGTCCACTCCACATTAGGAACTACGTCCATTTTATTAACTGTCTAATGTCTGTAAGTAATAAAATATCTCCTCAATTTTTACAGCTAAACAAACATAGTCAATGGAATTGTGTTTGAGAAAATTTTTCCGGTTATACAATAGACCTCGTATATGCACTTTCCGTTAGAAAAGATGAAAGTATGTAAAGAAGTATATTCCAGCATTTCAAAACTACAGCACAAGGTAAAAAACTCAGGTCTAAAGCTACAATTTAATCTTAGTGGAATTCAAAATTAGTGCAATAAATGCCTCTCAAGTTTCGTTCCAAAAGTATGGCAAAGGGATGTCTATTTCTTTTTCGTTAAAACACTTGGCGTCACGCAGTAAATCTTGGACTTCGAGAACATTTTCTAAATGATGTCATTCGCATTGGCTTTCGTCGCCTTCTTATCCTTCTTCTTGTTTCATTGGAAGATGTAGAAGATAATTTAGACGAAATAGCAGACAGTTGTGAAGATGATGTCCAAGATCTTTTTGCATACATTGAGAGAATATATGCAAGAGACCGTCTAGCGAGAGATAGAAAAGGGCTACCTCCAAGATTTTCACTCGCACTTTGGAATGTATATAGCCAAGAGATAAAGAGAGTGCGGAGTACTAATAAATTATGTGGAACGATGGGACTTCTGTTTAAAAAAAAATCATTAGAACGCATCATACAAACATTGAGACATTTTGAAACACATTGAAAAATGAGGGGCTCACAACCAGAGTGGACCAAGTCCACCAGTGATCAGTTTGTGGATTAATACAATCTCGGATGAAGAAAACTTAGATTTATTCATTGCCATAACAAACAAAGTCCATAACTCATTTGTTACTCCACAGACGGCAGCATTTCCTATGGAAGGTGAAGGTTGCTAATCGTGAGCCAGGAACTTTAAGACTCATTATCTCAGAACTATTCCAGATGGACTTGGTCCACTCTGGTTGTGAATCCCTCAAATATCGTTCGGAAATACAAACGGCGATTTTACAGTTATCCACGGGACACGTAAACATCAGATACTTCGTTAAAAAGGTAGTCTACATCCTGAAGCAACGGGAACTAGAACAAATTGTGAGTAGATATCAAACATAATGTAAACATATTATCCTGTATTTGAGAATCATAAGTTGCAAAATTAAATTAGTATTCAATAGAACCACAAGGAGAAAGAGAACATTAATAACTATAGGAAATATTTTGACGAAAAGAAGAATATACTTAACATTGAATAACAAAATTATTATTATTATTATTATTATTATTATTATTATTATTATTATTATTATTATTATTATTATTATTATTATTATTTTCTATCACCACGATATCATATGGACGAAAAATCCTTGTGGATGAAAAGAGAGTGGAGAAAGATATAAGCTTACTTACAATGGAGGAAAGATTAGTGTAGGCGAAAAATAAGAGTAGACGAAAAGATAATCAACGGAACTCGTGTGAACGACACATCTGGGAACAATGAATATATGTTATTATCCAATTAATAATGAGAATGAATGGTGATAGTGTCAGAAAATTGCCATTTCACTTATTTGTTAACTCTGTATTCAAGGACTGATGTAATGTTGTATAAAATAATAGTTTTTTTCTATAATTTACTTTTCATTCGAATATGATCAAGTTTAGTGTGGCAATACTGTTATTTTCAAAATAATAAGAGTAAAGGTTACGCTTATTTACAGAAATATGTTATATTATACATAAACTAAATTAATATTGTGTTGTAATGCATTATTTGCAGAAAAATGGTTAAAATTATATAAGCAAATTGTAATAGATCAATCGATGTAAGAGGACAGGAAGAGGAAGGCTATGTCATCTTTGAGAGGGGCTCTGAGTTCGCACAAACTGTGAAGGAATCGCTGTGGTCTCCAGGCAGGCCTGCGTGGGCTCTGCGGACCAGCGGTCTCGGGCTCAGTGGGCTAGAGTTCGTTGCATCGAGCACGAACACTGAAGCAAGAGGGGACCACGGGCAGGCTTGGCGGTCTTACTGTTTTACAGATAGTCGGTTGGAGGACCACGGTCTGCCCACGCTCATCTCTAGCTATGATAGAGCACAGTGGACGACTTTGCATATGAACACGTTCAGCATTCTCAGTGTCATGATTCATGACGAGTTTTATTTTTGGCATTGAATTGGAATGAAATGTAATATATATAGTAACGTTGTCTCTATTATAGGCCATGGGAGTCCACAGAGTAGTGGAAATTAAGGGAAAAATAGTTATTGAACAGTTCTAAGAAGAGATTGGTACGATTTCTGGTTATGGTTGTAGTAGGAGTGGCAGTGATTGTAGGTGTAGTGGAGCTGGGCAGGAGTAGTAGTGGTAGTGGTATTAGTAGTGATAGTAATTCAATAATATTTTAGTTAAAATATTCATTGTAACATTCTCATAACTGTATGAATAGAGAAGAGAAATCCATCATTAGTGGCATATGTAAGCCTATTATGCAATATATTGATTTGGCTTAATTCATTCCACATATGATAATCTAAAACACGTGTTACTATTGTGTATTTATGATTATGGTGTTGTCATTGTTTTATAAGCCCGTGATTTGTGCTAAACCACATAACACCAATGTCCACTGTATGCTTGTTCTTTTGCTCATTCTAATAGTTCTACGTATTCATAAATGGAATTAAATTTATAACCTTCCTCCCATAACAATTGGTTCAACAACATTAGTATCTATATCTTCAGTCTCTGGTATACATATTTTATTTCCTAGTTTGTTTTAATTTCACTTCGTTATATTTTACTGCATTTTGTCAAAGAAGTGTAACTCAAGTGGAAACTTGAAAATAGATAGACCATATAATTTACGGTCTCGAGTCTTTGAATTCTGCCTAAGACATTAATGTTTATTTCGTAAGGAGAAGGCCCAACATAATACTGAAATCGTATCTTTGGAGTCTCGTTGACGAACCAGAGATCTGACTTGTAGTCACATATTATCCTACAGCGGTAAAAATGATGAAAATGTTATCATAGGTGATATCACAAGAGGTTCCGTGATCGTGAATTTATCGAAAGGAAATTAAAACTTTGCGTGATATTTAATACGAATACTTCGCGAACAGAATAATAAATAACTAATATATTAACAAAATAAAGATAGTAACGCATACTATTGTATAAAATATTGTGTGCTTTACTTATACTGTATCATAGTTCATTCGCTATCACGGTCTACTGCATTCGCAAAGAAAGAAAGAAAATATTTATTTAGAAATACGACCAATACCATCAAATTGATTGTTAAGCTTTGTCAAGGGGCAGCCTTGAATTTCGAGGAAGCAAATATTATAAAAATATAACTGTTTCAACTACAAATGCACGAGGAATAATAGAAATGTTCATTTTAGTTACAAATATGATTAAATTCAGAAAGAGGAAATTTAACTACTCGTAAATGTATTTAACTAGCTAGCTAGTCAGTACAAATAAAATTTATAAAACAAAAGTTTTTCTACCCAATATCGTAAGAGCCAAGCTCGTGTATGGTATGGTCTTAGTTAATTATATAACATAACATTTACAAGGACAGTTTACTAAATACAGTAAGTAACTTAATTCAAACTAATAAATAACACACAAGAGCAAAAAAAATAAGAAAGAGAAAAAGAGAGAAAAATACACACACACACACACATATATATATATATATATATATATATATATATATATATATATAATTTGAACTGGTAATAGAAATTACCGGAAAACGGCTGAACGAATTTTAATAAATGACCCCTCATTTTTCAGAAAAATATTAGTTTTCAGTGAAATGTCAATTTTCCTACATCATTTTCCTATTTTCCAAAATCCAAAGTTTTGAGAAATAATGGCTTTTGAGAATAAAACAAAACACAAACACACTACAATAAACAATATCACACGAAGGCCATCACTTGTAGGATTGCTGACATATTTAGAGTTCAGATGGGTCAGATTCTCTGACATCGTTATGCCAATATGTCGGTCAGAACGTTTCTGTAATATTGGTTACTAAAAACTTCAAGACTTACTAAAAAGAATTTACAGGTCAGATTCTCTGGTGTGTAATTTTCTGAGTACAACTGTGTATTGGATATTAAAAACTACAAAACTTAAGAATGTTTGATGACATTATTACCATTAAAAATGAAATATTATAGTGAATGCCATGATGTGAGTATTGTCACTAATTATACAGATTAATGCTTTATTGATGATATGAAAGTGAAAACTTTTGGGGTTATATAAGTAGGCGTAGAGAATATCTGAAATTAGATCTTCATTTCTATAATGTTTACTGAGTGATGGCTATATAGTAGCCTATACAAAACTTACGTAAGATAACAATATTGTTATTATAATTAAATACTTTTGTAGTTATTAATCAAGTGCTAGGGCCTATGGGTCTTTTCCATATATTTAGTGGAGGTGTGGTATAGATATTTAGAGCTGAAAGTTAGAATTTATAAAACAGTTATGCTACCGGTTGTTCTTAATGGTTGTGAAGCTTGGACTCTCACTTTGAGAGAGGAAGAGAGATTAAGGGTGTTCGAAAATAAGATGCTTAGGAAAATATTTGGGGCTAAGAGGGATGAAGTTATAAGAGAATGGAGAAAGTTGAACAACGCAGAACTATACGCATTGCATTATTCACCTAACGTAATTAGGAATATTAAATCCAGACGTTTGAGATGGCAGCGCATGTAGCACGTATGGGTTAATCTAGAAATAGATATAGAGTGTTAGTTGGAAGACCTGAAGGGAAGTCCTTGAGGGAGGCAGACGTAAATGGGAGGATAATATTAAAATGGATTTGAGAGAGGTAGAATATGATGGTAGAGACTGGATTAATTTTGCTCAGGATAGGGACCGATAGTGGGCTTATGTGAGGGCGGCAATGAACCTGCGGGTTCCTTAAAAGCCATTTGTAAGTAAGTAATACCTATAGATATTTATATGTGTGATTCTCTTTAGTATTGTCTGGAGGAAGCGCAAAAATTATAATGCCTAAGAAAAGACCAAAAGGTATTATTTACTAATAAAATAAGAGGCCTACAAAATGTTGTAGTGTCCCGATCACTTTAGCAAGATCTCTTAGCAGGATAAAATGATTCTACCCTCTACATTTCAAGGTAGTTCACGAAACATGCAGCAGCTATACTAAGACGCTATGTCTATTGTTGGAAAGCATGGCAAACCTGATATTTTCTTAACTCTCATCTACAATCCGCAATGACCTGAAATAGCTACTGCTTCACGCCCACATGAAAAACCGACTGTTCGTCCCGGCATTGTTACTTGCGTTTTCGCATTGAAACTCAAGAACTGAAGATAATATATAGGTTCAATAAAAAGTATTTAGCATAACGAAAACCATTCAGAGGGGTGTGTTTCATTATTACGGAAGCAAATAACTTCCAAAATGTCTGGTAGTCTTCATCTATACTAATAATAAATCTGTAACCGAAATTTTTCTGGTAATTTTCGATTTTCCAAAAATAATTGGTCCTAACATATATAATTAAACACCCTGAAACCGAAAATCGCATTTTTGAAATTTTTGTTTGTATGTCTGTCTGTATGTTTGTTACCTTTTTCACGCGATAATGGCTGAACCGATTTATATGAAAATTGGAATATAAATTAAGTTCGTTGTAACTTAGATTTTAGGCTATATGGCATTCAAAATACTTTATTTAAAAGGGGGGTTATAAGGGGGCCTGAATTAAATAAATCGAAATATCTCGCTTATTATTGATTTTTCTGAAAAATGTTACATAACAAAAGGTTCTTTAAAAATGATTTCTGATAAGTTTTTATTCTTTACAAAATTTTGATAGGACTGATATTTAATGAGATAAATGAGTTTTAAAATTAAAATAACGCCATCTAAGACGGTGCAATGAAATAACAAATGACTTCGTCTATAAGGGGCCTTGGGCAACAACAATCGAAAAAGGGGCCTTGGACAGCAACAATCGAAAGCTATTAAACTATTCCTATGCACAGAAAATTTGATAGGCTTTTTTGTACATTCGTTTTCTGTATTTCTTAAAATAATATTTATGTACACACTCATTTTAATCTCAGAGAATTAATGAACAACGAGAGTGTATTGATTTAGTATGCAGTAATAGTACGTTAGCTTAGCAATCCATTATTTTATAATTAAAATTTTAACTATGCTCAATTGAATCGTGTTAAAATACATAAAATAGACTATATATGCAATAAATGCAATGCAAAAAAAAAATTGGGTAATGAGCCAAGCAGATTATGTTGCGCTGTTGTAAAGGTTGTTGCTTCTGAGATTCAAGAGCCCCCACAACAAATTAAAAACTTTCTTATCGGAGTACATCCGTTATCAACGCAATTTTTATATAATATAATATAATATAATATAATATAATATAATATAATATAATATAATATAATATAATATAATATAATATAATATAATATAATAATAAATATGTAGCCGAAAATTTTCTGGTAATTTTCTCTTTTCCAAAAATAATTGGTGTTAACATGTATAATTATTCATCCTGAGACCGAAAATCGCTTTTTTGAAATTTTTGTTTGTATGTCTGTCTGTCTGGATGTTTGTTACCTTTTCACGCGATAATGGCTGAACGGATTTCGATGAAAATTGAAATATAAGTTAAGTTCGTTGTAATTTAGATTTTAGGCTATATGGCATTCAAAATACTTCATTTAACGGGGCCTGAATTAAATCGAAATATCTCACTTATTATTGTTTTTTTTGTGAAAAATGTTACATAACAAAAGTTTCTTTAAAAATGATTTCCGATAAGTTTTATTCTATGCAAAATTTGGTAGGTCTGATAGACTTTTAAAACAATAATACAATACGTTTTCACCGCCGCCTCAGATTGTAGCGTTGTTGTTCCTGCAGTAATTCCCATGTGCAAAATATAAAATTTTTGAGTAGGAAGAAAAAACACATTTATTCATTCCATGGCAATGGTACATAGGAGATCGTGAATTCTTACATTTTCGAAAGAAAGAAATACAATTACATATCACTGTTTATGCTGTATCACTATTTAAGTTATTTGAAGGTTTCAGAACCATAGTGGGCCAAGCGCCATTTACTGAAGACGTAGAAAACAAGGGTTAAAATTAAGTTATTATCATAATTCAATGGAACCATATAGCAAGTAATATAAAGTATACACAATAAAACTAAATGATATGTCAATCTTCATTAAACTATAGTTGCGTGTAATAACAAATAAGAAACATGTTAAAGGAATTGTCATTGCACCAAATGAGTGGTCTCTGGACCAAAATGATCGCAATTTAATTATTTAAATACAATTTCAATTAAGTAACATATTAAACGATTTATCCTTCTAACAAACACTAATGTTCCCTGGATCAAACGTCGTATTTTAATTACGTAATTACTTTATATTTATTTCTAACAGGTGCAGCGGAGCGCACGGGTACGGCTAGTATATATATATACACACACACTACATAGCCGCCACTCAGTAAATTATAGAAATGAAGATCTAATTTCAGATATTCTCTACATCTACTTAAATAACCCCAAAACGTTTCACTTTGATATCAAAACCTGGTATTCTTCACTCAAAATAAATCTGAAAAATTTTTATTTGAACGTCTAATGGACTTAGTTTGCAGCATTTGCTGCATAGGTCACTAGTTTAATATATTTTGACAATCAAACAGAAGCCAGTGATATTCAGTAAAAACATGAATATAGTCGACAGAAATAAAAGGTTAGAAAATGCATTTGTTAATATTATATATCATGAATGATTTCATAAATTTCTTTTTTAAAAGCTCCAATTTTAAAATATTTCAAATTTGGAAAATGGTTTGTAATTTTATTATAAGGTCTTGGGCCAAAACTAGCACCATGCTTAAGAGCTACATTTGAATGACATTTAGGTTCAATTAATGTGAAAGTAGACTTTTGTCTTCGAGTACGATATTCATGTCGATTAGATTTATGTTTTATTTGATTTCTGTGGTAGTAAGTTAGTAAACTATATTTATAAATTTCTTCAATAGTTAATATTTAAAAAACTGTGTAAATTAAATTTGTTGGGTAATCCATATTATTGGTCAAACAAATTTTTATTTATCTTCTGTGTAATAAAATTACTGGATTAAGCATAGATGATGCTACTCCACCTCAATTTATTGCACCATATTCTATTAATGATTGTACCAAAGCTAAAAATATTATTCTCAGTGCCTCCTTACTGATAAAATTTCGAAATATTATGAATATATAAATTGTCTTTCTTGTACTTGTACACATGAAATCAATTTGTTTATTCCAACGTAAATGCTGATCTATAATAATTCCTAAATATTTAACTTGTGTGGAAGGTGTTAGATGTGGACATTTACAGTAATTATTTGTTAATCCATTACATGAAATGTTATGTATTACTAATTGATAATTATTCATAGGTGGAGGTAAACTTTTCGTTGTTAAAGCTCTCATGAAATTAAATGTCGCATCTAATCTTCCTGTGGTGTAAAAGGTGGCTGAAGCGTGCTGCTGATGACATTATCTCCTAATGCCAAGATGAAGATAACATAGGGGCTGTTATATTTCGTTGCCTGTCGTGTGCCTGATTGACATGAAAACGGACGCTTTTATCTCTGGGAATAATTATGATCACTTACGATATAAGAACTTCCAATGATTACATATGAATGAATGAATGAATGAATGAATGAATGAATGAATGAATGAATGAATGAATGAATGAATGAATGGCAGAAATGAGAGAAGAAACATTTAAAAGGTACGCGAAACCGCGTCCTTTTAAGGGGTCTGAGGAGGTTAAGAAAAATTGAATATGTGAACTCCAAGCCTGTTGGCCACCTGTCTCAGTAGGAACTTTAGATAATTTCGAAAGGTAAAGCTGGAAATGTACGTAAGCTAATAGCTACCACATAAGAGGAGGAGAGAAGCAGGACAGAACAGAACAGCATCAGGACAGGAACGCCGAAAGATGCTGAACGTCTGCACATTGAGAGACCGCCGCAGTCCTCGCAAAAGAAAGGTTCCCAGATCTCTGACTGTGCGAGTGACACTCGAGTAAACTCGCCCCGAGTACCGAAGGTAACATGCGAAAACCAAGGCATTCTATATCGAATGCTCTAATTTGGAAAAGAGCCGAAACTTGTGTGGGGAGGAGGATGTAGGTCTGTGGCCCATGTCCCGGTATTTGACTTAGCGCGTTAGGAAAACCACGAAAGAACTACAGGCAGGATGAGTTATCTCAATTTAGGAGATCAGCCAATTGGCTATTTGGTGAGTATTGAAATATGGCTCGACCGACCCTGAGGGCATTATTTGATACGGGTGGATGTTATTCTAATAGTACAAGTTGAATTTCACCACCAGACAGGGTGTTGGGGGTATTCCTGGCATAAAATGGGCTGCGGAAGGGTCTTGATCCTGAGCATCGGTCAAGTAATAGGTGCTTGCCGATTCAAATACCATACCATACCATATAAACTTATATATCTCTCTTTCCTTTCTTTTTCATTATAAATCTTGTAAGGTTCTCTTTACAGTCGATATACACGATTTAAGGCATGCATTCTGCTGAGCGTGAAACAACTCTAATGCAGCAAGATTTCGATGCATACATAATACTAGTAAATGTGTTCAATTACGTGTAATATTTTCGTATGAAGGCGAGAAATATTTTCAGGCTGGAACAGTTAAATTTAAACAAATATCAACAAAGTTACATCAAATTATTAAACCTTTCCAAGTCAAGAGACTAGAAGATTCACAGTATATGATAGTTTTGGAAGGCTCAACACTATAGCATGAAACCGAAAATATGACCTCACGAAAACAAAATTTATTAAGAATTAATCACTGCAGAGGTCAGATTTGTCAGCAGAATAACCGGAGAATTTTGTTAGATCACAACTGAAATGACGAAATTGCTGTTCTTACTTGTTCTGTATTATTCAAGAAATAGTCTTCCGTTATGCTGAACGCATAATCCATGATTACTTTTATGTAGGTGTCAAATGTCTGTTCATAGTTATTACAAGAATGAGGACGGAACGGGCCAAAGACTTGTCCTTTACGATAAATGTTGACATGGTGATAGTGATGGTGATATCAGTATGATGATACAGATGTTGATAATGATGGTCATGATAATGATGACACAGTGTGCTACTTAAGAAAAGGTTTGTATATAGTTTTATGTTAGGAATATACTATTCAAAAATTGTAACACATTCATATTACATTGGTGCGTGTATTTCGAGTCATATGGTTACAAGTCCGATATAAGCTGGTTCTCTTGAAACGTGCCCCTGAATTTCTTTATACCTCACCAAAGCAGGGGCTGCGCGTGCAAGTCGTTTTCAAAACCATCCAGCACAACATTCATTTCTCTCTTCATGAAACTTGGCCAATTAGTGGGGGTGAGAGGGAAAAACAGGGCCCGAGTCTGCGGGAAGTTTTAATGCATCGCGCTAAATAATTCCCGCCAGTTAAGGCTCGGCAGCTGCCAAATTAAACTCGCATCAGACAAATGGCAAAAGGAGTTTTCAAGCTTTTAATTAGTGGTGCGTTCCTGATAAACACTGAAGCACTAATTACAACCTCTGACTGGCGATCTGAGCTGGCTAATTGTTTCACGGTTCAAGAAATACGTTTTGTCATCGCCATATGTCGACCTCCGATCAGCTGTACACACAGGTGTTCCCAGTTATGCAGTGCATAATAAAGAGTTCAGTGTAATTTTCAAACAATTTCGCATTACATATTTATTGCAGAAACTGCGGAAGTTTTAAATTAAACTAAACGAGTTTGTTCTTCGCAGATAATTTTTTTAAGATAAGTTTTGCAAATTGTGGTACCTACAGAATATATACAGATCTCTTATTATATCTCTGCCTCTGTACACAGTCACAGTTTTCGGTGAGGGGGAAAAGAGATAGCAAAAGCTTGTACACTTTTCAATACTGTGACGCCACTGTAAGCCACTTGAAACTTAACGATCACTCACCGGCAGAGATATAATGCAATCTCTTTTTACAAATTAAAATGCAATTCATAGTAAATCAAGACGATTACAGTTCCCTGATTTCCAGCCTTACGTTGAGATTTGAGTTTGCATATTTAAAATAATCAATTGCTTCTATTGAGTCCGTTGCGTTTTGACCATAGCGCCATCATCACACTTAATAAACACTGTATCGTAGTTTGAAAAGAAAGAAGAACCTTAATTTTACTTCCTAAATATCTTGGAAAAAAGGACAAAAATAAAGCATGTGATATTTGGTTAAATTCAAATAAAGGGGAAGACAGGAAAGCATATAGGCCTAATGAGAAAAAGTATAGTAATGAAAGAGACCAGGAAGGCTAAAAATGAAAACTGGTAAAGACTATGTGCAGAAATAAATTGCCAATTACGCTATAAACGTTCAGCAGCAGCTTGGTCAGTATTACAGAATTTGAAAACAAACACATCCCATAAAGCACATACTGAATCAATCTCCTTAAATGATTGAACGAAGTATTATAAACAGCTTCTGAATGAAGACAGAGAAGAATTTAAGGAAAAGAACATATTCAAACATGGAAATCTGAAGTGAGAATTATCTAAAGAAGAACTAGAACTATGTTTACGAGAAGAGAAAATGGGAAAGGAACTGGAACTGATGGAATTAATTTGTAATTATTGAAATATGGAGGAAGAAAATAATTAATAAGACTGCTTACAGAGTTCTATAGGAAAATTTTAGAAGGTGGAGAAATACGTACAGAAATGAAACTTCGATTTATAAATTCTATATATAAGAAGAAAGATCGAAAACAATGTACTAATTATAGAGAAATATGTGCTGCCAATCCATTTGTAAAATACTTTACCAGAATTATCAAACATAAACTAGATAAGGAATATACGGATACAGAAGAACAGAGTGGATTCACTGTAGGGAAGTCTTATACAGATAATATAGTTGTATTACGACAAATTATTATAGAAAAGTCGTGAAAAATCACGGATATTAACCTTGATTTTTGTCGATTTATTAAAAGCATATATTAGTGTACCAAGAATTGTATTATGGAAGGCATAACAACAAACAGGTAAGTTATAAGTGACAAAATGATAAATATTATAAAATCAATATCTTCACAAAATATATGCCAAATTTTGATGGGTTCCCGTTTGTCAGAAGAATTTTATACCTCTAAAGGACCCTTACTGTACAAGAGCGCTGCTTATCTCCAAGATTATTTAAAATCTATATTGATAGGTGCTTTGCAAATTGGTCCGAAAATTGTAGCTGCAAATTGAACAAAATTATTATTTACACCATCTATTGTTTGCAGATAGTTAGCTAGTGATCGAATAAAACATGGATGATGCATCTTACATGATAAGAAGACTGATTGCAGAATATGGAAAGTGGGGATTACAGATAAATTTTGAAAAAAAAAAACTGAATGTTTGACATTAGGTTTGGATGAGCAGTTAATATGTGACACAGAAAAAGTAAAAAATGTTGAAAGTTTTAAATATCTTGCTTCAATTTTGGATTGAAGAGAAACACAACGGCAATTTAGAAATTGAAAGAAGACTTATAGTAGGAGAATTATTATTGGAATGTTGAATTCAATTTTATGGAGTAGGAATATTTTGCACCGCACTAAAAATAATTTTTGAGGTACTGCTACAAAGCACTTTATTATATGGGGCAGAAATATGGACAGTGGCCAGACTACAAGCCGAGAGATTAATAGTACCAGTAGTGGAAATGGATTTTTTGAAGATGTCAGCAAGAATATCAAGAAAAGATCAAATTTGAAATAACAAAATCAGAGAAATTATGGAGGTGCACAGAAATATTTTAGAAATAATTGAAGGTAAACGTTTGGGTTGGTATGGACATTCAAAACGAATGTTGGTTGGATGGGGTTCGACGGAGCATGCAGAGAAAAGGACTAAGTGATGTTGATGCTATGAACAGGGACTTGGGTGGTAGTACATTGGTTTGAGTTGAAGGAGAATATTCCTAATAAAAATATTCTGGTAATATTCGCAGTTTTTTATTCATTCCAATATTATCTTTCTATTAGAAAAAAGAAATTGATCGTATTTAACAAAGAATAATAACAACACGATGTACTGACAAAATAGAAAACAATTTTTTTCGCAGAATCCTATAACAATTTTTGTGATTTTAATAGACGTGAAGGTTGTGAGTAGGTTTTAGTCAAGCACTGCGGTTTGATAACAAATTCTTATATTAGCACATAAAAAATTTCTTTGTTTTAAAAGTGGCATTACAAAGAATTAAATTTGCTTCCTCATTACGCTATTGCTTCATTACAACCATTAACACTGTTCCATCGACACTGAATAATCTCTAAGTTTTGAAAGAATTCGTAAATAATGAGATACGGTACCAGTCTTCACTACACGAAATCTAAATGTGTTACGAACAACGTAAGCGGTTCTGTAACAAAGGCTCATTCAAGTACTTCGATTCTTTTATAGGCCATTCGTTATCTCGTGAAACCAAATACTTGCATGCGCTGTAGCATATAGCCTAGTAAGAACCTTATGATGGAGGTAAGTGAGCTCGCTTGCTACAAGTAGAAGCGTAGCGAGGGAGGGAAGCTTCTTACTCCACTTTCTTCTTCTTCCCCTGACGCGCAGATAGGTTTCACGAGATACCGAATGGCCTATGCCCTTATCCTTCTACCATTGCTCTATTATATTTGCAATATTATCTTGTCGCCATTGGGTTGCTTCTGATGTTCGAAAAGGACATTAAATAACGAATTTGATTACTTTATATTACACTTCTACACTGTGACAACCAATGATTGAATACGTAGCAAAATGGTGCATTATAAGACATGACATCGCATTAAATGACATTACGTCAGATTGCACTGAACATATCACATCATACGTATCGCTTTACGTCAGAACTCGTCACTGCATGTGACGGTATCAAGTTGCATGCGTCACAGGACACTGGGCCCATTGTGTTATATTCGTGGTTTTTATGTCAGAGGAATACTCAACTGATAAATGTATTCGGAGCTCCACTGTAGCTCTTCTGCTAGTTATTACAGCCTTATAATAAGAGATCAGGGCTCAATTCCCGGCAGGAAGTAGAGTTTTACTTCATTTCCATAGGGTCTGTGTATTTTTTCTTTGCCCTTGTTCGTGATGTGCTGTTCATCATAAGCTTTCATGGCATCATGAGACGATATCCTGCTGTCATCTGCAATCTCAATCGTGATGTCTGTCCCTTGGCATCTATATTGACTCAGGGAACTTCGTTGAGCGAAGAAGAGCAGGCTGATAATTTTGCCTTCAATCTTTGTATTGAAAGCGACATTATTTTACGTCCCGCGCCGTAGCTGCGTGACCTAAGGCGTAATGCCTTGGACTAGCGATACGGAATGAGTGATGGTTGAAGTCCTCATAGGAGAGGAACTTTCTCACCAACGTATATTACCGGTGTCCATCCAGCATTGTGATGAATTTGGGGAGCTACAGTGAGTAGCGAAATCCGGTTTCGAATGCCGGCTGGGGGATCACAGTTCTGATCACACGTAATCTCTGTACTGGTTGAATGACCGTCTGTGGACGTGAGATTAGCAATCGGCTGTTCAGTCTTGAGCAACCATAGGCTGTCGCTCCACGAATTTACTTTATCCTTTTACGTTCCGTATATCGACATTGGAAGCTCTATTGTGCTTTCCTTCACAATACTAATGAGGTCCATAATTAATAATAATAATAATAATAATAATAATAATAGGTAATCATCATCATTATCATCCTCAGTGGGTAAGACTGTTGCTAGTTCTCACAGCAGAGCTGTTCTTCTTGGACCTGCATTATTTTGTCTTAGCAATTGCAGCCCCTCTAAGTTTTTCTGTAATAATAAATATGCTTGAATTAGTTTTGTTTGTAGTTCTCCATTCTTTTCATTGGTGTTGAAGATATTCTTTTTTCTAATATCGACACTGATCTTATATTCCCGAAAGGTGTATCATTCTAAAGAAAACAGAAATCTTATTTGAGACACAATTTTCGTTTGTCATTTCTATTCACAGACCATTCTCAAAGATTTAGATCAGCAATAAGACTGCTATTATTTAGCAGGATTTTATTTATGTGGAAATCTGCATTTCGTTCAAGAATTACCTCCATTTAAAATACATCATCCTAGTCCGACTTTGAAACCATGTACTTCGGATCCAATAGCAAGCATATCAACTACCAGACCACTGAGAACGAATTCAGGAACGTGAAAATATATCCTCCGATTAAGAGCAGAGAGATTGGGAATTGCAGTTGGGAATCGAAAAAATATATTTTCCAGTTTCAAATTTTGTATCTTAACATTGAAATGTTTACATAGACGACGTCTCCAAGAACTTAGCCGCATGAGATGAATTAATGAAGCGTTGCAGTACATCGGCTCACATCTGAGAGTTAGGTCTATTGAACGGTACAAGTCAGGAGTTGTGAATGCTCACTCGCACCGAGTCGTTCACACGAATGATTTGAATGACTCTTTGTACTCTGGTAATTGGCTCCTTTGAGCGAGCTATAACTTTGCGTTTATCTTGGGGACCCGTTGAGTGACGTCAGGATATTAAACCCACCGTCTGATAAACTCTTGTTCGCAACCTAATGAATGCCTCGCCCAATTATCTTGACGACGCGCCGGATTATCAATCTGACAGACCCGCTCCTCTCTAGCAACCGCGTCACTCACTAAATTCCGATCATTCAACTGTCGCAGTCGTCTCCTTTTATTGAAAAATTGTGGCGTTTTAACAAGTGAATAGCGTCGCCAGGCAACGCTCCCATATTGACTGCAGCTTCATTCAAGTGTGCAAGTCCGTCAGTCACCGCGCCTGCTTCTGCGGCTGTCGTATGAGGAAATATCTGCTCCAGTTGACACTCTCTGCTTTTCCAAGTGTTTGTAGGGAGGCGGCGAATTCACTTTCACTCTCGACTCTATAACGTTTCTTTCCCTAAGTAATGATTAATAAGGCGTGTGTTGTTTTATTATATAAAATGATAGGATAGAGGTCACTGTTGCCAATGTAATTATTATTACTCTTTTAAAATTTCTGTAAACGTTCCTTTAAAATATACAAAAGACGGGAGGGGAGGGACAATTGAGGCCGGTTCTGGAAGAACGGCACATACCCATAAAGTGCATTTTGAGATAATGACCTGCAAGGTGCTGTGTTGCCAGTACGCATTTCAAACACAATTTTGACTTAGTTTCTTATGTTTTATAAATTCATCGTTTGTTAATATGCTAATATGTATATATTACATTTGTAAACCTACCTATATTTTGTCACAATAGTAAGTATAGTAGATACGACTTATGTGTCCTTTTTCCAAAGATACTTTCATTTGCTTTAAATAAACTTAAGGAGTAATGAAAACGAAACAATAAATAAAGGTGAAACTATTTACAAAATAATTTCAAATAGAAAAAAATATTAACATAAAATATTCACAGTGTCATTGTATTTCAATGTATAGCAATAATAATAATAATAATAATAATAATAATAATAATAATAATAATAATAATAATAATAATAATAATAATAATAATAATATATTCAAAGATTCTAAATCCATTGCACTTATCTGCCAAAATAGTAACAATTAATAATAATCATAAATAAAAAATTATTTTAAATATCTGGTCCTCTCGTACTCAGATATAAAATTTATTATAGATAGAAACCGACCTGGCTCTCGCCGGTCTGAACTCAGATCATGTAAGATTTTAAAGGTCGAACAGACCTAAACAAATTGAAATTCTACACCCTAGGCATAGTACTACTTTGTTTTTCTATACGTTATGAGATTCTTCGAGGACAAATTCTAATCATTTCGCGTCGTCCTCGTTTAAGTATTTAAATAGAGACTTTCGTCGTCAACCTTTACTTAACTGATTGTTGGGAAGGGAACAATCGTAGGTTTGATATCATTATACCTATTTCTATTCAGTCTGATGAAATAGTTGAAGGGAATCCATAAGGGGTTGTAATTTTTGGAGCACAGAAAACTACCATCCACTTTGTATTTAACTATAAAATACTTCATAATCGTAAATTTGCGTCTAGGAGATGGAGTCTTTATGAAATAGTGCGTTAAAACTGTATCCCACTCTTTTATAATAGTATGATTTCGTTACAACGTCAAAGTTACTAGGATGTTTTCTGCATGTTGCTATAGCTTTCAACCATGGTTGCAGTTCCAATGATTTCTTTCTTTTCATAGCAGATCTCACCAGTCCAAAGTTTCCGTCACATTGTGAAAATGAATGGCCACGAACAGGAAACATGGATTATTTCAATCTGATATACCTAGGCAAACCAAGCAGAAAACTTCAGAAGCGTCGAATTTCTATGTTTTCCTCCTGCGAAATCAGACATCATTATGACAGTTTCCACGTTAGGACATTTTTAAAGATCTATTTGAAGGCAGTCATACAAAAACGATGCCACTGAATTTGCATTCTTTTTTCCATGAAACAATAGAAGTAGGAGTTTCCATGAAGCAATAATAGAACAGAAATACTCCAAGTATCTTCCATTATTTAATAATAATTTATTTCAAGATAAGTTTTTAAATTGTTACACATAAAACACTATCACCAATAAGCACATATCCTATAGGTTTCAATTTGTAAACGGTCGAACCAACTGCACAACAGAGTACGGACAGAATGATATACCTGTGAACAGTGAACTGCCGATGCACATGGGATGCTCGATCCTGATCCCTAGCATCGTTGCATAAACAGCTCTCCTGCTTCGTTGAAGCATAGTCAAGAAACGAAAAGTGGGAGGTATATTCCTATGAACTCGAGAGGTCAATTAATGCAATCTTGGAAAAAGGGCACATAAGGCTATATGCCCTTATTTCGGAACCCGCCTCAATTCCAATACTTTCTGACTCGGTACTGAAAAAATGCGATGTAGTCAGCACCATCATTGAATATCGGAGTCATTACAGAAGTTACGATGCGATTAAATACCCAGTCCTTAGTTGTGTTTTCAATTCTTCTTCTTTTTTCTATATATCGGGCAAAATTGATTTTCTTTCCATCGAAACTGTTCGCTAATTTCTTATACTGTAATGGCCTATGTGATCAAATGCTGACCAAATTACTGGGAAGTCCAGCTATTTGTGAATGTATAATGTTTGTTCAGAAATCCTTACAAGAGTTGAGATGGAATAGACTGAGAAGTCCAGTCCTTAAACGTAAATGATGATGATGATGATGATGATGATGATGATGATGATGGTGATATGTTGAATCATAACGTCGACAATAATGCTTAATCAGGAGGCAAGAATAAATTACAGGTCGCTGAAGTACAATTTATGTTCAGGGATTTGAACCGTGGACCTCCTAAATGCGAGTCCCATGCTTAACGCATGTACCACCTCTCTCGGTTATTTCATCCTACTGGACACGAACTTATTCACCAACTTGATGAAGTGTATACGCCAAGAATGTTGGATGTATCATTTTGTGATGCAGTAGTTTGAGTGCAGATACTAATTTTATCATATAGGTAAGATGCAGTGCTGCCATTCAACACTGTAACGCACTGCAACCAAACAAATAAAAATAAAAGGTCACAAAAAGGAAAATGATCTCTTGTTGAATTCTATACTGAAATATAAGCCGCGTAGCGTTTTAAAAATACCGAGCAAATATTATGTTATTGTTTTCTCTTTCGAGTTTTTCTATATTCACAGAAATAAATGTCCTGCTTTTTCTGATTTTATAGTAAGTGCTTACTATGGCGTTTAGTATGTATCGAATACACGGATCGGTCGTTTTGTAACTAGAAACCCAAAGCCTTTCATTTAATGTTGAAGTTTTTAAACAGATCCATTATATAAGATGTTGACGTATGCTTTTATCGAAGTTGATCCATTTGGAATTTCTTTTTCACATTACTTAGCTAAGAACTGTCTTATTTTAGGCTAGCTCAGTTTCCGCAATGGAATATTCGCCGCTGTGAAAGCTTCACATTAGCCAATTCACAAAATTTGTTTCTAAGAGGCTTACTAATAGCAAATGATAATATAAATGGGCATATTTTTTTTCGCCAACTTTACTTCGCACATGTCTGTTTTCAGATCTTAACTTACTGAAACCTTTCAGCACACTCCACTTGTTTCGCAATATTGTAAAATAGCACAATATTACCCATTAAAATACATTACTTCCGAATTCTTTTACAAATCTCTATAACTTAACAGTTTCATTTTGTTTAATTGGACCCATGACGACAGCTCTTTAGTTTACTCGAGAAGTTCGACAACACCGACAAGTACGTGTTAACAACAAACAGGTAACTTTAACTCTCCTCATTATAGGTTAACAGTTGAAAACTACAGTTGACAACGACTTAAATTTTATAATATAAAATCCCGCGCCTTAATGTTTTTACATAAATTGAAAGCCGTTGTTGATAACGGATTATTGTAGGCCTATTTAAAATTCCTTTAAATATGTTGAAAACATAAGAAAATATGCACAATATCACAACTTGTAGAAGAAATACGCCGCCAAAGAAGTTGAAAATTCATAAAATGTCTAACAGTATAAGTTTAAAATCAAAAGAATAAATGAACAAAAAATACAAAAATGAGCAAAATGAAACCAGCATTTTACTATTCTACCTCATACAAATTTTAATATTAGCAAGTTTTTTTTAAATTTGTCTTTTCATAAACTTCCGGGAGCTAATGATGATGATTATGATGAAGTTGACTATGACAGCAGTGATGATAACGACGACGAACAAAGGTTCTTTCGTCCAAGACTTTTGGAAGACTTTATTTTATTCGTATCTGTTTTTTTTTTTATAGACAATAATTACATAGAAAAATGTTAAAATTCTTTCCACTACTTGTGTTATCGACCTGGTTGGCAAGTTGGTATAGCGCTGGCCTTCTATGCCCAAGGTTGCGGGTTCGATCCCGGGCCAGGTCGATGGCATTTAAGTGTGCTTAAATGCGACAGGCTCATGTCAGTAGATTTACTGGCGGGACAAAATTCCGGCACATCCGGCGACGCTGATATAACCTCTGCAGTTGCGAGCGTCGTTAAATAAAACATAACATTTCCACTACTTGTTTGGCTACGAATTCGACAGGTTACTTTCTAAACAAAGACTAGCGCAAAAAATATAATCTTTGGTATTTATTTCACTATGTATGTAACCTTTGCTATACAAAGTAATAGACAAATTTTAAATATAACTTCACTTGAGTACTCAATATTAAAAAAAAAAAAAAAACTTGTGACATAACCTGAATTTTAAAGTGTGATTGGGACGTTAAGTTATTGTGTTTGTACCCTTATATTTATCAATCAGAAGCGCGTAATAAAAATACAATAGGTATAATAACTTATTGGTCATATTGCTATTATATATACTCGTATTATTATCATTAAGTAGTTTATTATTATTATTATTATTATTATTATTATTATTATTATTATTATTATTAGTTTGTGCGATTTATGCAACGGCTAAGGCACTCCGATTAAACATTTCCTGAAATCAGTTGTAGTCGTTGTTTCCATTACACTATGATGTCTTGTGTTGCATTATTTTGGTAGACACTCAGCGTCATGCTGAACCCACGTCACGGGAGTTGTTCTAGGTGTTCGTATAATGTGAGATCGAGAACGTCAAGAAAAATGGATTCAGAATAAACGCTTACAATTACGAGAAGTATCGATACACACGAGTATGTGTGTGTGTATGTATGTATGTATGTATGTATGTATGTATGTATGTATGTATGTATGTATGTATGTATGTATGTATGTATGTATAATTATTTTCGTTTATTTCCTAAATTGGGCACTCCTCTCTTCTTCGTCTGCTCCTCTTCCTTGTATTTCTCATATCGGATCACGCAAATGGTTTTGACACACAGACTTACTGTAAAATGAGGGGGAGGACACCAGTGTAGCTCAGACGGTAGAAGCGTTCGTCTAGTGATCCGAGGTGCGCTTGGATTGGGGTTCAATTCCCACATATGCTGATTACCACGTTCGGTTTTTCCGAGTTTTTCCCCGGCTGTTAGGGGAATGTCAGGTAATTCCATGGCGAATCTTGGGCCAAATCTCGCCAAATATTGAATTATGTTTTGTGAAAGTAATGGTTTCTGAAAGTCTGTGTTTTTTTTTTAATTTCTCAGAATGTAAATAGAAGTAAATTTTCTTATGATAGGACTTTGTTTCAGATAAACATGTTAGGTGAAATGTCGATAAAATTAATTTTTGCACTACACATACGGGAAAAGATTCTAACAGGGAAACATTGTGAAACAGCATATAATTTGATATTTTCATACAAAAAACGTATTTTCAAATATTAGACTAATTATTATCTTACAAATCTGTTGTTGTTGTTGTTGTTCAGTGCTGATAAGATTTAACTAGCTGATTATTACAAAAATGGTAGGACATATTTAAGAATTCCAAAAACGTGAAAAATTTCTTAAAATGACAGTAGTATATGTTTATAAATACTCTTAAATAAGAATAATAAAACAGGAAATCTGAATCGTCAGTGATAAAGTCATCAATAGAGCTCGGACATTGCCTTGTTTGTCTATTTTATTCCTGTGTACATAAGTCAGGAAACAATCCAAAATCCATGTTAGATCAAATGATCTGTCCAAGTTTCATAGTGCCATAAATGCCTGTTTTGGAGATAATAATCTATTTTAGGAGTAGGAGTCTATTATCATCTATTTTGAAAAAAGTTATGTGTTTTACGTATTTCTTCTTTTAGAACTTTCCCTTCATCATAGTGTTGAAAGTTAAAATTGTTTTATTACCAACTTTAATCTTGTTGTCGCCCCTATCATTCCATTACTGATCAGAATTCATGCAGATATGTGCACTTTTTTTTTTCTTTTTTTTTTTTATTACAACACAAAACTATATACAAGTTTAGAAATAACAAAAACATTCCAAACAGACACAATACTTAATAAAAGAATGCTCCCAAAACAATGTTGAACACAATCTGAGTGAGAATCTCCTAGTTCAACATAAGTAAATATTTCTGTACATATGATAGAGTTATTATACTTCTACTTATTGCAATCCGTACAAAAGGAAACATTGTGTCATTGTACGAGTATTTGCATTATTGTGACATTTAGTCCAAAATTATTTCAATTCCTTTACTTAATGTTATTTGTTATCTCATACTTAGTACAAAAAAAAATGAGTCTCAAAAAGTTAAAGAATCTTAAGTGCTTGTTAAACAAAATAAATAATTATAATGATCATCACATTACTAACAATAATGTACCCTCAAAATATATTGCGTGATCTATTATCAGTCACAAACAACAATTAATGTACTGATAAAGAATCACTCGTAACGAAACAGCCTCTTCAGTAATTTATCAACAGCAATCTCATTTCAGGTTTTGATTTATCTAGAGAAAATCAAAACTCGAGTGGGATTTAATTGACTATTACACGATTGGAAGAAAGTATATAAAGATTAGAAGAAATAAAGTATTCTAATACAATAAAATATTAATTGACTTACTAAAATTCTATTTCATTAATGTTAGCTTCACTAATACCTTTGAACGGAGCAGCTATTTCCAGTGGACTATCAATGCGGTAAACAAATGATGATCGCAAAGCATGTTTTATAGTACCTACCGTGAAGAATTTGTAGTTTGAAATGTTGGCAAACAAAGAAACAAGTGGTAGGGAGGTGATAAAAACAGAAGAAAGTATATAAAGATTAGAAGAAATTAAGTACTTTAGTACAATAATGTTAGCTTCACCAAGAAGTTTGAACGGACTGTCTATACGGGAAACGACGATCGCAAAGCATGTTTTAGAGTACCGTAAAAAATTTGCATTTTGAAATGTTGGCAAAAAAAGAAACAAATGCTAGGGAAGTGATAAAATTGTAGCGATAAACAGCCATGATTGGTTGAAACACGTCCTTTTGTACCGTTTTATTGGGCAAAAGCAGTATGACGTAGTAAAAGTGTAATAGTCGAGATAAACATGATGTTAGGTTGGCGGCTTTCTTCTCAGTTTCGTACTACTCGAAACACATCGTCACTTTCAATCTGCTTATGGATTCAGTATGCTAACAACCTCTATAATGCCAAGGAAAAATTAGTATGTTAATGAAGGAATAGAATAGATTGGTGGAGACGAAAATGGAAGGGTAATTTTCTGTTAGTACTGCGTAAAAGAGGTAAATTGTGCTATACGTATATTTCTGACAATTTTTAAGTATTAAATAGCGAAACCACTAGTTCAAATATGCATGAATCATGTGATAGCAACGGATTTTATTAATGGTGAATTTTTCCCCTTGACTTTTTAAAAGAAAACTAAGTTTGAATTCTTTCTCCCTTTTTACATAATATCAAGCTAGAACCACTCCGAGCTGTAAATTTTATGAGTCCATTGCGCATGTAAGAGTTTCTTATTAACTTATTTTGTCTTTTAAGAAATTAAGTTAAATAAAATGTAACAAACGAATTTAATCATTTTATTTGTAACCTTTTTTAAGAAATATGTTTATTAATTGTTTTATTTTAATTAAGAATAAGATTAGTTGTTGGACAAGTAGATTTGCCTTACTTGTTTAAAGGTAAAATGTGAAAAAGTGGCATTTAAAACATCGTAAACACAGCTGCTTGTGTTAAAAATGCGGCATAGCAAAATAAGTGAAAATATTTATAATTTACAAATCCAGTACTTACATTTTAAATATTACTTCGCATTTTAGTTCCTATTCTGGATGTTTTAGTGCTTTAGCGTGCCTATTTTTGACATTTTCAGTGCCTACAAGTCCGAACTCTAGAATAGTCAATGCAGATGGTTTGTTTCGAGTCACGATCTTTAAATCTGATCGCTCTGCTCTGCTTTTCTTCGAAAGTCCAGCTCGCAGTCTTTTCTTTGCTTTCTATCCAAGAAGTGCTCTATAGATACGCTATTTTGTTAAGATGTTCCAACCAATTTGTTGGTTGCCAGGCCATTGTTTGTAAGATTTTAGTAACACTCCATTCTTAACCTACCTCCTCTTTTCTTTTGCGGTCCGTTAGAGTAAAACAATGCCACCTCTTTTCAGCCACTTCACTTCCCTTGGTTTTTTATTGTAGTCCATAGCCTTTATCACTAGATACGAGTACTAGAATAGCCATTAGGTCTATTATGTTGAATTTCAAAATAGTTCCTTAGCATAGGCCTATTACTTTAACATTTACTATTACAATAACAATATTACTAACATTTATTGGGGAAAATTGGGATAACACTTATTTAAATGCTAACAATGGAATTAACATAGAGAAAAATTGGCTTGAGTCTAATCTCCTGTCCTTAAATACTAATAAAACTACCTATATTTCATTTTCTTTAACAACAAAAGTCTACCTCCACCTATGAATATACTTACTAATGCATAACATTTTATGTAATGAATTAACAAATAATTATTGTAATTGCCCACATCAAACACCTTCCACACAAGTCAAATATTTAGGAATTATTAAAGATCAGCATTTACGTTGGGATAAACAAATTGATTTTATATGTACAAGTATATGAAAGACAGTTTATAAATTCATAATATTTCGAAATTTTATCACTAAGGAATCATTGAGAATAATATTTTTAGCTGTAGTGCAATCATTAATGCAATATGGTATAATAAATTGGGGTGGAATAGTACCATCTGTGCTTAATCCATTAATTTTATTACACAGAAGGTTAATAAAAACTTGTCTAACCAAAAATATGGATTACCCAACAAATTTAATTTATACAGATTTTAAAGTATTAATTATTGAAGAATTTTATAAATATAGTTTACTAACTTACTGCTACAGAAATCAAATAAAACATAAATCTAATCGACATGAATATCGTACTCGAAGACAAAAGTCTACTTTCCCACTAATTGAGCCCAAAATGTCATACAAATGCAGCTCTTAAACATGGTGCTAGTTTCAGCCAAAGACTTTATAATAAAATTACAAACCATTTTCCAAATTTGAAATATTTTAAAATTGAAGCTTTTAAAAAAGAAATGTATAAAATTATTCATGATATATAATATTAACATATGTGTGTATTTTTTGCCTTTCTATTTCTGTCGACTATATTCATATTTTTATTGAATATCACTGGCTTCTGTCTGATTGTTAATTTATATTAAATGTGTTTTTTTCTCTTTCTTCTTTTTTGCTCTTGTGTGTTATTTATTGGTTTGAATTAAGTTACTTATTGTAATTAATAAAGTGTCCTTGTAAAATTTTGTTATATTATTCACTAAGACCACACCGTACACGAGTCTAGCTCTTACGGTAGTGGCTAGAAACATTTTTGTTTTATAATTTTAATTTGTATTCACTAGCTAGCTAGTGAAATAAATAAAAATATAAAAGACAGATTCAGTTGTTTCGTACATAAATACTTATGTCTTATTGATCATATCATCACTAATATTGGATATAAGGCCACAACCTAAATAATTACAATAAATTGTCAATTTGAAGGGGAAAAAGCTACATCTTTAATAAAACGGTGGTGATCCAATAAGGTCGCTTCGTATTTTGTCGACATTTGTGATATTAATATATTTATATTCCAAGTCTATGTAACGAAAAAGTTCAAGATTTTAACTTCTTGTGTTTCCATGTGTCTTTTGTATGAAAGATGAAGATATGGAAAATAATGTCACAAATTTCAATTACATTCACGGTATGATACATTAAAAAAAACCACATACACAAACTAAGATTCAGCCTACATCCAACACTAGCTTTTACTAGCTAATTGTATGACACTGAAACATGGGTACTGAAATATCAGACAGACGACGTCTCCAAACAACGAAATTGAGAATTTGAGGAAATGAAACTTGTCACAATCTCAGAAAAATGACAACATAGCAATTCAGATGTACGATTAAAATGTGTTAGACATTTGAAGAGATTGGAAGGACAAAGGATAACAATATTACCGGTAGCTTAAAATTGTAATCCGTTAGGTAGAAGAAATCCCGGACGACTCTAAATTAGAGCGTACGGAAAGTTCAAATGGAAATGTGACAGCTGCTACTGTGGTTAAAAAATTACGTTCTTTTTTGTGAACATTATGCTGATAAACAAGAACATTTTTCCTGGGGCAAGTCTTGAAGCAACATAGAAACGCAAAGAATTTTTCACGAACCATTCTGTGGCACACAGGATTCTATTGCAATAACAAAGGAACGCCGTCATTGTTCACCGAGAATGGCGCTCTTACTTCCGAAGGCCGTCTCCCACGTTAAAGGTGAATATTTGCGAGGCGGCATTATCGCCCGTGATAAATGGGCAAGGGGCTTCCCACTTCATCTCGGGGATGATGTCATTTCCGTTAGCAGGTGACGGCGGGGTAATTGCGTTTCCTCCACGCTAAACCCTCACCCGAGACAGACTTAAACGGTCACGACTCTCTGGGGGCGACAGTTCGAGCCCAGGAATCGAGAGCTTTAAGCTCCAACGCTCTGACGGAGATTAAAGCCTCAGTTCTCACAATGTCAATCGCGACCAATCCTAGCATTGTGAAACAAAAAGTATTTCTGCAGGGAAAGTAGATTATTTTCTTTTAAAAATTCCTTCACATAAAAACAGCAGTATAATTCCAGAAAAATAAATGAATAAAAGACAGCGTTACTTTGCCTAATAATTCTTGTCAGAAGCAATGCTGATTTACTATAAATTGGTTTAAGAGATCATTATTTTCAGTCACCTGTCAAGTAATTCGGTTTGAGGTCATAAGCGTGTTAAGTATTCATAAATACTACGTTAATTTAATAGAATTTTTTCTCAAGATATTGTCGGTCTGTCAATATTCTGTTTTCGTCTTGGTTTGTAATAGTATAGTTTAAATGGGATCGATGAAATTCTGCTCAGAATAGCTTCTTGTACGAGTTTAATCTGTACACCGTAATCACAGCGACCGGGTAGCTCAGTTGGTAGAGCAACTGGTACGGACTGGAAGGTCCCGGATGGTGACGGAATTTTCACGTTGTCACACTTCCAAAATGGTCCCGAGGTTCACTCAGCCTCCTATCAAATTGAATAACGGGTCTTTCCATGGGTTAAAAGGCAGTCGGAGCGTGGTGTCAACCGCACCACCTCACTCTGGTGCCGAGGTCACGGAAAGCATAGAGCTCTACCATCATGCCCACCAAGTGCCTCAAGGCATATGATGGAACTATCTTTACCTTTACTTTAACTCTTTAATCACATCATTCATGTTTCTAATATTCAACTTATTTGGTATTTTTTCATCTTTTGAATATTCAAATAAAATTTAATCTGCCAATTGTCGAAGTGCCTTTATATCTATCGTGTCTGTTTGCTGCATACATTTGCCAATTTTTGTCAAAATTTTCGGACCATACGTCAGAACGAGAATTTTTTTTTAATTTAATATATTTGTCATATTTTTGAGGAGTCATTTAATTAATTACTAATGGTCTTCATTTATTTGCTTTGTTGAAGAATTAACATTTATATTAGAAACAATTGAGTACAATAAGGAAATGAGACTGTAAACTTGGTCTATTATTCTTTCTTCCATAACTATAAATGAGAACATGATTTTTTCAGAATTTAAACCATTTCGAATTATTTACAAGGCTTTTGGTAACGCTTTCATATTTGACTAATCTGAGGTCTCTATAACAATGTTGAGTCATAAGGCTGGTCCACAGAAAACCGGGAACAGAAATGACAACGAGAACGGAAATATTGATAAAATAAATGTATTTAAATGTGAGCATTCACAATTAACGAGAAGATTACCGGAGCCCGGGAACGGGGACGTGAAAGTTAATTGTGAATGTTCACATTTAAATACATTTATTTCAACAATATTTCCGTTCTCGTTCTCGTTGTCGTTTCTGTTCCCTGTTTATTGTGGACCAGCCTTTACTCGTTTCGGAAATGCGCGATTTTTGAGATATATACTATTTATAGGTGTTATGTACTGCCTTTGTGCTAAATGGCAAACGGTGTACATGAGCCATTGTGGCTGCAAGGTTAGTGAATAGTGCTCATTGTTTCATTTGTAATAAGTTTTGAACCATGAACAAAGTTATGCGAGTTTAAAATAATATGAAACTACTTATTTTGTGTTAATAATAAAAAATATGTAATTAATAACAAACTTAGAAAACAGACTGAAATGATTTAGACACATAATATCTAATCCGAAAGGAAAGCAACGAAAAAGAATATCACGAGAAAGATAGATAGACCAAATTAAGAAGAACCTACAGAAACAGGGTATGAATGGAAAGAAAAGTACAAAGGAAATGCATGGATGAAAGGACAGAGATACTTGGAGGCATATTTGGAATCGACCTCCCGAAAGGACATAAGAGGGATGATCCTGAATTGAAAAAAGAAAAATGTGTTTGTGTGTGTGTGTGATGACACCCATGCTGTTAACTGTTTACAGGAGTCATGGGCCAAATAAATCCCATTATTGCCCTATAAATTAACCGGCTATAGCTAAGGATACCCATCAACAAGGGAATATGAACCATCAACACCCCAAAACAATTACAGAAGATATTATTAATAAGTGACCTATAATAAAATGCATGAATATGCAGACAGTTTTAGAGAAGAAGGTAGTAAACGTTACATAACACCAACTACAAAGAAATTCAATTGTAGTAAGATTTTTTGTATAAATAACTTAACTTTTTTAAGAAACTCTAGAAACACATTACTTGTCTGCCATTGAGGCTTAGAGAAAGAAGTATTTGACACATTTAAGAAATATAGGGAATGTGGTTTAATTGTTGATTACAACCTTAAAAGCTTGACTGCCCCGTTTACAAAAAACTTAATTGAATCTTTGTTGCTTCAGATTCTTTCCTACGACGATTTAGAAAGAACATCGCATCCGTTCTAGAAAAGTAACAGAATTTGTTTCAAAGAAGAAATAAAGAATGAATCAGAGAGAATTGTGACAGCTGAAGTATGTGAGCAGAGTAAATGCCATACTTAAAGAAGAAGAATATTAATACAATACTGAATGTATTTTTAACACTAATGAGTCAAGATGCAAATACGAAATGACAACTGAAAGACATCAATCAAATTGTGCTGAACAGCAGGCAGCTGCGGTGGATTAGTTTGCGGACATGTCACCACCCACTCATAAACAGTAGGTCTATAAATTCACATGACTTCTGCTGGAACTCATGGTGCACGAAAATAGACTATAGGCATATCTGTTTTTCAATAACAGAGGAGATAATTTAAGATTTAATAGGAAGAGAAACACTTTTTAATATTGTTGATGCTGACAGTTATGGAAAATTAATTAGAAGCACGTTAAACAGTAACTCATTCCCGATGTAAAAGGGAACACTTTATTACTGATTCTTCGTCAGGACAAACAGATAATGAACTATATTACAATCCGGAAACAGATCAGTCGCTAAATCATAAAGTAATTCATACAGAACTTATTCCCCCCATATCGACGCAATATATTCAACCATTAGATATCCAACTTTTTCAGATAATGGCCTATAAACTTGCAATTCGTAGACTCGGAGATTGCTTCAGAAAAAATGTATCATCCAAGAATCATAAAAAAATTACATGACTGGGTATTAAGAGTGAAACTACATCCCGTTGTTTACCATCAGTTATGCTCCTCTACTGAATATTTCAAGATATTCACCTCTGGAAAAATTGGATATAAAAATATTCACAAATGTCAATAATGTTCTGGATCAGACGTGCTCACAGCGGGCATTTTGCACTTTGGGACTCCCGGTGCACCAGGCGTGCGTGCGCTGGAAACTGTTGTAGGCCTACATGCAAACAGGCAGTGTCGCACGCTCAAACCTAACGTAACCAAGGAGTAACATCGCTGGCGGTTTGTAAAATGGATAGGTCTACTGATACGGTACCGGTTTTAATTTATTTGTTCATTCATTCGTTCATATTCATACATTGTTACTTATTCATTACTCTGATACTTATTTCGTTATCGGACTTATTTGCTTTTCTTTCTTTTTTTACTTATTTACTTCTTTCTTTTTATTTCTTTCTTTATTTATTTCATTTATCTTTCTTCTTCTTTCATTTATTTCTCTTTCTTTATTTGTATCTTTTCTTTCTTTCTTTTTATCTTTCTTACCCTATTTGTTTCTTTTTTCTTATTCTTTATTTTCTTTATTTATTTGCTTCTTTTCTTTCTTTCTTTCTTACTCTGTTTGTTTCTTTTTCCTTATTCTTTATTTTCTTTATATATTTATTTGTTTCTTTTATCTCTTCTTGTTTATCTTTCTTTCTTACGCTATTTATTTGTTTCTTTTTTCTTACGGTATTCTTTATTTTCATTATTTATTTATTTGTTTCTTTTCTTTCTTTCTTTTTATCTTTCTTTCTTAATCTATTTATTTGTTTCTTTTTCCTTATTCTCTATTTTCTTTATTTATTTGTTTTTTCTTTCTTTCTTTTCATCTTTCTTTCTTACTCTGTTTATTTGTTTCTGTTCTCTTATTCTTTATTTTCTTTCTTTATTTATTTGTTTCTTTTCTTTCTTTCTTTTTAGCTTTCTTTCTTACTCCGTTTATTTGTTTCTTTTTCTTAATCTTTATTTTCTTTATTTATTTGTTTCTTTTCTTTCTTTCTTACTCTATTTATTTGCTTCTTTTTTATTATTCTTTATTTTCTTTATTTATTTATTTGTTTCTTTTCTTTCTTTCTTTCTTACTCTATTTATTTGTTTCTTTTTTCTTATTCTTTATTTTATTTATTTATTCATTTATTTATTTCTTCACTTCTTTGCTTACTTATTTATTTCTTCTTTTTCTCGAGTGGTTAGTTTAGACGTCCTTTATTGGCAAAAATATCACAGAATCTAAAGGAAATCTAAACCCGATTATTTTAACCCTGCTGTTCTGTTCGGGTCTATATGATCAGAAGCAAATACTGTTTTCTTAAAATAGTAAGGTATGCTTATGAATGAATGAATGACTATCCTCACAAAACAATATCCTAACGATTATTTACAACAGTGTAATTGTATACAATTTTGGAAAGAAAAATTACAGCATATAAACCTACAGAAGAGAAAAGAATAAGATGTCACCCCACCACAAGATGGGAAGACCAGGAGTTTCTTGAGGTCGAAATGGATCTTGGAGACCCAATCTATGAAAATAATAATAATAATAATAATAATAATAATAATAATAATAATAATAATAATAATAATAATAATATAATAATAATAATTACTACTATTATTATTATTATTACTATTATTAGACTAATAATAATAATAATTACTATTATTACTATTATTATTATTATTATTATTATTACTATTATTATTATTATTATTATTATTATTATTAGTCTATTATTATTATTATTATTATTATTATTATTATTCATTCATTCATTTAGTGTTCTGCCCAAGTGCAGGTCTTTCACTAGAAACCTAGCTTTCTCCAGTCTTTCCTATTTTCAGTCTTCCTCTTTGTTTCCTCACATGATCCATATATCTTAACGTCGTCCATCATCTAATACCTTCTTCTACCCCAAACTCTTCTCCCGTTCACCATTCCTTCCAGTGCATCCTTAAGTAGGCAGTTTCTTCTCAGCCAGTGACCCAGCTAATGCCTTTTCCTCTTCCTGATCAGTTTCAGCATCATTCTTTCTTCACCCACTCTTTCCAACACAGCTTCATTTCTTATTCTATATGTACACTTCACACATTCCATTCTTCTTCATATCCACATTTCAAATGCTTCTATTCGCTTCTCTTCACTTCGATGTAATGTCCATGTTTCTGCCCCCCCATACAACGTCACACTCCATACAAAGCACTTATATCTCTCTCCCTTAATTCCTTTTCCAGAAGTCCACAGATGCTTATTTTTCTATTAAAAGCTTCCTTGACCATTGCTATCCTCCTTTTGACTTCCTGACAGCAGCTCACGTTATGCTTATAGGACACCCCAAGTATTTTTCTTCGTATGACCATGTTCTTTGTCTTATTTGCATTTATTTTCATCCCATAGCCTACTGCTCACAGCTGTCATTTAGCTTCAGTAGTATACCTTTTAGTATCATTTCTCCTTCTGCTAACAAAGCCATATCATCAGCAAATCTTATGCACTTTATTCTTCTTCCTCCTACTATTACTCCTCCCATGTTCTGAAAACAGTTCTTTACTAAATCCTCCTAAGTAGATGTTGAACATGGTAGGTGATAAAGGACATCCTTGGCGTACTCCTCTCCCTTCCTTCTGACATTTCTTCTCCTATCCTGACTTTCACTCGTTATTTCATATAAATATTACTGAATAGTTTTCTCTCTTTCCAATACACGCCAATTTTCTCTAGGATCCCCACCAGTTTATTCCAATCCACTCTGTCAAAAGTGTTTTCTAGGTCCACAAATACTACAAACACTTCTTTATTCTCCTCTAGGTATCCTTCGCCTATTGTCCTTAGCAGTCCAATTGCATCTCTCGTACTTTTCCTTCCTGAAGCCAAACTGCTCTTCTTCCAACTGCTCTTCCATCTTAGAATATGAACGTCGATTCAGTATTCGCAAAGAAAATCTTCGCCGAGTGCGATATTAGACTGATAGTCTATTATTATTATTATTATTATTATTATTATTATTATTATTATTATTATTATTATTACTATTACTACTACTACTACTACTACTACTACTACTACCACCACCACCACCACCTCTGCTACTGAAACATAATGACGATATCCATAAAATAAATGTTGAATTTGATTACCTTCTCGACATGAGTATCGTAGGGATATAAATTCAACAGCATTTAAATTATTTTAATATTGTTATATCATCATGAAGAAATTAATGGGCTGCTAACAATAACAGGAATGTAGTCTGTTACATTTTCCGACAAATCTGAAAACATTTAATAACAATATTTGTAGGTCTACACCAGGATTAGAATGATCAACCGGCATTTCAATGCACCATCTTCAGTAAAAACTAACCTTATGATTTGTGTTCCTAGAATTATCTGTCTTTCAGATCACCTTTAGTTTATTTCCTGTGTGTCGAGTTGTTAGATGTATTTCACTTCTAAAGAGGAATATTTCAGCTTAGAGCTTGCTAGAATTTCCATTGAAATGCATAACAGTTGCGAAACGCAATCTGTGTTTGGAGCCTTGTGATATGGTTACCATGGATACGTTAATACAGAAATGGAATTGATTCCGTTAGGATTACTCTCGCGCCGTAAAAGCATTTTCTATGCGATTTTGGCACTTAGCGTCGGAAAATAAAGCTAACTCTTTGATGTGCTTCGTGGTTGGGATACTCAGAACAAAAAGAGCGTAAATAACACAATAATATAGAGAGAATTGCACAACGGAAAATGTGGCTTACATTTCATTCAATAACATAATGACCGTGTTGATGTTTTGAGAACAGCTACAAGATGGGAGGAGAAATATTGGAATTTTTCTTTCTTTGAGAATCATAACTTTAAATGAAAGTTTCTATTCGGAATTTGTGGAGTAACTTATGGAGAAGCGGAGTAAGAACGACAGAAGAAAACAAACTGTCGTTCGTCGTCGCCGTCGTTCTTCGAAGTAGTCCATCAAGAATTAGACCTTAGAAGGCCTTTTTAAACTCCATCTCGTTATCGTTAGAGAGGTCTGCCTGATCTTATCTGTCACCTCGGTCTGTAGGACATAATTATTTTTTGGATCCTATTGCTGTCCAGTCTGGATAATGATACAGTCAATTACACATATAGTTGTGTCTTCAACAGATTCAACATTTAATTCTGCTAAGATATTTTAATTCCTTTCTGTTCTTTTGAGAAATTTCATTTCAACGCTTGTCATTCTTTTTTCATCAATTTTGCTTTAGAGTCCAAAATTCGCTTCCACATAAAAGAGTAGGAAAAACTATGATGTTATGTATTTTTATTTTCGTACTAAATTTGATTTTAGTGTGTTCCTGCTTTCGCATTCGAGGTATTGAGCATTGATACTTGCTCTAAACATTTGTTGTTATTATGATTTTACTTCTTTTGGATTCTCGTCCTAAAACTGTTATTGTTTGGGATTTTTCTGTAGACATTTCATGCCAAAATGTTTTATTCAGTATTGCACATGTGTATCATAGTACGTTTTTGCACATGTGCGTCATTGTACATTATCCCTCGTGTTAGTAATTCGAAAAAAATTAGGTGTTTAATTTTGTAGATTTTTTTCAGGAAATTCTATTGAATAGATTTTATTCCAAGCCTCCTATATATCATTATATGAAAAATGAATAACTTGGAAAATATTTCCCCTACCATTTTGTTCATACACTTCTATAACATCATCACAAAATCGAATCCAATCTCTTTGATAAATGTAGTTAGCTGTCTAATCTATTACTAGACTTCACGTGTTTCAAGACTTGAAAGAATATGATAATGGTAATTATGATGATTATGAAGACTACAGTTTCACAATAATTAAACTGATGATGATAAGGATGACATTGGACTAATGACTTTCGTAATAAAACGGTGTGAGTTCTCCCAAAGAAGAATGTTGAAATATATAAACAATGCAATAATAAAGTGGATTTATTCAGAAATTATATATACAAATGCATTACATTATAAAAATTTGTCCTTAAATCCAGAGCATTAGTCTTTTGACCATACGTGCTTTGACCAACCGGTCCTACTTTGTAGGTTTCTCCCTCCTCACCTATGATTAAAATCAACCACTCTTCATAAAACACATAGATTAATAAGCAAGTTGTATATACATAACATGTTATATCATATACCCTGACTTAACTTAATAACAAACATAAAACTATATAATTCAATAGTTAGCATTGTCCCTTCGTCAGTTCGTATCATAAACTTCAACAGCTGATGTTGAAGAGGAAATCCAGAGTTTTGTTCATATCCTCTATTCCCTATGAGGTCAAGACATGCAAGAGAACCCTTATTCCGACCTAGCATCGAGGGTGGTAGATATTTTCTTCAGAGATTCTCTGTTTCTGTACAATGCGCTAGAATGTGTTCCCAAGACTGCTGTTCCACACATAATGGACAGATGCAGTCTCCTTCTTCGTTGACAATTTTATGACCCTCCATGCTTCCAGACTTAGCCACGTCAAACGCGCTCTACTATCTTTGTTATTGTACGTTCGCTCGGAGCTGGAGGCTGATGCAGAAGGCCACACAAGTTACTGCTGTTTCCTTCGTTCCGCGCAGAGGTAAACACCGCATAGTTGCCAGTTCTGTAACGACTTGGAGTGTACGTAGTTCACATTATCTGTTTAGTTGTCTTAGTGTACATCAAAATTAATGAAAATATGTGGCGATCATAGGAGTCTGTTGAAGAGAGTGCACAACATAGTGATGACGACAATACTTGTAATGTTCGTACTTCTCTTGTTGGAAGAGATCATTCATTAGAGAAACAAGCTGCACATATTATAAAAAAATGTGTGAGTACCTATTTTTCAGTGAAGAAGAAGGAAAACATGATTCGCCAGTTGCTAAAAGTGTTTCAAGATCATTAGTGAAGAAAATAATTTCTATCAATATAACCGAGTATGACACTACTAAAAATAAAACACAGATTGCATTACAGCCACTAAATTCAAGAAATTTGATGATTTCGGACGTGATATAATACGACACAACATTTATGAAAGTTGCAACAACTACATATCCCCGACATTGGACATAATTTTAAGTGTAGTGCAAGAAAAACCACAAAGCACAGATTGCGAATTGCTGTATTGGTAAAAAAAAAAAAATATATTCTGTGACTCAACTGTTATAGGTTATTCTATTCCGAAATTTGTGAAATTGACAAATTTATTATGTTAACTGTATAAAAGAATAAAACTATTATTATATGACTCAAATAAATATACTTTTTTCATATTTAGAAAAAGGGACCGAAAGACCCAACCCGTGCAGTTACGTAACTTTTCATGACCCGTTCACTGGCGGATGAATAATAGTAATAATAATAATAATAATAATAATAATAATAATAATAATAATAATAGGCTAACAAAAATGACAAATTTTATTAGTGAAAATAAACATAGATTGTAAGTTGGAAGTTTAAGTGACGTACTCTAGTAGATGTTGCAATGCTGCTTAGTCGCGTGTCGAGTTGTGTAACAACAACCACTGCTTCGGTAGCTTACTCAGTTATTGCACCCCTTCCTCTGGTTTTTCTCAGAGCGAACGTACAATACAAGAATTTATTTACTCACCTCTCCCCCAGTTAAGCATGAGGTCTGATTGTAAATGCAGTGAGGATTTTTCCGAACATTGAAGCTCAGTCTCTTGCCTCTCGATATCAATTAAACTCAGTGTGGTTCTGACCACGGTAGAAGAAGGTCGTGTATTTCCGATCCGGCTTGTACTGTATACCATGACGAGAACTTATAGATTACGCGTACGTAAAGTCTGTTATTGTTTACAGTGTGACACAGTGCGATCAAATAAGGTATATTAATAATAGATAATTACACATCTATTTAAGATAAATAATTGTGCTCTAAGTGAACTTCAACAAGATTGACGACCATCAAGACTCAATTTGAGACAACGGCAACGAGACCTACAGCAATGGAACTGCTCCGATGGATACAACAGTTACAGATAACAGCAGATCACTTGGACATGGTACAGCTCAACACACAGGAAAGGTCACTTTATCTTGAGGTAATTTCTCCTAACTTATTTGAGAGAATAGTACAAACATAAGAAGCGAAAGTATCTTTTAAATATGAGAATGGTGAAAATACACAAGTTAAAATTAGCAAAGCGGATTTGCTCTCATTTACATTGCAGCTATTTAATTTCCCACCCTCCCCCCAATCGGCCTCGATAGCATAGTCGGTATAGCGCTGACCTTCTGTGCTCGAGGTTGCGGGTTCGATCCCTGCCCAGGTCGATGGCATTTAAGTGTGCTTAATTGCGACAGGCTCATATCAGTAGATTTACTGGCATCTAAAATAACTCCTGCGGGACAAAACTCCGGCACACCGGCGACGCTGATATAACTTCTGCAGTTGCGAGCGTCGTTAAATAAACCATATTTTTATTTAAACCTCCCCCCGGAAATACCAAACTCCGTAGTAACACAAGTGTTAAACTGATATGGAACCATTGCCTCAATACGAGACGAACAGTGGAATAATTCCTTTTCCTTCCCAGTCAACAACGGAATTAGGATAGTAAAAATGGAAATTAAACAACATATTTCTGGGACAGTAAAAAAAAGCTGGCTTCCCTGCTCAAATAACATACGCGGGACAACCGCAGTTGTGTTTCGTCTGCCACGAGCCAAGTCATCTAAAAGAAGACTGCCTTAAACCAGTGATGTCAAAGCAAGCGCATTTTTCTGACCTTGACGTCCTGAGCGGGCATCAAGCGCTAAGTATGGAAAGAGGAAGGTTGTTTGTATGAATAAGAAGCCTGTTGGATTAAGAAAACAGTAGTGCACAAACTTCAAATGGAACGTGAAATTTTATGTCGTTATTTTTATATAGCTTCTTTCTGTTTGATATTATCTATATTGTCTGTAAAACAAAAGTACTAATACCAATTTCTTAATATTGCAGCTGTGTTTTAAATGTTAATAACATAATAAAGAGTTAAAAAGGAATATTCACATAAATTCCATAGCAGTACAACTATACTGTACTAAATGAATGAAACACATTATTCATAAAGAAAGTGATATCCCAAAAAAAGAATTGATATTGATGGTACCTTTAGCCTTATAAAAGCAATCAATAAACTAATCAAAACAATATTACAGTACAAAGCAAAATTACCTAGGTGCTGTATATGTTTTAAGTGTAACTAATATTCCATAACAAAACTCTTATCGCATTATGCTTTTAAGGTGATATTGCTGAGCAACTTCCTCCCATCAGAATATTAAATTATTTTCTCGAAATGTGCTGAAGCTATAGAGCTGCCATTTTTACAACACATGGGCACATATGTTTTGCTTATGATGTAACAGTAGTTGCTTTGTTAATTCATTCCCTTACAAACAATTTCCATGCGAATATTTTCAAAATTTTCAATACACTATCTTCAGTAATACGTATTTACGGTATATTAGATTTACGAAAATATTCTGTAAGACTACTAAATAAATAGGCCTATATCTGAAAATTTCACTTTTCTATAAAAAAAAAGTTGAGAAAACATTTCTTTTGAATAAAAAAATCAAACTTGTGAAAAATGAGAATTAAAATTAAACCTTACATTCTTATAATGCACTTATACTTCTCAGACAAATCTAAAAATTAACATGGATACAGTTTTAATAAGTTTTCTTCCCTTTATCTATTGAATCAGTTCTGGCCATCCCTGAATATAGCTCGACCAAGCGGCATACACTACCTCTTTCGTCTCTCTCTTTCCTTTCCCCTGTAAAGCGCTCAGGCTCTCCTGAGCTCTAAAGCGCGCGCTTGCTCCTATGGGCATCAATTGACATGACTGTCTTGAACGGAAAACCAAATTGAATGTGAGTGCCCAACCCAGGAAACTACTGCTAAGTGACGTTGTTGCGGGGATTAATGTATGTTCCGCGCCAGCTTCCCAGTCCGCAGAGCACACCGAATCTACTATAACTACGGAGCAAATACATGACGAACAGCCCGACCCAATGCAATTAGAAGAAACACATCCGGTGCCTTCTGCACCCGCCATCAAGTCTGTAGAAAAGTCAAATGACGTAAATTATATGAAGGCAACGGAAGATTTTGTAGAGAAAAGACCTGAAGAACAGAATATACAAAGCAAAATACGAGAACATGGATGATATAATTCAACGTCAGGAGAAACATCCAATACAATAAGAAGATCAACAATGTCTGTGGACTGCAAAGCGCAAGAGCAGCAGGTAGATGCAACTCCTAACGAAAACTGAAATTAACAGTAATCTATTACACGAAATTATAAGAGATCCTATGCTGCGAAAAAGAGAAATAGCAAATCCAAGTAACATCGTGGAAGAAGATTCGCGGAACACTAGTGCAATAGGTAAAATTAAGAATAATCCGCGACTCCAGCCTTACGCGATATACGGTTGTACTAAAGAAGGAAATAAGAAAGAAAATGAAACGGTTTCTAGCCAGGAGGATATAACACTGCCTTAAAGTTTGGCTGTGTTTCGGAAGCCAAAGTTTTTTGTGGAAAATATTTATTATGAAACTTTGTGGTACATTTCCTAGCAACTACTCTTGACATGCAGTCATAGTTCTCTATTTTTTTCAGTACGGTAATCTTAAGAAACTATGCTACGTTAAATATACACTGCATATAGATTAAATCCAAGCAAAACTCATTGAGTTTATTAGAGACAATAACATAGATGTATTACTATTACAAGAAGTAAACATGAACAATTTTAATTTTTGGACCACAATTTGAGTTTGTGGTTCATACAGGGGAAAACAATAGAGGTACTACTTCATTTATCGTGCTGGTTTTTTTGTGAAAAATATAGGACATCCAAGTGACAGAGTAACATCCTTGACTTTAAATGACACTTACATAATGAATGTGTACCACCCATCTGGAACTAATAATCGTACTGAACTAGAAAATTTTCTTAGTAAAGACTTGCTCTTCTTTCTACGACATCGATATAATCAGCTAATTCTTGGAGGAGACTAGAATTGTGTATTACATGCCAAGGACCAAACTGGGAGTTACAATCCCTCGCCTGTTTTAAAAACACTGGTGACGGACTTAAAGCTTGTGGACACATGGGAAAATATGCATGGAAACAACGTAACGTTTACATTCCACAGACAGAACAGCGCTTCCCGATTTGACCGTTTCTACATCAGTGAAGCGTATAAAAATAACATTCACAACGTGACAGTCATTCCCACTCCATTCTCCGACCATGATTGTGTGCGATTGTCAACAATAACCGAAATACTACCTCCTTTGTATGGATGCAGTTATTGGAAGCTAAACAACTCTTTACCTCAACTGCATGATGTGAATCAGAATTTTAATGATCGTCTTGAAAATATAAAACGCAGAGTAAAAAATTCCCCTCTAAGTATTACGCAGAAATGGCTTCATGTTATAAAATACAGAATTAAGTCGTTCTATCAGACAGCGGGATATCTTCGAGCACAGGAAAGTCGAGCTATACTCCAATTTTATTATCAGATGCTGAACGAACTTTATTCTCGTCATAAGACAGAAGGTAATAAATGGGAAGAAATTAGTCAAGTTAAACGCACAATATGCACTTTACAGGAAAATACAAAGTATGAAGTAGTAATTCGATCAAGAGTTCCTACAATAAATTAAGACGAAAAATGTGCCTTCTATCACCTAGTAAAAGAAAAGTAAAAACGTCAAATTCACTACAAATCTTGAGAAGGCGGCTGGGCAAACTCTCAACACAAACAACGAATGTATAACAGAATCACCATGACAACGCTTTTTAGTTCTTTTAAGTATTCTGGTTATTGTATTTGTGTTTGTGCTTAGTGAAATATTTTAGATAAGGGCGCAAACAGCCATAGTAGCGGCCGCGCCCTTTTTAAACCCCACTAACTAACTATAACAGAATTTGAGAAACACTTTACATCTCTGTATGCAAATACAAATACTTCGCAGCAGCAAACACAAAAGCTACTCAAACATGTCAATCGTCACTTAAGTGTGATTCAGCAAGAAGAACTGCAACATCCAATCACAGAAGAGGAAATGCGGAAAGCATTAGACTCAACGCCTAAACACACAGCATCCGGTCCAGATGGTCTAACATACCAGTTTTATAAAACACATTGGGTAGTGATGAAAGAATATTTGTTGGAACTGTTCAACTATATTTTTAATGCTCATGATGTAACTGATGGGTTCAGCGACGGTGTGGAGACGCTCATCCCGAAGAAGAAATCTCCTAGTAGAGCAGCCGATTATAGGCTCATCACACTATTAAACACCGATCATAAATTGGTGATGAAAGTTCTAGCCAACCGTTTTCGACCTATGTCTGAAGATATTTTTGAAACGGGGTAAACATGTGGCATCCCTAATATGTCCATCATAGATAATCTCACTGCCATCAGATACACCATGTTATACTATGAAGAACACCCAAATGAAAGGATGCGCTGGTATCGCTCGATTTTGAGAAAGCTTTCGATAAAGTGAAACACAATTATTTATATGCAGTCATGCAACACTTCTGCATAACTCAGGAAATAATTAATATCATTAAAGCGATATACGCTAATGCACATTCCCAGATTCAAGTTAATGGAATTCCAATGAAACCCTCAGTCATACAAGGGTGCCCTCAATCCATGTTTCTTTTTGCCATCAGTGTAGAACCATTTTTACGACTTGCACATCAGGTACTGAACTGTAGAAATCGAGTACCAACACCAATGTTTACAACCGGGGTGTATGCAGACGACGTTGTCTTCCTATTTTGTGACATCGAAGATTGTATCTACCAGCCATTTTGCAAACTTATTGTGAGGCCTCAAATGCGCAAATAAACTATCAAAAGTCAATTTTATTGCCTGTAGGGAAATGGCCTCAACAAGAAACTATTAATAACATCCCAATTAAATCTAAAACAAATATACTAGGTCTAATAGTATGCACCTCTTTTGACAATATGGTGGCAAGCAATTGTCTAAACATATCACCAGAAATCTTAATTTGTATCAGAAAATTTGGCACGTCAATGTATTTTGTTTGTCAAAATTATGGTATATCGCTCAATTTCTGCCGATGACTATCACATATTCATACATCATGGAATAGGCTGTAAACTACTATAAATGGAAGGGGTATTTATACAAGCTCAAAAAGACGCAATTACGTCTACCGAAAAAGAAGGGAGGATTGCAGCTAACAGCCGTAAAACAGAAGTGTCAAGCACTTTTTTATGTAAGATACTACAAGGAAGAGGGACCCGGTAGATATATTTCAATATGCTTAGTTCATCTCCCATTCATTGATAAAGTAACCCCTAAATATATTAAATGTTTCACATTTTCTAATGTGTGCCGAGCGTATATCCATGTCTTATCCTGCTATATTGCTATATATAGACCCATTTTTAAAATTAATTGTCTTTGTCTTGTCTGTATTAACAGTCGTATCCCATTGACTACAATAACTCTCTAAGCCAGTGGTATCGGCACAGAGCACCCTCGGGCTAACGTCTCTTACCCGTGGATAAGAGACTGGCGGATATGCTCTCTCCTCTCTGCCTGCTGCACGACGAGCATATGATGTTGCACCGAATACCCTTTATCCATTTCAGCGAGTGCTGACGACCACTGCTCTAAGCAGTTAAGTTCCTGTTGCAGTCCATTAATTGATCGAGTTATCAAAATCAGATCATCTGCATATAAGAATGCAGGTATGGAAATCTCGTATAAGATTGGAGCTTCAAATTTGATCTTACCGACCATCTCTGATATGTCATCTACGAATATATTAAAAAGAAGGGGTGAGAGTATGCAACCTCTTCTAACTCCTCTACGTGTAACCACATTTTCCGAAATTTTGTCACGATCGTACTTTACACACAACTCTGCTTTTTCGTATATTGCTGATACAGCTTTAATCATTCTCAATGATAATCCTTTTTTCCACATTTTGTATAACAATGCTTCACGTTCTACCAAATCAAATGCTTTTTTAAAATCGAGAGTGCATAAGAAAATGGCAACGGAAATTTTATTAAAACTTATTTCATTGTAACTATAGTCCGAGTGCGCCATGACTTGTCGCTGTACAGTTTATTTCCAGTAGATTCTGTGGGTGCTATTCATAGACATTTCGCAGCACGCGCTACGAGCGTACTAAGCTAGTCCCGGCTATCCACTGGTTACTTTTACAGAATTCAAATCATATCCTGTCGCTAACACTGGTTTATGAATACGAAAAACGCTGATCATCCCCCGGAAACCCGCGCTAAAAATGTCTATGAATACGGCCCTGTGAAATCAGGGATACAGAACTGGCGAGAGAGGGGTGGAAAGCATGAGGAAGGTGTTGGTTCCCCGTCCACAGTCCACCGGCGTTGAATGACGTATCTGTGGCCCGTACGCAATCACATAAGACAGACACTGAATACAAATCCCCTCCCTTACCAAGTCAATGACGCGGGGGCGGAAGGAAGAGGTGAGTGACGTATTCCAATGAGTGGCGTAACGCCACAATTGTCGCCCATTTCTGCAAGCCTGTATGAGATAGTTGACACAGCGTCTAGGACGTAATGAGTACCGTACCATGAAATTTTAATCCATTTTATTGAAAAATAATTGAAAATAAATTTGATATTCAAATGTTATTAAGCTTTAAAAGGTTTCATTTTGTAGGGGAAATTCTATACTACATTAAAAGCATTGCATATTTAGGTTTGCAAATGGGAGAAAAACCTGCAATAAATATTGCACTTCATAAAGTTACACTCAACCAAGATTTGTCATTCTATTTATTCGTATAGTCTAACGATTTGACGTAGTCGCATTACACCGTTATTAAATTGAATAATCTTTATATAATTTTTACCGACATTTATACAGGGACATCATTTAATTTTTACTTCAATTTTTATTGACCTGAGTTTTTGAATGTGCTTCACTCCCACCCCTTCTACTAAGGAAGTTCCAACTCCACACAGAACCAAGACCGCAGATAGTAAGCAGTACTGAGTTACTGAGTATAGTACGTTCCAGAAATATGTTCGCGTTTTCCAGTGACGAAAGAGCTTTCAATATTGAATCATATTTTCGCACAGGTACTGTCCGTTTGCCTACGTCGCATCCCGATTTCCCCCACCTGCTTCTGCTCGCCCCTCTGTAAAAGCTGGGCTGTCTTAGCTCTTTTCTGAAAACATTAATTTCTCTTAGGAATTGGACGTTTACGTAATATTATACAGCTGTTTAATTTAACTTAAATAAAAGGGCCTCGTTAAGTAATTAACTGTCACGTGATTTCCTCCCTTTCTACAATCCTGCGGCATAACCACTTGGACGGACAGTAGATAGCATGTCTGAGTAATTTTATATTTTCGGGTCGGGCAGAAGTGAAGATTGAATTCACAGTACGTAGAGTAGGTACAGAATTATTTCAACATGAGTTACTAGTACGAAGGACGAAATTGGCAATTGGAATTAGATGCAATAGTCTATAGTGCGATAATATGCACAAAAGAACTGAAGCCTGTATCGAAATGAACGGCCACCATTTTCAAAATTGTGTTTAAATATTCATATTATGATTATTTTTCAATTTAACTTCTTTCTCTATATTGTACGCTAATGTGCTGTAGACAGTATACATTGCATAATGAATACGTTCGCATGGATAACTCACTTCGTGAGTAAAAACACTTATTCTTAATACAGTACTGTACTTTGATTAAAGAAAAACCTAATGAAAATTATCAGACTCAAAATCGCGATATTTCCTAGTTTACGTAAATGGATGAACTACTTTTCTTCCATCCTATACCTAGTAGAGTGATTTGTGTTTTACGCCAGTATCATCGAACTCCAGTCTTTTAGGGGGGGGAGCAAGCGGTGTTTCCGGTTCTCTAAAGGTATAGACAGGTTAATATTAAAAATGTTAGTAAAAATAAAATGATGTCCCTGTATATCTCATATATAATGTTGTTCTTCTTGAAGACGAATAAAATGGCGATTTCATTTGTGAATATGTTACGTGACTGCTTGGAAGAGACAGTATCATGACGGCACGTGAGTTTATGAAGTGCATTGAATAATAACAGTAACATTGTTGAATGAAACAGAATGAAATGTACTGTGTAACCACAATCAAAATATCCCAGCTGTGACGAGTTCTATTGACAATATTCATGCTCGTTTCATAGTCACATGTTACGGCCAGTTAGTAATGCTAATTATGAACGGTGCAGGTATTTATTGGGCGTTTTGAGTCACAAATCAAGCGCGTTTCATATGCCATTATTCACATTGGTAAAAAATCTGCAAAATTAGAGCAGTATAATTCATATCACGCAATGGTGCGAATAATTCTCTCGCTCGATCAGTATGAGACTGAAGGTGGTTGATGATTCATTCTCTGCTTTGATGACATCAGGAAAGAATTTACAGTCTACATAGATTTTTGTTGTTTAATGGCGGGTACTTGACTTTTCGTCATATAAAACCAGTTGTGTAGACCAATTTACCGACAGAGTAATTGCCCAGAGTGCACCATAGAAGGCAGTTCTACGCTATACCCGCGATGAGATGAGATGATGATTTGTTGGGATGCCTGCCACAGGGGAACCGGAGCTCCAGGAGAAAAGCCCTGTGTTACATTTGCTATATAGTAGAATCAATGGTGCTGATGTACTCTACATCCTGAAACGAATTGTAGCTAGAAGCAATGCCGCATTAAACGGAATTCTTGCGTGCATAATATTGTGAACAGTGCTAGTTTATATGTACTGCATTATAACGACTATTTCACTCATGCGATCAGCGGTCAATCCCGCAAAAAATTCGTTAAGTTTCAACCAATCACGGTCATCTATCACTCTAATGTCGAAATAAGCTTGCCGTATCTGATTCGCAATTGTCTGCATATTTTCGCATCTGATTCACACTGGTTCCTGGTTAGTATCAGGATATTTAGAAGGCAATGCCAGTTTATCCTCATTGAAACTCCATGTACAAATTAACGAGGAACATCATAACTTCATTATAAACAAACTACGAAACAAACAATCAGCATCTTCAACATCAAATAAATACTTTAAATTTTAAAGGGTGCCAATTCCATATTTGAAGAGTTCAGAACCATAGTGGGCCAAGCGCCATTTACTAAAACCATAGAAAATAAGCGTTAAAATGAAGTTATTAGCATAATTCAATGGAAACATATAGCAAGTAATATAAAGTATGCACATTGCAACTAAATGATATATCAATCTTCATTAAACTATGGTATTCACCTAATTTTAATCCTTGCTTTCTCCGTTTTTAATGAATGGCGCCTGGCCCACTATGGCTCTGAACCCTTCATTTGTACTTTCAATTAGAAGACATTGGCCTAAGTGTGTATTAAGATTCATATTATGTATTTAAAAACTTTTATTTAAAATTAACATAGGTCAAATAAATCGAAATTTTCATTGTGTTTAGATCACATTCAGTTTAATAAAATTCAATACTTCACACCATTCCGCTGTTCACTTCTTCGTCTGTAGAGGAGATTCTTAACATCAGATGGCACTAAATTGTGAATAAAAATCAATATTCCACCTGTACTTCACATTCTTAACACTAGATGTCATGCAGTATTAAAGCATATAGGTCTTTTTTTTTTTTTCATTTTTTTTGGTAGTTTTAACCGATAAGCAGAAATACAATGGGTTTGAAATGAATGGGGCCGTCCATTGCTTATCTTACAATGTAGTATTACTATGTTACATTTTATTGATGAACGTTTTCGTCATATTTATGCCATCTTCAGATCTTAAAAAGTTGTCTTTTATACATACTTAATATTACGCCACATTGGTTACTGCAATACATAACTAACAAACAACGAAATCATAATTACACTATTTTTAAGGCGAACTTGTGATTACTGTGTCCTCTATCAACTGTTGATTATACAATGTCACTTCATAATATGTTAAAACACAAAACACTAGTTGAATGGAACAGATTAAAACAGACCTATAAAACATTGACATTGAAACATTAACAGATGACACTTGATAAAATTCTTATAAGACGGATGTCGTTTTCGTCGTTCATTATGTTTACATGTTCTGATAAAACAAGTTAAACACAATTGGATATCTGTGTTATGTGGTGGATTGTTTGACTGTATCAAGTGTTGCAAAATTTTCTAGCATTATTTGATTGTTATATAGAAGGTCGTTCCAACCTTCAGAATTCGTTATGAAACTAAATTAAATTGAATTAAAATAAGTTGTTTTGAATTAAAATAAGTTATTTTCATTTTATTAATCCTGTTTATTGAACATTTTTAGTCATAAAAATAAATAGTCTTAGCGAATATCACTCGTGGATTCAGCTTTTCAGATAATTTCTGTTCGGTTCGTCACGTTAGCATTTGAACAGCGTGGAAATTTCTTTTTACACTTGAACATGATAACAACAACTCTGAAAACGATTAAACAAATTTGTAATTCTTTGTTTCTCCGCGTGATACCTCAATTTCGTGAGTGTATGTTATCTTCAGTACAGGAAGGTAATGGGGCTATAGCCTAACACAAGTGCTTCGCTCAATTTTGAAAGAAAAAAAATCAGAATTGTTTCTAGCAGTTGTACCACCACTGACAGAAGTGAATCGTAACTGGTGGAAATTGCTATGAAAATGGATATCCAAAGATGCCAACACATGTGTGCGATAACCATTTGATGACCAAGACCGTCCAGCCGACTGCTGGTCTCACGTCTACATGCCTCTGCAGATGTGAACGATTAATTATCCAACCAGTATGGAGTAAGTCATATGGTTAGGACGATGATTTCCTACAGCCGTTATAGCTGGTTTACAGAACCGGATTTCGCTACCGTGTAGCTCCCCACATTCATACACGATGTTGGATGAGCGTTGGTCTCATAAGCACACCGAAATTTCATCAGAAATTTTCTTCCTCCATTTCTGTTAGAGACTGTGAACTTCAGAAGCGTAGTGCGACCGGAAGAATTAGAACAATGGAGAAAGATTCCATCAGGAATTGAACTCACAATCTTCCGGCTTGCAGCATAACGCCTTAACCTTAACCGATACTGCGCAACCTCTTGTAGTTTAAAAATTAAGTAATTATTAATATAAATTAAGATATCAACTATATTTCTATAACAATATTTACAGCCTTTTGAATGTCGCACCACTATTGAATTTCTCCGTTACATGCTGAACTCGCAAAGCCAATTATAATATTATTTGCATCGTGTTCTGTGGTTTATAAGTTGCGTCTCTGAATTGAAACTTGAGGGAGAAGACAAAACTGCCCCAGGATCCTGTTATGTAGATCCCAGTCTATAAATTTGGCTGTAACTCTTCAGCCCTTTAATTGGAGGCACACTGACATGCGACAATCAGAAGGACCGTCTCTATAAAAAGCGGCCTTTGAAGTGGCGGGCGTTATTTTTAAGCCTCATAATAGTCGCTATGATGATCACACGTTCTCTCGTTTACGCGCTCGACTGCAAGCGTTTAGCGTAGGAAAGAACGCCCGCTACGGATCGGAATATTTTACACGGGACTTTGCGGTAACAACCTATAAAATTCGAAAATTAAACCATTAACTTTAAACGACTATCACATTCCTATGGATTAAGGTACGACATAAAGTAGCTAGCCTACTTAAGCGAAAACTTTTATCATCAGATGACATCTGATGGATTTGAGAGCTTTGGTGGATTAATATGCCAAGAAGAGAAGTTGAATTTGAGTCAACTGTGTACTCTGCTACCATTATTATTATTATTATTATTATTATTATTATTATTATTATTATTATTATTATTATTATTACTATTGAAACCAATGTTTAATTCTCAATAGTTGAGTTTAAAAATACGGTAATATTAAAATTTGTTTGGAACAGTGTGTGAGTTGTTGAAATTAAGGCACAGAAATACTGTATAAGCGAATACGAGTAAACTTGAATTTTTTCTATTAGGAAATCTAAAAGTACTTTCATTTGTTACTATCATCTTCAATATGTATAAGAGATATATGGCGAATCGATAATGACAAATATGAATTGGAAATTAGTAAATAAACACTTTTTTCTTGTCTAGAACTCAATCTTGAACGTCATTTATATCCCCAGAACATTAACAGATTGGAGTTTTGAAAGGTGAATGTACATTTTTATGAAGATCAAAAAACTAAAATAAATGTACTCCATTTCTCAGTTATTTTTACGGATATGTAGTCTTAAAAAGTGACAGGAAGCCGTTCCTCACAGTACATAAAGCTGTAACTTAACTCCTCCGTACGAAGTTTGCAGCATCCGTCACTGTCGGAGCTAGCATCGCGATGTTCGGCAAATCATTACGGCAGTTGTACAACAAAGGACGATGTTTGTTCGCTTTCGATTCGAGTGTAACGGAAACTGATGAATTATTGATACGACTACATCAGTCATTCTTCTCGCGCAGCGTGTGTAACCACCCTTGAGAGATCTCTCACCTCGCGCTCGGATATGAATCCCAGGAACTTGATATCGTCTGCAGTTGTGCGGACAGTAAGGTCTCTCTTCGAGGTAGTCACTAAAATTCTTAAGCCGGTATCTTATGATTCTTACAACCTTCGACTTTCAATGTCCTTTCCGGACCTGTTGCGATTTTCGTTGATATGGTCACAGTTGTTGGCTTTTGGTAAATCCCCTATTTTGTGTGATACGTTATAGCTCAGCTTTAGCCAAGTAGTTCGTGCAACTGGATAAAAATTTTAGAAATTCTGACTGCCAGCATTGGAATACTTTATTGAAATAGAGACAGCCAGACTTTATCCCTGATGGTATGAAGTATATTCTGCCTGATATTGCGGTAAGGCAAGTGGTAGTATGTTTGAAATGAATGAAATTGCCTTTTCAATAGCAGTTTGGAACATTGGTTACAATACTAAAAAACCGTTAAAATGTCAAGCTTATATAAAGAATAAATACACAAACATGCACAAGAAATATTAACAAAATAATAAACAGTACAGGATAAAATATGAACAATACATATTAAAATGATAATTATGCGCAGGCAAATGTATAAGATGCCACAACACTCAGAAATATTTCATCACATAACATTATATTTTAAATAATTAGTAGCTAAGTATTATACAAAGAGAAATAGCAGCGTTGCCGAGATAGTCAATAAAATAACTTATTAATTTGCATGCAGCAACACAGATAAAAGAACTATACGTATTATAAACACAGTGCGCAGTGGTGAGAAAGTTTCATCAACAGTGATACGTAGAATATATTGCGAGATTGTGATGTTAACTGGTAAAGGACAGATATCGTTTTTATCGATAGAACAGAACGTATAATATGCCTTACAGACAATTCGTAAAAACGTTTTTATTGCGACTTATGGAAAACAAATCTTAAAAATGAATTATAAACTAGAAAAACAGATATAATAAGAAATATTGAATATCCTAGTGGAAACGGAAATAAAACGTTCTTGAAAACGCAAACCAGTAAGAATAGTCCTAATAGTTATCTTAGTTACATGAGAAAACTTCTAGAACATTTTTAAGGTATAAAATTTACCAGGTACTTTATATACTGTAATTTAGAAAGCTGCCATAATGTGTACATGGCTTATAATACGAGAATTGTTTAATGTAGGACATCACATTTCAATACAGATAGAATATAACGGAAATGCTGTGTTATCTGTACAAGTTATTGTTTAAGCAACACGTGTAAAAATGTATAATAAATATTAACTTATTTAGTTTAATAATATGCATTTGTTGCATTATCTCCAAAAATGTATTCATAAAAATTAACAAAAAAGTTGCATTGATGAAAATATTGAGTATAAATAAATATATTAACATGTGTCAGGCAAAATAAATATCTTCCGCCATTCTGCTGACACACATGCTCTCTTTCGACAAAAATTTCAATGACCTTTCCACACATTTGCGGCTTAGTTTTGTTCAAGACACATCGATTCTCCTCCTTGAGCTCGTGGACTGTTGACATAAACACAAAATCCCAAAGAAAGTGCTCACATTGTGACAAATCACAAGACCTCGATGGCCAATTCTAGCCGTCATTACGTGCAATGAGACCAGGAGAAAATTTTCTTGCAACAAATCAGTTGTTTCGCACCCACAGTGACCGGTTGCGCTGTGCTGCTGGAACCACACGTTTTCCAGATCCATATCATCCAATTGAGATCACAGAAACTCTATTATCATGTTACCATAATCGTTATTCACTGTAACAGTGTTGCTGGCCTCATCTTCGAAAAAGTACAGTCCAATCACATCACCAGCCCAAAATTAACACTGTGCAGTAGCTCGTTGTGCATGCAACGTCTTCTAATGAGTCACTCGAGGGTTCTTTGTCCCCAAATCCCACAATTTTGTTTGTTCACATACAATACCCATTAAACTGAAAATGCCCTTCATCGCTAAGGTGATTTTCTTTGAGAAATCGCCGTCCAATTCTTAGTTACCGAACATCCAATCGACAAATTATCTGCTCTTCAAATGCTGTTAGTTTTTCATGCGTTAGTTGAATCCTGTAGCCATTCAGCTGCAGAACATTCATGAGAATTTGCTGCATGGTGATTCTAGGAATGGTCGTTTGTTGTGATCTACGGCGAATTAATTTATTTCGAAACTGCGCAAAGTCTTCGAAATATCTCTGCATAACATTCTCCGTACTGTAATGTGTTTTCACAATAGCAAAGCTTTGTAGCGCTCCATAACATTCTACGAAGAAACGCCGTTATGTTTTCTTCAGGTTATTTTTTTCACAATAACAACGTTCCATGACAGTTAATTGCAACAAAAACAGATGACAAATAATTCTATTTTAATCATAGTAAATGCACGATATACGAATATAAAAATATCTGTATTTTTTCAATAATGAGTGATTTTTATTACGAAATTTAATCTTGAGTTCTTTATGGGACACTCACTATTATGTAGGCCAATTCCATATAATTTAATACAATATAGGGCATTTTATAAAAATACTAGTAGACTTATATTAACATTATTATTATTATTATTATTATTATTATTATTATTATTATTATTATTATTATTGCTACTACTACTATTATTTAGCAGCTTTTATAACGTTACCACAACTTTCTGCGCTCAGTTTGCTATCAATTTAATCTTCTTTTCAGAATATTTTCCTAATGAGTAGGAAGGGGCGCGCTATAACATTGCTATTAATGTGTTACGCTGCAAGCTGGAATGTCGCGGGTTTGATTCCCGATAGATTCATTAATTTTCTCCGTTGAACTAATCCTTCCCTCAGCACTGTGGCCCTGTGATTTACTGTACTCAGCCTCTAAAAATGAGTACCTTTCCCTGCCCCTACAGAAGGCGGCGGGCACATAGGGCTGACATCCGTATTGTCATTTAGTGTCAATTTATTGTTTGTAGATGTGGAAGCCTTAACTTTCCGCCATCTTCTGGGCCTTCAATGGCTTGTGATGGGGATGAAAAAAATAGGAGGTTGGCCTGTTGCAGCAATCCCCAGCGTGGAATATGAATAACTATTTCCTGTAGTTCATCATAGATCAATTACTTTCAGAGCAGCTAACGAATCTGGTCTATCCTTTTGGCAACATTTAATGGCGGTGTTTACTCGCCATATCACAGTGCCGTCATTGGATATAGACCTATGTGATATTTATGAGTGAGACTACTCAGAGTATACCAGTTTTTACTAATTCGCTCAATAATGAACAAGTCTCATATTTAATTGCCGGAAAGTGTATGCTATTGAAAAGTTTTACTTTAAGTTAATGTTTTCTGTCTTAGTTAGTTCTGTTTTATTTGAATATTCAAATTCATTGTAATTATGCATCACCTGAAGATGACCTATTAAAAGGTTGAAAACGTTTGTGATAAACTATTTATGTATCATAATTTGGTAAGTTTTTATCCTTCAACATAACGCCGTAAGTTGATGACTGATATAATAACAAAATAAACATATCCTAGTTCTGTTTTACTTAACTATTTCAAGTGTTATCATGAATTTTTCGTAAAATATCTATCTCTGTTCTTCGAAGAAAACGTATCGGTTTTTGTGTCTATCCTTGATTCTGCAACGTACGAGAATGGGTTATTACGGATTATTTTTAATTCTAATCTCACTGCCAAAATATATTAATTTGTTGTGTGATAGACGTTTAAATACCCAAATATACAGGCTAATTTTACATAATCGAAAGGAGCACATTTCAAAAATTCAGAGCTTAATCTGATAGCTCAGCTTTTAAAGTTTGTTTTGAATAGTGCACATTGTTTTTGACAACGTTGAGTGCATAAGGTCATCAAGATCGTCTAATGTAACTCGTGAGATTTATCCTAAAAAGCTTAAGTGTACCGCCTCCTGCTGGAGCAGAGGCAGTGAATCACAGCTGCAGCAGATTCCATCACTTTCACTCAGAACAACGCGCGAAGTTTGAGACGAGTTTGAGTATCTTATCGACATGATTCTAGGGGCTCATATTGAGTCTGAGATGTGTACAAAACTTTAAGAGATACTCACTACACTGAAGAGGATGTGAAACTCTAAGTAAACTGCTGTCTCCTTTTCCTCTGTTTTATTTGGAAAGTATAAAATTGTTTTAAAGAACAACTTCTGAAAAGAGGTATGCAGAGTTTTTTAATGCAATGACAATAAAATAGCAAAAAGAAGACTTGAGAAAGAAAACCTAAAGAACGAAGTGCGTTTACGCGTTCGTGCAAGTAATCTCTGAACTGACTTGAATATTTATACGCTTCAAGCTGGTGGTCACTAATCTCAGTTTGGCGTCCAACGTCCTATCAGTAAAACTAAGTGGCAACTTCAAGATAAAAAATTCAAAAGGAGAGCGTAATCTATAAGGAAACATCCTCAGGGATCTAGTGGGTACCGTGTTTCCTCTATATAAAAGTATTTCAGATTTAAATATATCCGAAAGTGATGGACTTTTAGGCGAAATAATTCTTTAAATGCGGCCTCCATCGAGTGGAGAAATAAGAACATTGATCTCATGTAGCAGATGGGCAGAACACTTACGTATGTACAACCTTCAAGAACTGGGTAATTTATCTGTTTAGTCCGCGCCCCTGCAAGGATTACATACCAACATTAGTCATTTAAATACACCGAAACTTTCCAGTCTAAGGTCAACATATTGCAAGATGATTGCTTAAAAGAACAAGGACGCACACAAGATAAAGAACACAAACACTTCGAAATGACAAACAAATTTCTTGCCTCTGACAATAATTGAACACGGATCCGGTTAATTTGAACGATAAATGTTATAGCTTCAACCATAGTAAAGGATTTTACTTACCTATTTTAGAAAGGGTAGTAGTATCCCCTTTGGCACCATAGAGGCATATGTGGGCATGGAGATAGAGGTCTATGGTTTTATAACTTTGGACCAGAATGAGATGGTGTGGTCGGCACTGCGCTGTAACACAGGTACTCAATTTGACAACAATTTGAGGGGACCGTTGGCCGTTCTGAAAGTTTTAGCAACGAGACAAATCCCGTAGCCACCCGGAATTGAATTCGGGACCTTTCAGTCAGTAGTCAATAGCTCTACCAACTGAGCTATCAGGCAACCACTTACCTAATATACCTATATATAATATATGTCTATATCGCGGTCAAAATTTTATGCTCTTACGTAGTTACCAAATCTCTTCCCTTGTTCATTAACTTAATAGAAGTCGCAAATATTTAATGTAAGCTATTTGTCGTATTTTCACTATATGAACTTCTTGCCTTCATCAGGAGGTCATTTCCCTTTAGGGACTTTTTTGGTTATCTATTATTTTGTCGTATAAGTTTGCTTATAAAGTTCATACTTTTTATTTAAGTGTACAATCCTTAGAATTAATCTATGTAAAATTTAAGGAATACGTTATTTCACTTTCAATAGCAAAGTTGAAACACTCTCCAAGTGTCTAAAATTATGTAAAATAGATTCGTCGTAAATAAGATTAGCTAATATTAGTTTAATATTTGAAATGAGGATATGGAGAAGAATGGAGCGTGTGAAATGGACAGATAGAGCAAGAAACGAGGCTGTATTGGAAAGAGTTGGTCAAGAAAGAATGATGCTGAAACTGATCAGAGAGACAAAAAGGAATAGGCTGGATCATTGGCCGAGAAGAAACTCCCACCTGAAAGATGCACTGGAAGGAATTGCGAACGAAAGAAAAGTTCGGGGCAGAAGAAGATATCAGATGATAGACATTAAGGGCCATATTCATAGACATTCTTAGTACGGGCTTCCGGTGGATGATCAGCGAACTAACGTTTTTCGTATTCATAAACCAGTGTTAGCAACATGATATGATATGAATCCTGTACAAGTAATCAGTCGATAGCCGGGGCTAGTTTAGCACGCTCGTAGCGCGGGCTAGCGAAATGTCTATGAATAGCACCCTTAGATACTGTATATAGGTCGTATGTGGAGACTAACAAGCCAAAATTCTATTGGGGAAGATAAAAAAAAAGTTAAATTTTTTTCTTCCACCATGTTAATAATGTCAAAAGAAGTGCTTATACAAATTTTGGCCTCTCGACCGCAATTACGAGGCTGTCCAGAAAGTGATTTTTCCTGGGGCCGTTTATAGAAAAAAGCACAATTGCATAGAAATAATTATTGAAACACTATAGCAATTGTTGCGCTATTTGTCAACATATCCCCCACTGGAATTGAGACGTTTGTCATACCTTAGGATCAATTTTTGTGTCATAGAAGTCAGCCGCCTCAGATCGGAATCAGCATTTGACTGCGTCTGCTCCTCTCTCTGTCGATCCCATGATATGAGAAATGTCTCAGTTCCGATGGAAAAATATGTTGAAAAATAGCTCAACAATTGCTGTGTCCGTTCCAATAAATTTGTCCAATGAAATTGTATTTTTTTTCTGTTAGCGGCCCCTGGCGAACTTATTTTTTTACGGCCCTCGTAATTGCGGTCGAGTGGCAAAATTTTTATAAGCACTTCTTTTGACATTATTAACATGGTGGAAGAAAAAAAAATAACTTTTTTATCTGCCCCCATCAGAACGTTTGCTTGTAAGAGGAAAAGAATATGAAAGATTGGAGAATGATGTGTTTGCAGTAAAAGACAGGCCCATGGGCAGAAAACTGTGTATGAATGAGTTCACTTGCAGATATAAAGCTTCATTAACATTTCCAACTTGTGCTAAGAAAGTTTAGTTATTTAAAAATTTAGCACCTTATAATTTACTTAGTTCATGAAGCAATAATGAGTTTTTAATTACCTTTCTCCCATTTTTACTACAACACTGCATTACATTCATGCGAACGAAAATATTTATATTCGGAGAAATGACAAAAAAAAAAAAAAACTCGTTAAAACTTAAATTTGAACGTTTATTGCATTTAAGTACATTAACGGAAGAAAGTAATGTTATGACCTGTAAGATTATTGAAACGCTCGCTCACTCACTCACTCACTCACTCACTTACTTACTTACTCGTCTACGCGCCGTAATTCTGCGGCAACTTCAACGTAGCTGTTGTGTGTGCAGTCTAAACATAGACCTGCAGGCGTTTTTGTTGCTGGTGATCTCTGTCGCGAGAACATTTACTACCAATATTCAGCAGATGACTTCTAAAAAAGTCGATCACTTGTTGTTATTTTTAATATATTTAATCGAATTATTACGCTTCACTTTTCCATTTTATTTAATTTCTTATTTGTTACAGGTTCGTAGTAAAGTACGAATTGCCCTTCAGTAAGTAGTGATATCGTCGGCCTCGGTAGCGTAGTTGGTATAGCGCTTGCCTTCTATACTCGAGGTTGTAAGTTCAATCTGGTCCAGGTCGATAGTATTTAAGTGTGTTTAAATGAAACAGGCTCATGTCAGTAGATTTACTGGCATGTAAAAGAACTCCTGCGGGACAAAATTCCGGCACGCCGGCGACGCTGATATAACCTCTGCAGTTGCGAGCGACCTATTTTTAAGTAGCGATATCTTAAAAAAGCAATCAGAAAATGTTTCCTTGTTTGACAGACTCTTAGTATGCCGGTTATTTGCATATTTACAGCTGCTAACTGTTGGACAAAAACTCGCGTAGCTGAATGATTGAAATTGTTACTGAATGGATTTGTACTGTTATTATTTTCGCAATATACTTGATTTTCTGACATTCTCTATGTTAATTAATTTAGTTGTATATATGAACTGTTGGGAGGGGGCAAAGGTTAATTGAAATTTACCGGTCTATGATCTGGTCAGAAATCCAGATAGAACTGATATTTAACCCTTGCGGTGAATTTCGGTGTATTCCGGAAGGTCTGATTAGTACAATACACTCTCCTCACCTCCACGCTGAGGCCACCTGGGATCTTTCAAGATGCGAAAGAGAGAGTAGTGTGTGGAAAGCAACGGTTAGCTACCACATTTACATTTCACAAGAAAAACTGCAAACATGGCATGATGAGTCTTTCCACGGTGAAAGATTCCGAACACTGGAATGAATATGGAACGGAGAAGAGTTCGGGGCAGAAGAAGATATCAGATGATACACGATATTAATATATAGGCTATGGATCATGTGCGGAGACTAAGAGGAAGACAAAAATAGGAAAGACTGGAGAATGCTGGGTTTGCAATGATAGACCTGCCCTTGGGCAAAACACTATGAATGAATGAATATGAACTGCTCACTCACTCACTCACTCACTCACTCACTCACTCACTCACCTTTCTACGCGCCATAATTCTGCGGAAATTTCTCGAATATAGTAGTTAAGTGTGTAGTTTAAACATTGCCCTGCAGGACTTTTTTGTTTATGGCGATTACAGTCGAGCAGTCGTAAGAATATTTACCCATATTCAGCGTAACTCCTCTAAAATTCAATCACATGTTTTATTCAAACATGTTTGAACGCATTTCTATTACACTTAGCTTTTCTTTGACTTCTTTGTTGGTTACAACGTACTAGTACAGTTCGAATTGCTTCTTGTTTTTTATATTAAATACTGATAAAGGTATTTCCAGTTATTTTCCATATATATTAACACACGCTTTAATATCTAGTCGCATCATGTGTGTAGAATATTAGACTATTGTCGTTATTCTGTTTCTATTGTCATATGTTTAGCCCTATGTATGGTGTCTGTTCGTTTAAACTGATTTCAGTTTTTAATGATTATGATAATGGTGATTAAGACGGAGATGAATCATAGTACTGTAGGTAAGTGTAAATTTCCAATCCGGCATTTGCCTTTTTTATTGAGGGACGCCATAAAACAACTTCAGCCAGATTGGCCAACTACGGGATTTGAACACTCGACCTCCCGAATGCTACTATAATACGTTACCATTGAGCCACCTCGCTCGGTTTTTCATGTTTACAATTTCTAATTTCCTGTCGAACAAAAGTTCGCGAAACTAACTCAGTGCTTGAATTATGTGAATATATTTTCTACTGTTTCAATTTTGTCTTGTCTATTTCAATATGTCAGTTAATTTTGCTGTACAAATTGACTATGAATATTAGTTCACTGGTATTGGTATATCGATTATGAAAATATCTTTTTCTCTTTTAGTTTATAAAATTACACTCGGTTTGCCTGAATCTCAATGCTAATATTTACTTTCTACTTCAAATTTAAAATTTGTGTGGTTTGTAATAAATAATTTTGATTTAGTTAACGAGATGATTACGTGCAATATTTGCTATATTGTTGCTTCTGAATACAGAGTTTCAATGACTTTCTTAGCCATTGACAGACTCGCTCATTCGTCTACGCATCGAAATTATGCGGCAACTTCTTCAACATAGTTGTTTTGCGTGCAGACTATACATATAGCTGCAGGCGTTTCTTATTTGTGATCACAGTACAGTGTAGTGGCGAGAATACCGATATTAACAGTTGACTCCTAATAATACCACTTGTGTGTCTTTGTTGACGTAGAATATGAATTTATTTGTAATGGTTATAGGAAAACGAAATCAGATTTTGACCAAAATTTCACTAGAGTTCTTACTTAGAATCTGAAAAATGAAAAACTTACTTTTCTTATTAAAACTGAAGTACAGTGTTTAGAGTAGGAATTATTGGTATGAAAATGTTAAAGAATTAATTTCATTTACAAAATTTCTGTAATGTGTTAATTGTATTTCTGATATTATAGCAAAATACTGGTATATACAGCGAGATCGTTAAACGTTCTGAATTAGTAGGATTATTGCGTGTAGCAGATGTTTCAGTCCACATGAATCCATTTCCTGTCAGGAAAAATTTGCGACTTGAATCAGGAACACAGATGATACAAGCACATCAATTTCAGTCAGAATATTGCAGCTGCCTCCGATTTGGTTACATATCTTGTAAACCGTGTTTTTTCAGACAGTTCTAAAATTTCTATTTTTTCTCCGAAAGTTTGATCTTTTTCTAGTGACCCAGTGTAACAATCACTGATAAAGGAATGTTAATTTAAGAAACAAGAAAACATGATTTTAAGAACTTCACAATTAATAATATATGCTAAATACGAAAAATAACAGACAACACTAAATAAACAAAGTTGTGAACCCTAACGAGAAACGTCTTCCATTTTTTGCGGAAATTCTCAAATGCAGAAACTACATGCATTTTATTCTCCTTCGAAAGTGTAGCGCTTTTGGTAAGAAATTCGATATAACATCACAATATGCATTCGAAAGCTTAACATATGTTTTTTTTATTAAGACAGGCAAATAGAATATGTTGAAATAAAAAAATGCACAATTTCATTGCTGTAATGTTACACATAGAAAAATTATGACTTCCCAAAAGATGTTTCCGAATAAGGCGCGATAAATCTTCTTGCGCTTAGTTTTTCATCGCTACAAGTTGGTCCTTCGTGGTCCATTTTAAAAATGTAGTATGTCACATTACTGCTGAAAAGTTTTACACGAAGAAATGTTATGTATATGTGGTGTATCGTGCCAATGTGTAAAAACTCATCTCCCTCGTCACATGATAAGTTGTTCACAGAGTACATGTGATCAAGGATGCTAAGAGGGAAAGAAGAAAATGGTAAAGCTTGCAGAAGACTTGTCAATGATCTATCTCAGAAATCGCTGGAGGGCAAGGCTCTTCATGGGCTGAAGCGCCGAGTAGTAGTACTAACACGAGCAGGATCCCAGAAATCAACATCGTGTTGCTGTGAAGATGGACTCAAGTACAATATGACAGAAAGACTGTGGAGTGGAATAATTATATTTATTATCACGTTAGCTTCTTCACTAAATCCTTCGTCAACCACAGCTTTAGTTTCGGACGTAAAAAATGGGTATTCGCCATGTAACCAGCAATGTAATCGGAAAGTAGAGAATTTTCCTTAGTAGCTCAGTTGACGACCTCAGACCCGAGTTCATTTCGGCGATGACAAAGTTGTTTTTCGGGTGGAATAAACTGAGATTGTGAGGGCTTAATCGAAGTTCTCCTGTTTTTCTTCGTTGCATCACCAACTCTCTACAATTTCCCTTTCAATATAATATCTGTCTCGAAAAATGAGGTATCACTTCTGTATGCGTGACGCAGAATCAGTCGTTCGCCATATTGAGTGTTCCTCGCTGTTTGTTTAAAGACTGGTAGAAGGAAGTGATGATGGATTGTATACGACTCATAGATCTTCATAAGAGGCACCGGAGCTTATCTGGCATAGTCATGACTACTCGTATAGGTGTGTGAGATATGATATACGTATCTGATGGCTGGAGAGGAATACGTAGTAGCCGGGCAGCATAGTCAGCACGCAACTCATTCCATCACTCTACACAGAAAGCCTATTCAGACTGAAGTGTTCAGGGATATTCAATGTCCTGTCTGACGAAAACCTCTATTAGTCAGAACTACTGCCAAGTACAGTAGATAATTATGCCTGAATATGAAATATAAATAGTCTACTTCTGTGTGCTACAATGCCACATCCTTTTTCAGATAGATTTACAGAAATTAGACTATTTTATTACTTCCACTAAAACGATAGTTTGGTCAAACCATGTACATTTTCCACCCGCTCCTAATTACGAACCATAGAGTCTACAGTATTAAAAAGAACTTGCAAGCTCTTCATTGTTCTCATATAGGCAGAGTCGCTTGTCTTACCTAATTTTACACTGCGAAAAGTAACGGAAGTTATATTCATTGAATTAGATAACTTGGATTGCGAATTATATTATATAAAATCCCAAAAATAACGTGAGCTGTTATAACATTCTGAAGATATAATAATTAAAATAGTCTTCTCCTTGGTATTTCATATCTATCCCAAGGCTTCAAAGAGAATACAGTGATCTAGTACGAAAATTGTTGGACAAAAATATCTGAAGATTTTACACATTTTCCGCCACGTGTCATGATTTTAAAATAGAAGAAATTAATGCTTTTATAAAGAAATAACTTACATTTTCAGTACCTCACTGGACTAGAATACGCGTAACACATCATTATCTGGTTGTGTTTTTCCGAGGTTTTCCCAACTGTAAAGCCAATGTCAGGTAATTCCAAGATGGATCCTCGAATTTTCGTCGCCGAATACCATTTCGCTGTCATGAATTTCATCGAAAGCACAATAATCCTTGAGGTTTGGATGCAACCGGAAAATAATATAAAAATAGAGTTTTTTTATTTGGCCACAAAATACCGATGATTACTTTTTGTACAGGTATAATAAAGAAAACTGTGTCGTCTTTAACTGAAACAAATACGTTTACCACTTTTTCATCTTGGGAAAGAAACGTTGTAAGTATTTTAAATTGAGTAACAAAATATTACCTCAATTATATTTATCATTAGTTTACATTTTTCAGTCGGTATTTATCTTAAGGCCATATTTGAAGTTTTCAGTAACGATATGGCAAAAAACCGAAGTATATGGAATTGCAGCGACTGAAGGACGATATATGATATAAAATTAACATCCAAGTAATTTTGTGGTGGATTTCGGTTCATATTTTCACACAGTTTTAAAATACGTATAAATTATGACGTAATATGTGTAAGTAGTAACTGGAACTTAATGAGAGTTAATAACATATCTGAAACAGGTTGTTACGTTACTTCATTCATCCATATATAAATATGAGTTATAGAATAGTTATGTTTAGAATGTCGAATGGCTAGTGTTTGTCATGTGCCCAGGAGCTTAAAAAAATTAGGAAAGGAAGAAGGCATGGATTCGGTGATCACTACAAGAAAGGAAAACTTGTGGCAGATTAAACGTCATGAGAAACTTATCTTCCGATTCAGAATATTAAAAAAAAGTTACCAGGTTAATATTTGTTATATGTTGTTGGAAAAAATATATAAAAAATTCGAACTTCCATTAAGAAATTACAACAGCTGAAAAACGAAAGAGACTAGGAACTAATTTGTTGCCTTCTTCATGACAGAACCCGATAGTGTACCCTGAAAGAACATGCTGGCTTGAAATTGTACAGATAACAGATTATGTTAACGTTCATACAAAATGTGTTTATGATAATATTTTAGTTTAGTACGAGTAAATAATTAGATAGTGTATAATTGATTCTTCGTTCTTAATATATCCGTAGAATCTTGGATTAGAGTGAGAAGCAAGAAACTCTAATAGTTTTATACGTATTTTACAGTTCCTTTTGTCGTTCCTAGTTTTGCTCTTCTCGAAAGAACTAGCCCTTAATGAATATTTAAATACTTATATAGTCACAATCATGCCATGGTATGAAAGAAAAATTTCACAACCTCGAGCGGGATTCGAACCTGCGACTTCCTGCACTCCGGTCAGGCGCTCTACCAACTGAGCTATCGAGTTCGTCTCACGCCGAAGGCTCGAAATTCTCCTCTCATACTGGCGACTCTGTTATAGACTACTGTCCATAGCGTCGATCTAGTCAGCACTGCTTATGGGTGGAAAGAAGCATTGTAAATGTAAACTTCATCTTACGATGTTGGATGACGTATATACGTCCGTTGATGTGACATATTAATGAATATTTAAATACTTATATAGTCACAATCATGCCATGGTATGAAAGAAAAATTTCACAACCTCGAGCGGGATTCGAACCTGCGACTTCCTGCACTCCGGTCAGGCGCTCTACCAACTAAGCTATCCAGTTCGTCTCACGCCGAAGGCTCGAAATTCTCGTCTCATACTGGCGACTCTGTTATAGAGTACTGTCCATAACGTCTGATCTAGTCAGCACTGCTTATGGGTGGAAAGAAACATTGTAAATGTAAACTTCATCTTACGATGTCGGATGACGTATATACGTCCGTTGATGTGACATATTAATGAATATTTAAATACTTATATAGTCACAATCATGCCATGGTATGAAAGAAAAATTTCACAATCTCGAGCGGGATTCGAACCTGCGACTTCCTAGCCCTTAAGTTTATGGATTTTTCTGTCCACTTTGATATACCAGCAGTGATTCTAAAAACCTTATTGGCCCTGTTTTTATACTCCTTGTGAAAACTATATCACAATAATAGATTTGAATGTAATTAATTTCACGAGTTGTAACACCGTTTCGCTTGACAATTCCATATTTGACCAGGGATACATGTAGCGACAAATGAGAAGTGCACATTTTTTTCACGGCTCTCTCTCAGCAGGCGACATAACCTGGCCACAGAACACGATAAATATTATGTAACTTGAAAATTGTTACGACTTGGCGTAGGCTAATAGGTTCCTGTAACTTCTTATAACACGTTACGTAGCTCGGTCTCGACGTATGATTAGAACTTTCTGTATTTGTAAGACACAAAGCCGTATATGTAAATGTGAAACACGTTTTCTCTCCTCCTTCAACTTATTATTTAGTGTAAATTAATTGATTTTATCATGTAAATATTATTTTTTTACGATTCACCTTGGTTTTAAAAAGGCACAACACAAATAATTCATTACTGTTTGCTGGTTATTACCCCTAAGATCTATAGTTATAGTAGTCGATTAAGACCTTTTTGGCCGTTTTTAATTTGGCGTGTGAAGATTCCAGTTTGATATGCTGGTCATGACTGAAATTTTATATGTGCGAGAAATGGTCGGTAACCTTTTCGTGAAGTCCACTCTTTCACAAACAATTCTTTCCCATGCGATATGTCAAGCTTAATTTTCTTCCACAATAAGGTTCTTCTAAGAGATTTTATTTTCCCCATCCCTCTCGGCCGAGTATGAATAAGCGAATTTCGAATTTCATAGCAACGACCCGGCTACCGATACAGTCCAATCTAATTTATAGAAAGCTATGATGTTTAATGTTCGCTGTCACAAAACATATTTAAAAGCATAATGTGTTAAAATAATAATTAACTGTAGAAATGTTTTAAATTCCGCAGCCATGAGTTTGCTCAACCGAGAAAAATACTCGAAATAGTTCGTCTAGTACAACACATTTTCCCTGCATCGTGAAGCACTAATTGAATTGAATTGAAAGAGATACTCACACAGTATTCAGTACGATCAACTTCATGGAAACTTTATATTTTTTGTGAAAAGTAGTGTTTTAATATTGTGTGGCTGTTCAACATACAACTCTGTCGCGGCGTAGCTATAGAAATCCGCTCTCTGCCTCTGAAAGACAAAACATCGAACTGCTTTAAGCATCCATTTATGTGAATTAAACGAAGGTACAGAAAAAAAAAGAACGTCATTATAGACATCTATATGCTAAACGCCTTACTTTTTTACGTTTAATCCCAACTAACATATAACAAACTGCAGAGCGTTACAGGCTTGACGGCAACAAGTTTTATCAATTTCACTTTGCTGCCATCTAGCTACTGCATAAGAAATGACATTATAACTCTCATTTGAACTGCATGGAGGAACAACATTTCCATCTAGCGGTCGTTTCCAATCGAGGGTGACGATCCTGGTGGTTTTTTCCTTCCACATGTTACAGTTTTTAACATGAGGATGGCCAATTTGTTATATAATTATGTGATCAGGATTTTAATTAATTTTTCCTAACAACACTTGTAATGGATATATTGTGTTGTATTATAAATTGGACGATTTTGAGAGCAATATTGTTACTGATAAAAACTTTGTTACGTGAATTTCTGCCGTGGAAATTCATCCACGCTAACAAGAGTCTACAAATAGTAACCGTTAATCCTTTAATAAACTGGAATTCTCTGCATTTCAGCCATCTAACTGGAGGTGTAATACTTGCCTTGCTAACGATTATTATGACAAATTCATAGGGTGTGATATTGCTTTCATAGGAACTGCACTGTTTCCTTTGTCGGTTTATTTTATGTAATAAAAAACGCACAATTGATTAGACTCATATTCGGAAAGTCCCGAGTTCAAATCCCGGGGACGGTCAACAACCTGATCGAGGTTCATAGTGGCTTTCTAGATCACAAAATAACTAAGAAACTAATTATTTAAAAGGAAAATGCAGAATTGTTTTCCACTCACACTATAAACATATAGATACAGATAGGCCCCTACTGTTTATCAAGATGAAGATGGACGTCTCAGATATGGCCACTAGATGCCAACAAATGTCTACAGATTAGTGTATGATGGCAAAATAGAAGGGAAATATATGTTTCAACTGGCAGTTGCGGTATGACCTCGCAGTAAAAACGACTATAAACAAATCTAAAAAAGTTTCACGAACAAAATAGTCTGATTTAATATGAAATGGGTTGTCATTCTGTGTACAGAATGCAATTTCAAATACACGCTATTAACTTTTATTTTTACCTCTAATTGAGTTTCTGGCTAATATCCACATCTATTATCAGGCAGTACATCTCACTTGATATGTGTTGAAGTAAGAATAATTGTTTGTATGCATGCTAAGTCTGATCAGTGCTATGTTACTAGTAAGAGATGTAATGGAGGGAGACAGGAACTGGCTACCCTACCCCATTATCGACTGGCTTAGTTCCCTAATCACTTATGAGATTCCAACCAGTCTTCGGACAGTTGTCTAAACAACAACAGTTTTTATTTAATAGGCCTATTCATAATTCCCGATAAATTGACTCATTGTTGTCTATTATGTATTATACTGGCACAGATACGTACACGACATACTCATAACCAGGGAACGGATTTATATGGACTAAAAATATATGAAATATGTAAATATATATGTAGTTATTTTTACCAAAATATGGAATTAAATATGGATTTTTACCAAAATATGGAATTAAATATGGACTTAAAATTATAAAAAAATGACTATGTACGTTAAATATTGGTACATTTTAATCAAACTAAACAAAAAATATAATGGACGTACCTTATCTTCCAATGTAGTTTCAACAAAACACAATTTTTATTGTCTGTTACCATAACAATAGGTTACAAACATTTCTTTCAAGTGCTGAAAAGTGAATCTTCTTCTATTGTCTCTGAGGATAGATTTATACTGACTAAAAGAGCGTTCGACGTCACAAGAAGTAACTGGTACATAATTCAATTTCACAATGTCTGCTGGGGATAAGTCCAAGTTAATCTTCACTGTTGATTCACCACTCATCACAGCAACAACCTTTTGTAGTTCTTCATATCCAGGGTTTTTTGAAAGTACAGTGTCCACCTTAGCTCTTACTGCATCTGCAACTTTACCTCTACCACGATTCAGTTGTTCCACAGTACTATTTATAATTTCAAAACTTTCAGATAGTGAAAGGTGCCTATTTTGGAGACTTTTGAGCGTTTTTATGATGCATGAAAATGTATGCTGAATGTGAGCTAAGTCATTCTTCACACTTATGTCACAGGTAACTGTTTTCGCAGTATCAATTGAGACTGCATCTTCAGAGTCCAATGCAAGGAGAACATTGTTAATAGAGTCTATATGTTCGGCATAATATTCAACTGCTTCTAGCCATGTACCCCATCTAGTTAAAATTGGCTTTGGTGGCAATGGAATTTCAGGGTACATTTCTTTCAACACGTTAACTCTACTGGGAGCTTTGAGAAACACTTTTTTCACTGATGAAATCAACAAATCTACTTTAGGGAAATTGTCTCTGACCACTTCTGCCACACGATGAAATGCATGCGCCACACAAGTAAAATGAGTCAATTTAGGATATACAACAGATAATGCTTGTCCAGCTTTGACCATATAAGGGGCAGCATCGCTAATGAAGAATAACACATTATCGTACATAATACCCTTTGGCCACAGGATACCCATAGCTTCGTTGAACAGTTTAACTATAGTTTTGTTATTGCACTTTTCTAGAACATCACAATGTAAAAGAATTCGTTCAGAATATTGTTCACTTAACAAACCGATAACTACATTACCAACAAGTCTACCTTCTTTGTCGGGAGTCTCATCAATGGAAACCCAAATTGAACTATCTTTAATTTCATCTCTTATCTTCTGTATTGTCTCATCGTAGATGGATGGAGCATACGTCTTCCTAAGTGTTGACTCATCCGGGATTGTATGTTGAGTATATTTTTCAAGGAATTCCCTGAAGACCTTATTCTTTAGTTTGTAGAGAGGAATATCAGCAGAGATGAGAGAACGGCACAGGTCGATGTTAAACTCAGATCTTACATTCGATGTTGTTGGTTGTGTTAAAAACAATTGTCTCTGCTTGGAATTTAGTTGTTTGTTGGCCTGATGTTTACTAGTTGTAATGTGTTGTTGCACCAGGAACTTTTGTGTAGATGATACTGCACACTGACACAAATTACAAAATAATATTTTATTGTCAGTTGATAAACCATCTTCTTTAAATTCTGAAATGTAACTTGTTAGTTTTGATTTTAAATTGACTGAATGACGTACTTTTGGCATATTTACCGTCTTTATAGTATGATTTACAAAACTGAACCTATGTGTACTCTGACTGGCATTTAACTGTTGAGCTGCACAACTGAAGTCTGTTAAAAATTTTAAATTAAATTAATACAGTTTTGTAACTTACTTTCCCATTGTTGATAGGACTGCTAATTTTCAAATAACTCTGATGTTAAAGGGATTACTGAACATGTGTTTAAATCTCTATTGTTGAAATGTATTTTTAAAAGTTAATGGAATTTTGTTTTGTTTTATTGTTAAACCTAATATAATATGGACTGTTTTATATGAAATATGGAAAATATATGGAAATTAACGAAAATATGTACTAAACTCTAAAATATGGAAAAATATGGAAAATAAAAGTAGGATTTTTCAACCCTACACATTGTGAAACATAAAGATAATGCAAAATATAAATTATATTAGCTTTATAAGTAAATATGTATTTACATATAAATCCTTTCCCTGCTCATAACTATACAAGGGAAACAAACGACAAATACACAAACTACACCAATACATAAACAAAATACACCCAAAACTTCAATACACACTGGAACTCGAAAACAATAACTCCATAAATTTCCTAGACATCACCATAACAAAAATTGACAACAAACACACTTTCAAAATATACAGAAAACCAGCCACCACCACCACCACACACATATACAACACATCCAACCACCCCATACAACACAAAAATGCTGCATTCAGGACAATGGTACACAGATTACTCAACATACCCATGAGCCAACAACACTACAATGAAGAAGTGAACACAATCAAATATATATCACAAGAAAATGGTTACAATCCAAACATAATAGACAACATCATAAAGAAGACAAAACAAACACTTAACAAACACAAAAACACACAAAACACAACACAAACACAAGAACACAAGAAATACATCACACTAACATACGAAAACAAAAGCACACATAAGATCGCATCTTCATTCAGAAAGCAGAAATACAACATAGCATACAGAACAGAAAACACATTACAAAGACATCTCAACACACAAACAATACAAACAAAAATAAATACAACCACACAGGCGTATACAAACTCACATGATCGGGGGTTTAGAGTCATAACAGCGTATCTACAAAATTGGCCATTTTGACTTATCTACATCATTACTGACTTGGGGAACCAATCTATTTAATGACAAAACAATGGAACGTCTATCTTTAACTGTTACGGAGATAGTGTGCTGCGTATCTACAAATGCACGTGATTATTTAATGTCAGAACAACGTATCAACTTATACGTTAATTTGGCTCCATATATTACGCCAGGCGTCTCAAGGCCAACGCATAAAAGTTGTTACAGAGAGCAAGTGTAGATAGCGTAGTCAGCTGAAGAGATAAGCGCAGTACCCGAAGATAGCCGATCGCTGATTCATGTCACACGCATGAGCGAGCTAAGTTGTAACTGTCGCGGGGGAAATTCCACAAAGCTGCACTTTTGAGTTGTACTGGCACAATAGACGGTTGTTTTCGGAAGGAATTTCTTAAGTAGTTTGCAGCAGTAATAATAATAATAATAATAATAATAATAATAATAATAATAAATTTATTTCCTAATTATATATTTATGAGTAAAAAGAAAACATCTGAAGCATGAAGAACCATACATGTTACGTAATTATTTAAGCAGAAGGAACTAGCCACCCTACCCCATTATCTACTGGCTTAGTTGCCTCATAAGTGGTGCCTTGTTTGTATCATTTTTGAGGTTCAGACCTGTCTTCGGACAGTTGACTAAACAACAATTTCTAGTAAATAGTTTTTGGTATCTCTCTTTTTTTAAGTTTACACTATATTTAATGAAATAAAATTCAATTAAATAATAATAATAAAATTACAATTAAACTTGTTGGTTGTTAAGTTAAGTATTCTTACGATACGTCAATATTAATATATTAATTACAATAGTTAAATAATATGTTTCGTAATGTTTTCAATAATTAACAATAACTAAAACATCTTAGGAATTCACAATTATTTAAAATTAGAACTATTCAAATCTTAAATCTGGTCTCAAATCCTTTTCTCAAGTCCTTCAGTACTTCATTATATTTGTTACACTGGTCTTGATTCAAATTAGGTAACAATTTTAGATTAATAAAGTGGTAAGAGTTACCCACTGAAACTTGCGACTCCCGCAATTTCGCTTTCCCTATGAAAGCTTTTATTTCTTCATACATTTGCGGTAATAAGAACATTCTTTCCTCGGAGATGGACACAACATCGTTAGCGACAGACGTCTATTCAAACGTCGCGGGCAATGACGTCATCCGGAGATACACGAACTGCTCCCGCATCTTGTTCCACTCTTACATTAAAAAAGAGAGAGAGAGGAGGAAGTGCTCCGAGGAGGCCCTATTGAGACGTCTGTATTACGCTATGGTGTTGAGTGTCAGAACAGCGTATGTGTAGATCCGTTGTTTTGTCTCTAAATGCGTGTCACTTATTTTCAGATATGAAATCATAGTATAGAGTATCTGCATCCTTATATTCACTCACTGTTGGCGTAATCCTTGAAATAAAGGATTTTAAAAATTATTGTTATCCCTAGTGCACTCCAATTATACATATTGTCGACCTGGTTGGCGAGTTGGTACAGCGCTGGCCTTCTATGCCCAAGATTGCGGGTTCGATCCCGGGCCAGGTCGATGGCATTTAAGTGTGCTGATATAACCTCTGCAGTTGCGAGCGTCGTTAAATAAAACATAACATTTAACATTTATACATATTATCGGTACTTTCAGTCATGCAAAGATATCGTTCAATGAACTTGTGCTGAGCAATCGATGTGTTTTTTAGAGGAATAAAAATTCTTGATCTCCTGAAAAATGAAAAATGTGTTACTTAAGAGAATTCAGATTCAGTTAATTTCCGCAACGCCTTTTCAACATTAAGGATATCAATACTGAAGCCTGCAATGGTAAGATTATATACCGGTAATGTTGTTTCATTACTTGTCGTTAATATTCAATTTTAGAATTTTGATAGAATCAACAGATGTCAAGTGCGTTATAATTACTTATAAACCATTTTACTTAAAAATTAGTCACTACGTACATACTTAAAATCAAAATTATCCCTTTATGCACATTCAGAAAATTACGGCCATATTCCATAATCTGAAAGTTCAGAATATCTACCAAAGGCAAATCACTTGCTGGACGGTTGTTAAACCGAAAGATTGATCAAAATGTGTAAGGAAATGCAATTTCAAATTTACTTAGGTTGAGTGGCTACCAATTCATGAAGAATTTTGGAATTTAAATGACACAGATAATCAGCTTTTAACCAAAGATAGATGGTGAAAAATGGCAAGTTTGTCAGGCATAGTTTCTTGCAACTCTCGATTTGCCTGAATCGTTCATACATGAAATGCTGTATGTATAAAAGGAATGAACATTATATAATTTTGAGAGATGAGAGAGGTCAGCACAAACCAGCTTGGCTAAGTCAGATGTTGTAATGGAAGGAATTACATTTCATATGAATGATTTTCCAAAAATATCACATTATGCCTGAAAATATTCAGAGAAAGAGTACTTGCCTCATTAGTTAAATCGTAGGAAAATGTTCAAACTGTACGTTGAAAAATGTGAAAATGATGGCATAACTACTGAAAAGAATAATTTTTTATCGAAATATATTCACAACACAGAATTTAACTTTCCCGTTCATTCGCCTAAAATGATTTGTGGGATACATACTACAGATTTTCTCATATGAATGCCACAGACAACGAAATTCACCATCAAGATCAGGATGCTCACAATGAACAGAAATGTTTAGCGAGGGCTAGAAAAGGCAACATTGAAGCGGAAGCTGGAACTGGAAAATCCATTTAGCTGAATTTGATCTGGAGTCTGCTACTGTCCCAAAACAGATGCTAGAGCATTATTTTATGGGCGAAGATTGGCTGTGTACAACTTAACTGTATACCGGTACTATACAACTTCTGTAGAGAAGTCGCATGCTATGTGGAGTGAAAGAACTGCCAAACGTGGATCTGCAGAAGTTGTTTCATGTCTTTTTAATTTCCTACAAAGAATGCAGATGGTAAGGAATGGAATTCCTTCTTCAACACATGCGGTGGACAAACCAGAAATATAAAATATGTCTGTTATATTTCTGCATGCTGTTGGGCATCTTGACATCCCTTTAATCAATGATATGTCCTTTGAGTCAGGCCACAAATAGAGTACGACTCTGATCATGTCTCAGTAGAGAAAAGAACAAAATTATTTCACATCGGGATGATTCACTATTGTCAGAATGACAAACAAAATATACCATATAATTGAAATTCAGCATGTGCCGAATTTTTCAGAACTGAGGCGCCACATCAGAAAGGACAGAAAAGTTTCCAGTGATGTAAATAATGTCAATTGACTCAAGATGGCCTGGTTTCAGTACAGGAAAGAAGACTTAGAACACACTTGTTTTAAATACAGCAACAGGACTTCTCAAGAATTTGAGTTTAGAAGAATACTAATCCGCAGAACTAAAAGAAGAATGCGAGATTCTTTCACACTTCAGCCTTTGTTTTCTCTCCAGCTCCTATTCAGAAACAAAAACTTAAAGATCTTCTGGATCTACGCAATATGAGGATTATTCCTGACCAGTATCATCACAATGCTGTAAGTCAATAATAAATGATGTTACAGACGGGAAAGAAGCGAAAGTTAATTAAGGTGATCATGATGATGATAATCAGCATTGTGATGCACTTGGAGAGCTATGATAAGTAGAGAAATCCGGTTAAGAAAGACAGCTATAACGGCTAGTAGGGGGACCATCGTGCTAATCACATGATACTTCTGTTCTAGTTAGATTGCATCTCTTCTTAAGCATCTGTGCTTGAGGCCAGCAGCTGGCTGGTCGGTCTGGACCCTTAAAGTGCTGTAGCGCTACGAATTATATTATTATTATTATTATTATTATTATTATTATTATTATTATTATTATTATTATTATATTATTATTATTATTATTATTATTATTATTATTATTATTATTATCATCATCACTGAGGACTATTCCTTCTTCAGTATAACAATTTTTTACTATTGTTTCAGTAATACAGGTTTGTGTAAAAGTCATTGCACTTTGTTATGGTAAATTATGGTATATTGCCATCAGTTTAGTATTTTAAGCATTTTCGCATATTATCCAGTACCTTGCTAATCAATATTACAAGAAAGGCTTATAAAACTGTTTGTTTCACAATAATTAGATGTAATTACACAATAATATATAAATACTTCAGTGCATTATTTCTATTGTCATTAATATTAAAACCAAGTGTAACTTGCAAAAAGAACAATTTATTTAAAGTCAAAACAACGTATCTACAACACAATCTTTAGTTTTCTTACGTAACACTTAGCTTAAACACAAAAAAAAAATTGTTGAGCGGATGTAAACATACTCTAATAACAACGAGTTATCACCAGGGAAAGGATTTATATGTAAATACATATTTACTTATAAAGCTAATATAATTTATATTTTGCATTATCTTTATGTTTCACAATGTGTAGGGTTGAAAAATCCTACTTTTATTTTCCATATTTTTCCATATTTTAGAGTTTAGTACATATTTTCGTTAATTTCCATATATTTTCCATATTTCATATAAAACAGTCCATATTATATTAGGTTTAACAATAAAACAAAACAAAATTCCATTAACTTTTAAAAATACATTTCAACAATAGAGATTTAAACACATGTTCAGTAATCCCTTTAACATCAGAGTTATTTGAAAATTAGCAGTCCTATCAACAATGGGAAAGTAAGTTACAAAACTGTATTAATTTAATTTAAAATTTTTAACAGACTTCAGTTGTGCAGCTCAACAGTTAAATGCCAGTCAGAGTACACATAGGTTCAGTTTTGTAAATCATACTATAAAGACGGTAAATATGCCAAAAGTACGTCATTCAGTCAATTTAAAATCAAAACTAACAAGTTACATTTCAGAATTTAAAGAAGATGGTTTATCAACTGACAATAAAATATTATTTTGTAATTTGTGTCAGTGTGCAGTATCATCTACACAAAAGTTCCTGGTGCAACAACACATTACAACTAGTAAACATCAGGCCAACAAACAACTAAATTCCAAGCAGAGACAATTGTTTTTAACACAACCAACAACATCGAATGTAAGATCTGAGTTTAACATCGACCTGTGCCGTTCTCTCATCTCTGCTGATATTCCTCTCTACAAACTAAAGAATAAGGTCTTCAGGGAATTCCTTGAAAAATATACTCAACATACAATCCCGGATGAGTCAACACTTAGGAAGACGTATGCTCCATCCATCTACGATGAGACAATACAGAAGATAAGAGATGAAATTAAAGATAGTTCAATTTGGGTTTCCATTGATGAGACTCCCGACAAAGAAGGTAGACTTGTTGGTAATGTAGTTATCGGTTTGTTAAGTGAACAATATTCTGAACGAATTCTTTTACATTGTGATGTTCTAGAAAAGTGCAATAACAAAACTATAGTTAAACTGTTCAACGAAGCTATGGGTATCCTGTGGCCAAAGGGTATTATGTACGATAATGTGTTATTCTTCATTAGCGATGCTGCCCCTTATATGGTCAAAGCTGGACAAGCATTATCTGTTGTATATCCTAAATTGACTCATTTTACTTGTGTGGCGCATGCATTTCATCGTGTGGCAGAAGTGGTCAGAGACAATTTCCCTAAAGTAGATTTGTTGATTTCATCAGTGAAAAAAGTGTTTCTCAAAGCTCCCAGTAGAGTTAACGTGTTGAAAGAAATGTACCCTGAAATTCCATTGCCACCAAAGCCAATTTTAACTAGATGGGGTACATGGCTAGAAGCAGTTGAATATTATGCCGAACATATAGACTCTATTAACAATGTTCTCCTTGCATTGGACTCTGAAGATGCAGTCTCAATTGATACTGCGAAAACAGTTACCTGTGACATAAGTGTGAAGAATGACTTAGCTCACATTCAGCATACATTTTCATGCATCATAAAAACGCTCAAAAGTCTCCAAAATAGGCACCTTTCACTATCTGAAAGTTTTGAAATTATAAATAGTACTGTGGAACAACTGAATCGTGGTAGAGGTAAAGTTGCAGATGCAGTAAGAGCTAAGGTGGACACTGTACTTTCAAAAAACCCTGGATATGAAGAACTACAAAAGGTTGTTGCTGTGATGAGTGGTGAATCAACAGTGAAGATTAACTTGGACTTATCCCCAGCAGACATTGTGAAATTGAATTATGTACCAGTTACTTCTTGTGACGTCGAACGCTCTTTTAGTCAGTATAAATCTATCCTCAGAGACAATAGAAGAAGATTCACTTTTCAGCACTTGAAAGAAATGTTTGTAACCTATTGTTATGGTAACAGACAATAAAAATTGTGTTTTGTTGAAACTACATTGGAAGATAAGGTACGTCCATTATATTTTTTGTTTAGTTTGATTAAAATGTACCAATATTTAACGTACATAGTCATTTTTTTATAATTTTAAGTCCATATTTAATTCCATATTTTGGTAAAAATCCATATTTAATTCCATATTTTGGTAAAAATAACTACATATATATTTACATATTTCATATATTTTTAGTCCATATAAATCCGTTCCCTGGTTATCACATATGTCGCACACAATAACATAGGCGGTAACAGTGATAGTGTTTCAGTTGTTGCAAAACTTCTTTTGCATTTATTTCAAAACATGAATTTTGTAGATACGTCGTTATGACTCTAAACCCCCGATGTAATAGTTGCGACAAGTTCTACATTGGACAGACAGGCAGATCATTCCAAACACGATACAAAGAACACATTAAAGCAATAACCAGAGGACACAATACATCTACATATGCCGAACACATAACTAATGCTAACCATACATACAATAACATAAATACAGACATGGAAATCCTACACATACAACCCAAAAACCAAAAACTTAACACACTAGAACAATACGAAATATGCAGACACACTAAAACACACCCTAATCAAATTCTCAACACACAGATCAATTTCAGAACACACTCACTATTTGACTCCACTTTTCAACACGCAAACACACCCCTACAACAGGCAGGATATCTAGATGACGCCAGGATCTAATAGGCTCTGACGATGGCGTACAGTATATTCGAAACAGCTGTAAGCCACACGTGCTTATATAATTAACACTAGTAAGTTAGCCATTTTATCAATCATTTGTATTTAAGTGTTAAAAGTAGTGTACGCAAGATTCAAGATGAGCAAATATATTGCGTATTGATTTACCATGACACAATGGCAACTGTCTTCGAAAATATAAGTAAATATGAATTCAAAATTACATGGGTCATTCGAAAATTAATGGCAGCAAATCTCCAGTTTCACGTAACCGTCGTCACACATTTGGAAGGCGACGGATAACATCCACAGCGTCGTTTTCGTCTAAACTCCTCATTGACTGCTCTACAGCTGTTATAATGACCTGTCTATTTCTAAAGCTTACCCCTCTCAGTGGTTCGTTCGTTGTAGGGAAAAGGTCGTAGCTGCAGGAACTCATAATCGGAGAATACGAAGGATGCTCCAGAATAATTATGAAATTAAACTTGATAGTAAATTAATCGCTTGAGCATCCACGTGGCAACGAACGCCATTGCGAAGGATAATGGGATGGGTTTTCAAGAAAGTTCGGCTCTTCTGTCGTATTGCCAGTCATATAATGGTGTTCCACAAAGTGACTAATATGCAGCATCAACGAGCACTCCAATTATTAAAACATAACGAGTGATTAATACACCTTCATAATCATAAACAATAATAAACATAATTTTCAATGGATCCTGTTCATGTTTACATGTTTTCCTCAGGACGCTGCAGATGACAGTTTTATTATTGCAATCACTGCATGTAAGTATAAAAGAGATTATTACGTTATAACTTAATAAAGATAATACACACCATGCACCACTTCATCTTCTACTACCAGCATACATTGATCACCGCTAGGAGAGCTGAATACAAGAAGTATTGTCATTAATTTTCGAATGAACCATGTATAATAAAGTTAGTTTGAACATTAAATCAAATTGTACAGCTGAGACTGAAAATAAAATAAAACCCACTCTATCAATAAAAATAATCAAACAGTTAGGCCTATTTGAAAATCCAAAGTATAATTTCTAATACTTTAAATTGTTAACGTTGATATTTCATTTCTAACTAAAGAAGCTGGAGATTAATTCGTTTTAATTTAAGCATTTGTGTGCTTTTTCCTATAGGAACTCATAATATACAATCATTCAGATAGCGTCTGGATCTTTACGAATCCCAGTAAAAAAAAAAAAAAAACACACACACACACATACAGATATAGCCTATATATATATATATATATATATATATATATATATATATATATATTATATAATTGTTTGGGAGAGATAATAGAAATTCTTCCCACACATCTGGAACTTCTAGCTTATCTTACACAGTGCCCAAATTATAATTCACAACAATTGAGCCGTTGAGAGCAAAAGTGGTGTAAGTCAAAATTGGGTAATGAGGTTTAAAGTAAAAATTCTGTAAAATACACCGCAAAGTAGCAATTTATATGTCTTTCGTGCTATCCACTGACTACTAATAGTTTAAATAAATTGAATATTATTCACTACTTTGCGCTGTATTTTACAGAATGTTTACTTTAACCCTCATTACCCATTTTTGACTTACACCACTTCTGCTCTCAACGGCTCAGTTATAATACTCATAACCAGCTTACAGCCGCCCTATTTGAGTATCCTACAAAGGCATTTCGTTGGTTATTATATGATTCTGTTACCCTCAATTAAAAATAGGTACTTCTATAAATGCAGTCCACACCTGTGGAGTAACATACAGTGCGTCTGGCCGCGAAACCAGGTGGCCCGGGTTCGATTCCCGGTCGGGGCAAGTTACCTGGTTGAGGTTTTTTCCGGGGTTTTCCCTCAACCCAATATGAGCAAATGCTGGGTAACTTTCGGTGCTGGGCCCCGGACTCATTTCACCGGCATTATCACCTTCATCTCATTCAGACGCTAAATAACCTAAGCTGTTGATAAAGCGTCGTAAAATAACCTACTAAAATAAAGATCTATAAATGCATTCAAGTTTCGTTTCTGACCAATACTACGACCATGTATACAGTAGAATACCCGATTTTTGTATTCTACCAAAACTACCGGACAAGTATTCTACAAGGTCGCAAATCTATCTACAATAAATCAAAATGGCATAATTCGCATCGTATTGCTGCATTCATGTGCTTGCCTCATGTTTAAACTAATTAAAATATCTGGCTCAAATGAGGCAAGTATATGTCTGTAAACGACGTGCCTCACATCGCTCGTGATATATGGTTAAAATGATTATGATACATAGTGTATGCGTGAGGTTTTGCGCTTACTGCAAATTACCAGACGTTTATATGGAAGGGGCGTGGTGACTGATTTACTAGAGTTCAGCAAATTTAATTTTTACCATTGCGATCGATACTGCATACATTATTAATTACTATTGGACCTGACATTCTACTTCAGTTTTCATTAATTTGAATATCTATTTATTTTTTAACCGGATTGTAAATAATTCTTTAGTGGTTTTGACGAAAATGGACTGTGTTTCGAGCCTCGACAGATATTTATTGATAAAGTGAATGTGACGTGAGTTTTTTTTTCCTATGACTCAGTTCTCCCCAAACATTTGAATTTTACCATAGCTCCATTAGTGACATCGTAACCTAGGTGTCTGAATAAAAGATGTAAATTAAGAGAGACATAAATAAATAAAATTATAAATTATTAATGGTTTCTTTGCCGAATCATACATATTTTTTCGGTCAAGTTGAAGACAATTTCTTGTGATAGGTATAACTTTCTTTGGCTGCTCATCAGGCATTCTCTTTTTTGCTGCTTTCACAAATACACTGTATTTACTAAATGCTGACTTGTGTCGCGTTCGCTGAAAGTTCACTCTTGTGGACTCACTTTTCTTTACTAGGTCTTTCACTTTCACTTTTCCAATTTTTGCTACGAAAATCCTTACTGTTTTAATTTTCTCGAGGCACACCGGTTAAAATGGCTAGTCTAGAGCAATGGTCCAATCTTATGCAGACAAAGAACTAAATTTAAAGAAATCCGGTGCAAGCGCAAGACATACTGTAACTCCTGTCGTGAATGTGTGGCAAATATTTGAAGAAGAAAAATAGCAAATCTTGTATATGTCTGAGAAGTATTAATTTTTCGTCTGTTAAGTTGTTCAAAACAAGACTTGCGCGAAGACAGTAAATTGTCGGGAATTACTTATTATTTATTACACGTTATTATACGTTACACGAAGTTGAGCAGCAGAAATAACTTAGAACAGCATTACAGTTATAGAGAAATACTAATTAAAAGTTGCGGAGAATGCAGTTTAGAAAAATATATTCATCGATTTGCATAAATATGGGAAGTTTAACATTACTGATGGTGACACTCCTCGTCGTTCTTGTGTTCCGTAGATAGATACCTAGGATACGAATCGCGGCAAACAAAAAGCTCTTCCAATGAGGATGTTTACCCTTAACATATACTTCGTAGATAAATAAATCCATAAGAATGAAATTGTGTAATTTTTTGACAGATTTTTTCTTCAAATAGTGGCTATTTTACTTACTGAATAATGGTTATAATAAAAGCTCTATTTCATTACAAATAAGCTCAACACCTAATTTTTTAAAATTTGCAATGAGAGTCATAGTGATGAAGTCACAGAACAAGAAGACCGGAGTGTTTCCATTACTTTGATTCTTATTTTGTCTCTGGATCGTAATGGTGGATCTATATTTACAATACGAACCAAAAGTAAGAAGATTCCTCTTCAAAAAGGCGGTAAAACGACTTGGGAGATGTTACTCTCGGTCGTTCTTGATTTGTTAAAGCATTTAGGTATACAATTAGCACATAATCTTCTCATAGGCATACCTAAAACTTGATTTACTACAGAGCGTTTGCTTACGTAATGTAGGTTGACCGGGCGGCGCGACCGGTACGAAGGCCATGCAATATACGGCAAACCGTCTCCTGCACGCTGGCAGTCCAGTTCAGACTCTCTATAGGAGTGGTTGTGTTGACGTTAGATTGATTGTTACTCTTTTGATTGTATTAGTGAACTGTTTGGATTTAGGAGTGGGTGTGTTGACGTTAGATTGCGTGATATTCTTCTGCTTGTGTTAGTGAAGTGTTTAGATTAGCTTGCTCACATGGCACCATAGACAATTACATTAGAGCAGAGGGTTTTCATGGTAGGAATTTTGATTGCAGGAAGGTAAAAATACTATTTGCAAGAAAATTTCCTAATGTTACCGTTTACATAGCAACAGCAGCAAAAGACCACTCATAAATCTAAAATTTAAACACTTCACTAACATAATCAGATGAATAGGTACTTATTACCGATCAGTACTCAGTTATATCAAAACAAGTTTTTATTTGACATAATTGATTTAAAAACTCCCAATATAGAATCGGCTAAGCTTTTTATTAGCAAATACCAAGTAATTACTTATCAAACACACTATTTTCCATTGTAACCACTTTCGCCTTTGTTTATAACGAAGGCCAACAGCTAACTACGCTTATTTATTAGTCTCTTAGTAGCCTACATAAATATGCACTCACAGTATACTCATGCATGCACGCATGATGATAACGATAATAATAATATAATAATAACAATAATAATAATGATAATAATGATAATATAATTAATCTGATAGAGCTAAGGCCAGCAGTCCTTCTCTTCCGCCCAGGTAGACTCTTATTGATACAATAGTCTTAACTATTGCACTAATTACAATATCGCACCCCAAGAATAATACTGTCGTAACTCACAAAAACTGAATTTTGAATTACAGGCAGTTTTGTAATCTTCATTTAATCCTATATCAAACAGTAGAACTGTCGTATCTCTAAGTTAAAGGCTAAAATCTTCAATATAGTCTGCGTAGAGATAGTGTCGGCAGTATTTGAAAGATTATGATATATCGTTTATATAGATGGAAAGTAATAGCGGCCCAAGTACAGGCCATACATAGGCTACGTACGTACACACATACATACATACATACATAGCCTACACGCATACATGCATGCATACATACATACATACATAGCCTACACGCGTGCGTGCATGCATGCATGCATGCATACATACATACATACATACATACATACATACATACATACATACATACATACATACATACATACATACATACATACATACATACATACATAAGCACTTAGGTATTATATGTATTCTTCATTGATGTAATCCTTCTGGCCGCACTATGGCCTTTGGGTTTACTTCAGCTTCTAACAGAAATGAGTATTAGGGGTTCTTTCTTTGGGATATGTAGGACCGACATTCCTAATGTCAATAATGCCGATTGTAGAGGTGGAGGCCTTAATCTCCCGCCATCCTCTGTAATGGAGTTGACTTTATCTTTATAATATTATAGCCTAGATAGAAGTGATGCAAATGTATATGTACGTATATACTACATAAATACTTCAGTAAATACAGACATATGCAAGGACTTACATACACATACAAAGATGATTTATGAAGTACATTTTGCTTTGGAGTAATCTTCTCAAGGGACATATTTAAGAGATGATGACTTAAGATTAATAATCATATCTTTACATAGTCTGTAGATGATCTTTGATGTAAGATAGCCGAATTCGTGACCTCTAAGTTTCGAGTTGTCCATAGAAACAATCGCTTGCCACGCTGTCTGTTGGGTTAAGTGCGAAAGCACAGTGAAACATCTGAACAACTTCTCAAGTTTGTCTGCTCTTCACAAGTCATGGGAGACAGACGAACGTACTTTCCTTTGTTTTGACAAAATGGTTTCCCCAAGTGGATCCTGAGGAGCTTCAAACAGTTTTACCCTCGGCCCTCTTTGTTCCGGCGCTATCAAAAGTGGACCGGCCACACATGGCCTTTGGGGAAATTATAAGTTTAATTTTTTATAGGTCCGCTGTCCGCAATACAGATCTACGTTGCTGTGATGTATTTTTAAGTAGCGACGCAGAAGCAGGTAAAATTCGCAATCAAAGTGAAACACTGATGAAAGAAAACCCACACTGTGTGACAAACACTCGGTGTTGCTGTGCGGAGTGTTTACATAATTCATACCTGCTATTGCAGAAACTGAAAGTAACGGTAGGGGGTATTAATGTTTTAAAATTAAACGAGTCAGACTGTTTAAGCTTTTTTTACAGAAGTGTATGGATCCAGATATACCAAAATTATCCTGACCGCTATTTTTATTACATATATATATATATATATATATATATATATATATATATATATATATATATATATATATATAAGAACAGTTTGTCTTCAAGTAGGGAAAAGATACGAGAGATGCAATTGGACTACTACGAACAGTGAAAATTGGCGTGGATTGGAAAGAGAGGAGGCTGTTCAGTAACCCTTATATGAAACGAGTCAAAGTCAAGATAGGAGAAGAAATGTTAGAAGGAACTGAAATAGGGAGAGGAGTACGACAAGGATGCCATTTACCACATACCCTGTTCAACATCTACTTGGAGGATTTTGTGAATAACTGTTTTCAGAATATGGGAGGAGTGATAGTAGAAGGAAGAAGAATAAAGTGTACAAGATATGCTGGTGCTAAATGTCGTAAACCACATGACACTGATATTTTTATTTTCCTCCCAAAGAAAGCCATCTCCCTCCCTCGGATGCATAGGAAAACGCGAACCTCGAAATTAGTGGCAAGGGTATAACCACCAGATTTTTTAAACTGATTATTTTACTACGCTTTATCAACTGCTATGGTTACCTAGCATCTGAATGAGATGAAGGTGATAATGCCAGGGAAATGAGTCAGGTTCCAGCACCGAAAGTTACCCAGCATTTGCTCTTAATGAGTTGAGGGAAAACCCCGGAAAAACCTTCTCCAGGTAATTTGTCCCAACCAGGATTTGAACCCGGGCCCGCTCCTTTACGGTCAGACATGCTAACCGTTAATCCACGCAATATTAATATTTTGCTTTTTCCACTTTACATTCAGTACAAGAGCTGGAATGTTAGACTACAAACACATTGACGGTTTAGTTCCAGGATCGAGGCGCTGGCGTAGTTTGCAGTTTCGTGCGCACAAATAGATTGTGTTTATGCTTAATAATATTGCACCTCCGACTTGATTGCGGGCGTCAGCTACACTGCTCAGTTTTACCCTCCCCATGACGTAGTTCACAGCACACTTATATTTCTTTCTTTTTTATATAGATCACGGCCTTCAATTGTAAAATGAACAACCAGCGACTACACTTGTTAGGGCAGGATGTATAGATGAGCGTGTTTCTTTCCTTAGTAAACTTGACAATATCTGGCTGTGAATCGAACCCTTGATTCGTGAATTTTTCCCCTACATTTACTACCATTGTTCCACAGCAGCGGACTTGATCCAATGATGAATAAAACAACTGAAGCTGACCATTCGGGCGTTGCACGGCGCTGGTGCGCTGCGTTGCATGTTTTGCAATTGCTATTGGCCGGGAGAGTGCATCATTTATTTATCGTTCCCTACCGCCTTCATTAAACGTGGGCGGGCGCCCGCGGCTCTAATTGTCGCAGTGCCAGCGCCCCTAATGGCTGTCACGGGGCCAATGCGCGCGCTGGACGCCGTAATGGCGCGTAAATCATATCGCTTGGTGAACACGCATCTAAAAAAATGTTTTTATTACGTCGACACGTTTGTAAACTTTATGCAGCTCGTAACAGTCACGGGTTGTTAGTGATTGCTGAAATACTTGACAATCCGTTTGTTTGCCTGGCTGCACCCGTGTTGTAATTAGAATCCGCAGCAAAGAGGCTCAAATAGGTCAACCGCATTGTTACCTAACAGCTAGTTATGAACATTTTAAAAAAATATTTCACGTTTTCACATTAGCAGAGAAACAAGCAATCCAGATAAGAACTGAAAGTTGGCTTCTCAACTCCGATGTACTTACTTACTGGCTTTTATGGAACTCTGAGGTTCTTTGCCGCCCTCACATAAGCCCGCCATTGGTCCCTATCCTGAGCAAGATTAATCCATTCTCTATCATCATATCCCACCTCCCTCAAATCCATTTTAATATTATCTTCCCATCTACGTCTCGGCCTCCCTAAAAGTCTTTTTCCCTCCGGCCTCCCAACTATCACTCTATATGCATGTCTGGATTCGTCCATACGTGCTACATGTCCTGCCCTTCTCAAACGTTTGGATTTAATGTTCCTAAATATGTCAAGTGAAGAATACAATGCGTGCAGTTCTGTGTTGTGTAACTTTCTCCATTCTCCTGTAACTTCATCCCTCTTAGCCCCAAATATTTTCCTAAGCACCTTATTCTCAAACACCCTTAACCTATGTTCCTCTCTCAAAGTGAGAGTCTAAGTTTCACAACCATAAAGAACAATCGGTAATATAACTGTTTTATAAATTCTAACTTTCAGATTTTTTGACAGCAGACTGGATTATAAAGGCTTCTCAACCGAATAATAACAGGCATTTCCCATATTTATTCTGTGTTTAATTTCCTCCCGAGTGTCATTTGTAGGTCAACTGCATTGTTACGTAACCGCAAGTTATGAACATTTTTGAAAATATTTCACGTATTCACATTAGCAGAGAAACAGGCAATCCAGACAAGAACTGAAAGTTGGCTTTTCAACTCCGATGTTGTGCAAAAAATGATTAGATTTAATCTTTTACAAGTATGTACAACTAGCACAGTTGTTCCTAGCTGGCAGAAGACAATGCGCATCTTTTCGTGGAGCAGTCGGCGAACCTAAGCCTGCTATTTATATTTGTAGCAAACTCTGAACTGTCACTCTGCAGGTCACATGTTTGTGACACTCTCGCTTTCATGCTTGAAAAGTTACAGCCCCCGGCTAGAAGTCGAGGCAATAATTATTGTATAAATATCTAAACAAATTTAGTCCGCAAATCTCTGAAGGTCCAAACTAGAGTCCTGCAAAACCGGTTGAAAATAATATAAATTATACAACTACACTGAGCGCCTGGGCTGTATGCAAAGCTCTCCCACCATGCGGGCTGCCTTATTATTCGGTTTACCGAAGGCTCGATTTGTTTCGCTTTCTTTGTGAGAGGATGGCTACGGCTTTTAGATATAAAAGGCAGATCACGTCATTGAGCCATTCAGATATTACAATTACCTATCTTCAAGATCAACAACTTACAGCGTAAAACTACATCCATCAGAAACCTAAAAGAACGTTTTTTTTTGTAAAAAAAATATATTCTTTCCTAAAACTGACATTCTATCTTCTTAGAAATGACTTCTTAACCCAGATAAGACTGACGTCCTATATGTAGGAACCGATTGTTTTATTTTTTTAACACTGTTGTTTCATAGTCGGCAATCATGATACCATAATCCTTATGTGTTATAAATTGCCTCCAATTTTTTTTCTTATATTTAGTCTGTCATAGTCATTGTTATTAACATATTTGTGTGAAACGTCCGGTGTCCTATATATAGGACGTCAGTCTTATCTGGGTTAATGAAATAATAATACATGTGTACTTACAGTAGTTAAAAAGTATTATATATGAATAACAAATTCTTTTTAGGTAGGTCTACTATACATTTTCATAATAAGTACCGCATATATCTCGCCCTACTTATGATCAAAACATACGTTTATGATATTGTAAAATATTAGCTGAGTACATTCATGGCTTATTAATATAATGCTTACCTATGATGAAATACGTTTATTAATATACACAATGACGTACTAAATTATACGGTATTTAATTTGTCTGTATTGTTCCAATTTGGAGATCCTGTTTTCTCCCCTCTTCCCATTTCTTTCTGTGTGAGATTTGTGCTCTAAACCATCCGCGATCTTATATAAACAGTAAACACTTAAGTAATATCGATTATTGGGTTATACAAATGAACGAGATTCAGTTGATATGTGATGAGAAAGAGTTTGGGCGTAATAAAATGATGTCAAAGTTATGACGTATACTGTTTAACACTGGTATAATAAAATGCCAGCTATATTGCGTTTATTGGTAAGGAAAATATGCATGGCCTATGCACGTCTTGTTCTGTGTAAAAGTATGTCATTGTTTAACACATTTGTAAGCTACTTTTATTGGTATGACTGTAAAAGTTTAAAATATGAACGATACTTACGAAGTTACTGCAAGTTCAAAGTAATATAAAAATATAATGTGTTATAGTGTCGAATCAATTGTAGGAGTAGACTACTTGCATACACTTTTTTTTAATAAGACAAAGTAAATTTCCTTAAATTTATTGTTACTCCGGTTGTGTACTCGAAAAATGTCAATTTCATGTATGATTAAGTGCACCTGGTGTTCTGTCTAGCCTGCAATACATCAGGGGTAACCGCTTGAAAGTCGAATGTTCATTCGGATGCTCATCCTAGCCGGTTGATCTCTGACGGGTCGAATATAAAACGGTTATAAACCACAATCTGCAGCTCCCTAGTCCAAAACTTCTGCGAGATATTTTGCAACGGTAGTTCGAATGTCTTTCATTTGGTGTTCAGTGCGAGTAACAGTAAATTATTTACAAATTTTGAAGAGTGCAAATTCTATACAATTTATATTAATTTTTTAGTAACATTGCAGGATACGACCATAAGTAAACAATTTAAAAAAATAAATTCCAATAACGTACATTGGTCTTAGATGAGATTATATTGAAACATAAAATATAAATTTCCATCATTTAATTTTAATGTTACATTCCACCCGATTTCTAGATCTTCCTGAATATGCCTCATAAATATTACTTATGAAGCAAGACTGAGTGTATTAAAACATTCAATCTAAATATTAAGATACTCTCCAGTATAGTATTGCGTATTTACACAAATATTGTAGCACAATATTGTAACGAAGCGGACTGTAAATGAGGAAAACATCAGCTAAAGATGCAAATAAATTACTATCTACTGTAATGAATGCCTTAAGATCAGTTGGGGAAAAGTTTTAAACGAAATACTAGAATTAATATACAGTATAATACGTACATCAAAAGTATTCTTGTTTATGAATGTGATTTTCGTACGTATTCGGAAGTGGAGGATGATAGGACAAAATTATGAGCAATGGAAACGGACTTCAGAAGGTGGGTTACAGGAATACTGTATGCAATAAAGATCATGTCCTCAATAAATAAAGAACCTACTTAAAATAAATAATATCCTTACGAATAAGTAATGATTTAAAGCCATGTAAGTAAAGCATTAGTTTAACTTCAACTTTTATAAAAAAGAGGATCGTAGAAGATCTGAAAACAAGGTGTATATGGGAGCAAGAAAGAGTGAGACTTGGATATTACACATATGATTTAAAGATACAAGAATAGTATTAATATGGATAATATGTATTGCAGATGGAGGACAGCAAAAGGCCAATGTTTACAACATTTTGACAAAGACGAGAAATGGCCTGCAAATTTAATTTTGTCCGGAACCTTCTGTTAAAGAATGGGCTCTTTTATGTACCGTAGACGCACAACACAAGACTGGCGAGTTTACTTTCCAGAGGAGATCTATCATTCTCGACTAATCTCGAATTCAGTGGTACATTGTAATAACTAGACCATGAAAGACGACGTGAATGTGGGTGATGTGCAGGTAACATTGAAAACAAATTGATGTGCGGAAATGTTCATATTCAAAGAATGACAATGAAGGTATTTATCAATTGGAATAAATAAATAAATAAAGACAGGAGAAAGTGAAAGAGAGAGATATATGGAAAACTCTGAAGAAACGAAGCCCGGTTGAAGGAATAAATTGCAATTTAACAACCGGAGACACAGACCCCAATGGAGTTTGGATATCAGAAGACAGCAGCAGTCACTGTAAATTCTGAAAATAACAGTAATTTTAACGTGGTGATTTCTGTTTTGGTATAGCTCTCGGATGTTTCAGACTTTTAATGAATTTGAATAACTTCAATGTTTGGGAACCTTTATAGTTACATCTTCAGGCACATAGGTAAAAGAGGCAGGTAACTCATTTTGCAAACTTCGCTCTCACTGAGAAAGATAGCTTACTTTGTTTAGCTAATTAATCCCGGATTACACTGAAAACCAAAGGAAAGATAGAATACCATGTTTACAATGGCTGTTTGTGGGATCACACGATGTCACATGTTCGCTTGAAATCTCTACGTAATATATGAAGTGACGGTGTCTGAAATACGAGGAGATGGACGAAGAGAAAAATACGCGTTATTGCCCAGTTACTGCGTGATTCATGCATACAAACAAGCTCTCATTCCGCTGGCAAACCAAACTGTGCTCGCTCAGTAGCTCAGCATCATTAACTCTGTTGCAACAGCATATATATTCGGTTGAACAGCGTGTGTTTATACATGACACTTTTGCTAAACGTGAAAATCGGAAAAAAATCAAAGACGCTTGCTAGCTTTATTTTTTTAAATTAGTGGCAAAACTCTATGTAAGGGGATTACTGCTGAGTATACAGAAAACTAGACATAGACATGTTCTTATTGAATAAAATTTTGATGAATTAGGCTCCTGTTTAGAAGCCAGTACGAAGAAGTTTATTCGTAAGTTAGCAAAACAAACAGGGGTATCAAGAAGATCTGCACATCGGGCAACAAACTGTTAAAATTGAGAAAGTACGAATAAAAAACTTAAAATTGAGGCAGTACAAAACAACCGTGGTTCATCGCCTTCTGACTGTAGTTATAGGAACAAGATTACATCATTCCAACAGTCAGTATGGTACATAACGAGATTGTTGACCCACAACTGGTGTTTCACAGTCACGAAGCTGGCTTTGTTTTAGCGGGTATGTCAGTACCAAACTACAGATATTGGGATTAGGAAAATCTCCATATTCTTCATGAATTAAATGAAAATTGGGATATTGTGTGCAATAAGTGCACGTAGAATTATTCAGTCAGTGTTTTTGGAGAATACCATAAATTCTGAAAGACATGTTAGTAATGTATATGCTCCGTTATTTCATGAACTCACAAGAAGACAAAGCTTATGCTTATTTTATGCATGACAAATGAAGAGTCCACTACAAGAATGATGGATGTCATTTGGAATACATTTTGCAGGAGAAGCAATTGAAAGTTTGAAATGCTTAGCGCTGAAAGCTCAACTGTGATTTTCCGATCATTATTGGACAATGACTATCAGTGTTAATGCCATGTAACCCTGTATATACATTCTATATGTCTTAAGCTATGCATTGACAGTCTCGGTTCATTTTCGACAAGAAAGTGACATCCATCATTCTTGCAGTGGACTCTTCAAATAATGTAACAGCGCATACTGCGGATATCTCAATGAATGGAATTTGGACGGTTTTCGATGAACATGTTCAATCAAGGATTGTGGCTATCAACAATTTTAAACGATGTAAAACATTCACCTTAGCAAAGGGATATCATTTCGAGACTCTGCCTTAAATTAAGGTAAGCGAGTGCAGATTTTTATGTCCGCAAAAACGGCAATTTCTTAACGGCGGAAGGACGCACGCTTTGTGCCACCAAGGCCAAGATGAATTCGGCAGAAAATCTCCTCCTAATTCAGACATCCTTAATTCTAGTTAATATAAGATTAACTAAGTCCATGAAAGTAAAAAATTTAATAGCACAAACATAATTTATTTGTAATGGCAGCATTTTTAGTTAGAAATCCTGCCAACTCAGGTTCAATTCATAGTAGATAAGTGTAAATCTATTTCTCTCGCAAAATGATAGTATGGATATTCATTTTCTTTATGTTCGTTCTCTGTTGTCTCATGGGGTGACCTTTCATCATTTGGAACAATGGCCAAAAAGTTCCCTTACTTGTGAATGACAGTAGTCGGTCCATGACCTTCATAAAGTGAGGACAGGACGGGTCATAGCACCCAATCCCAGAAATGTATTTGCAATCCATATCTGATGAAATGGTATGAACACTGATCACATCGAAAAAAGGCACACATTGTACCAGTGAATCTGTTTTAAATTAATTTATTCAGTTTAGCGATGCTTAAATGACAGGCGTCCGTAAATGAAAAATGATGTACCATACCATGCAATCAGTTCAACTTATTTATTCAATTCATTTATGACAAAATGTCAATGAGATTTACTGACAGGAACAATATTTCGCTATTGTTTGTGGTAATTCATGCAAAGGCCTTCATTAAGTTTGTGGAGGAATAAAGTTGAACTTCATCGCGGTGTATCTTTTCAAAGAAATTAACAAGTGAGTATATTTATAAAACTGTAATACACAATTCTTAAACATTTCAAATGTGACGACCATTTTAAACACTAAAAAATTCTCGCACTAATATAAGTAAAAAATGCCAGATTAACAAGTTAAGATGTCACCTACAGCGTACATACAAAGAGTGCAGACAAATGCATTAGAAAGTAAGAACACTTGCTCGAAATTGTCCACCGAGTAGGTACTCCAGGAGCACTCCTATATAGGAGTCCTTAGCCTTACATGGGACTTTTATAAATTAGTAGCCTATAAATAAGTTCTCACAAACCATCAGATAAATTGGACAGAGTTATGCAACAACTGACCAACTAGCTATTTAAAAAAAAAATGAGATTTTGGTGTAATCTGCAGGCAAATAGTTGAAACTATCTTAAAACAACCAGAACACATGTTTTTTTTTTCACTCTCAACATTGAGTTTTAGTTCTTGCTCCCTTGCTTTTCCTCCATTTTGTAGTCTGCGACAACAGACCAATACAAAGTTTGTTACTGCAAAATTTACATCATATTCATTACAATGATAAATAATGTCTTATTCTATATTGACTTTTTTTCTTCCATGCTCAGAGTCAGTTAAATTTCAACAAAATTGATACTATGAATATATAATTAATTCCAAACGTCAATATATTCTCTAAAATGTGATTTTGCTGGTTGATCCGTTATTGTATGGCCCTAACTCTGTCCATTTATTATAATAATTATTTTTTTAGAGTTCTAAAAATATATAAGTTTGCAAAACAGGAACTGCGTGTCTGTATGGTATTTTTAAACTTATGGTATCGGGGGAGGGTTGTTGTCATCGGTTGTCTAGTTGTTACCTTGCTTCCCTTTGGATCCGAGACTCGCGGGTTTAAACCCAGCCAATGGATTTTTAAGGGCGATAAAAATCCATAGCATCGCTTCCTTCAGAAGGAAGGTAAAGTTGTGGGTTCTATGTCTTAGATTTACGTTTCATAAGGAACCCCGTTTCTAACAGGGAGCTTCAGGAAAAATTTTCCGGCCAATTCTCGCCCACGTAAAAATTTGGAGGTAGCATAATGGACAAATATTGAAGGCCTTAGTGCGCATGTGCTAGTCTGACATAATGTATACCATCCATACAGCCAGATAGGAGGGGGGAAACTTACGAGAGTTCGTAAGATATTATAGCAGGTAATACTTTAACATTTAAACACATCTAGTCAGATGTCATTTTATTTACTATTCTTATTATTACTGGATACTCTCACTTTGAAAGAGGAACAGAGATTAGGAGTGTTTGAGAATAAGGTTCTTAGGAAAATATTTGGGGCTAAGAGGGATGAAGTTACAGGAGAATGGAAAAAGTTATACAACGCAGAACTGCACACAATTTGTATTCTTCACCTGACATAATTATGAACATTAAATCCAGACGTTTGAGATAGGGAGGGCATGTAGCACGTATGGGCGAATCCAGAAATGCATATAGAGTTTTAGTTGGGAGGCCGGAGGGAAAAATACCTTTGGAGAGGCTGAGACGTAGATGGGAGGATAATATTAAATGGATTTGAGGGAGGTGGGATATGATGATAGAGACTGGATTAATCTTGCACAGGATAGGGACCGATGGCGGGCTTATGTGAGGGCGGCAATGAACCTCCGGGTTTCTTAAAAGCCATTTATAAGTAAGTAAGTAGGCCTAAGTATTTACAGAAATATCAACAGTAACATTATCTCTATTTCATTTCAATGTTCCAATTCGTTATCGCCGTTTAAAAAAATCTTTAATAACACATAAAACAGGACGAGCTTTTTCGTAGCTCAGTAACTTGTCAGGAAATTACGGACGAGTAACAATACTATAATTTTAAACTGGTATTAAAAAAAAATTCTTATTAAGTGATTCAGTTATTCAGTAATTAGTTTGGAATTTTTCGAAATTCATAGAAACTCTCAGGAAAAATTATACAATTTCAGCTAAAAGGAGATCCCCCGTGCTTACTTTTACTTGACCTGGTTGTGTCGTGATTAATTTTATGTCAGTTTTAAACTGAAGCGTGATATTTTAGCTATTTTAAATAATAGAATTGCATTGTAGTACGCTTAATATATTTTTTTCTGACAGAAAATACTTCGATTTTTAAACAAATAAACTCAAGCTTCATTCTGCAGTAGTAAAACACCATAACTAAACTATAAGTTATTATTTTTCTGTCTTTAACATTACCTATGGTGCACTAGGGGAGATGAATCTACATTACAGCAGGATGATAATGGTTAAAGAATGAACGATGGAATGCCAGGAAGGAAATCGGGAGTACTCCGCGGAAACCTGGCGTAAAATTGGTCTTTTACACAACTTCCACTTGCGGTCACTGAAATTTACTTGTGTTTCCGGTGTGGATGTCGAAGCTCTAGCCGTTCGGCCGTATATGCTAAATAAATGAAGTTGCGGCCCATCAAGCTATTACCTCGAGAACCACTAGTCATCCGCTTGCCATTGTTTGAGAACGCGGCTGTAATCCATGTTACACAGATTCGAGTTTCTGCGAAAACTACTGTTAGATCACTTTAGCGCTCAGTTTATCGATTACTGTATCGGCTTTCAATCAGCCAACACACCAGCTTCGCGAGGCTATTTTGTTTCTGGTATGACATATCGCCGCTTGGGGCTCGATCGTTTACAAATAATCAGTATTTAAAAAAAAAATGCAAACTAGAGAGCGTGTTAAGAGGCAGGTTTGACATGTGGCGCCGCATGGTGAACGAGGCAGAAACTTGACGTTGTGGTCTAATTACCGAGAGTCCGCGATTCTCAGTTGTTTCCCGTTGCTGGTGGCAACATTTCAATTACTCGTGCCTTGAGTTTGCTCATGTGCGGAGAAGTCATAGAGACCAGAGTACCTCACTCTGTACCAAGTTGTTTGCTAGAAATAGAAGATCGATGACGAGAATGATGTCTGAAGTTAGAAGGAGGAATAACAAATCTCGTGAATAAAGATTTATGATAAAATGAAATTATTAATACAACCAAGTTGCTCTGCATATTTTGAAGAAAGATGAGAATCTAACATATTCAGAATTAATTTGCACAACATTTCTTGATAAGACTGTTGTTTCACATAAAAGCGGAAGGGGCTGTGGCAATAGTTTGATGAAAGCCTAGATCATATATACCCAGACTTTGACGGTAATAACTTTTGTCAGGATTACTATGCTGCCATCTATTGTAGTTATTACATGAGGAGTCACGTCATAACTCCCATTTGAATTGCATTAGCGACTGTACTGCCATCTCCTGTTCGTTTACGGCGGACGGATGGCGATCCTGGCGGTTGTGCTACCGATTTTAACATAAGGATGAGCAATCTGTGATAGGCTATATATATATATATATATATATATATATATATATATATATATATATATATAGCCACCGGCGTGGCTCAGTCGGTTAAGGCGCTTGCCTGCCGGTCTGAAGTTGCGCTCAGGCACGGGTTCGATCCCCGCTTGGGCTGATTACCTGGTTGAGTTTTAAATAACCTAATTGTTGATACAGCGTCGTTAAATAACCAACTGATTATATATATGATCTAGGATGAAAGTCGTCTAAAGCGCAGGTGACTTTTTAGCTGAGTTACCGTACGAAAAGGATTAATGAAGAAATATTTGGTTTTCCATTGCTAAAATATAAAATAACACACAACATTTCGAAGTTTTAATATACCTTATTACAAATAAATCTTCCTTTTCTTGTTCACCCTTCTCTTCTTCCTCACCTGAAAATGACATTTATGTTCCAAAAGCCCAACTACTGGTCTTGTTTATAAGTCGCACTCCTAGTAAAATAATGTCGTAACTGGCTTATTATGTTGTGTAAAAATATGCTATTTGTTAGTAAAATAGTCGTAAAAATATTTTAATAAACACATACCAAAACCTAAGACAGTTTACTATTTCATTATTCGAATTTCATACCTGAAACCAGTAAAACAGTGTAGCGAGTTGCTTACTAAAATAATCTCTGATTTTCGAGATACATTATTTTACTGCGGGTGTAAAACGAGCGGGCCCTGGTTCGAATCCTGGTTGAGACAAGTTATCTGCTTGAGGTTTTTCCGAGGTTTTCTCTCAACACATTAAGAGCAAATGCTAGGTAACTTTTGGCGCTGGACCCTGGACTCATTTCGCTAGCATTGCCACCTTAATATCATAATACTCATATAATGCTAGTTAACCATAGCTGTTGATAAAGCATCGTAAAATAACCAATAAAAAAAGCTTAAAGACAGACTTGCGGGGAGGAGAGATGTGTAGCTGCTATAAAAGCGTATACCCTATGTACAGTACGAGTCAAAATAAGCTTGCTTTCTTTGTTCGAACTAATGTCCGATAGAAATTCGAGATTCACGAAGATTATTCACAGTAAAAAAAGAGAGATTAAAAGGTCTGTGGTTATCTGTTGTCATGAAGGCGCGAAAAACAAATAGGCCTACTTCGGTAGAAATATTAATGCGAATGGTGCGGTTAAAAGTTTTTCAACCGTGAAGGAGGTTGGAGTTTTGGTTAGTTTTGTATACAATGATCTTATTTAAAGGCTTAATTCCGTAATCTTTAACAGTTTATTGAGATAGCCTATTGTAATTGGAGGTTTCGTAACAACGGCTTCAATTTATGAATTTGTATTTCAATTTGATAATTTGCCTCCGATTGAGGTTCTGACTGATATGTATATTTTTTTATTGGGTTATTTTACGACGCTGTATCAACATGTAGGTTATTTAGCGTCTGAATGAAATGAAGGTGATAATGCCGGTGAAATGAGTCCGGAGTCCAGCACCGAAAGTTACCCAGCATTTGTTCGTATTGGGTTGAGGGAAAACCCCGGAAAAAACCTCAACCAGGTAACTTGTCCCGACCGGGATTCGAACCCGGGCCACCTGGTTTCGCGGCCAGACGCGCTGACCGTTACTCCACAGGTGTGGACCCTGATATGTATATTAACTATTATCAGGCAATATATAAGTAGATACAATCGAAGTTCCGGTTACAGCATAGTAGTGGATAGTTTGATCATAGTGAGTAGTTTGGGTTATAAGAGTAAGATTCAGTTCGTTAGCACCATCAGTATATAATTTAAAAGTGACTCATTTTTATTCGTATGAATATTGTGCAGATAGAACACTAAACCATTGCCTTCTACAATGTAATAATAACTGTGATTAAATAAATTCCATTAAAATTACATATCGGTTATATATTTCCAACACGTATTGAACAACCATGTTAGTACCTAGGCCATATCGGTCATCAGTTAGTTTTGTGCGAAATTACCTTTTGTTTCTTTGTTTTACCTCGACTTATAAGTCAATGAGGTTTAAGGGTGGTTGTATATTTGAACTAAGAGTGGACTCTCTCGCGGAAATGCCACAGAATAAGTGCTAGTCAAGGGACAAATATCCAGTTTAGACTAATGAAGCCCGCGCCGAAGGCCGAATCACGAACCGCATGGTTGGAAAGCATACTCGCTATCCACAGAGCCATCGGCTAATTGCACAATGAAAGCGTAATTTATTCATATACAAATACTCTGAGATAAAAGAGGACAACATGCCGGTAGATGTGGTAAGGGCTATAGAGTTGTCAAAAAATCCTAAGACAGAAGAAGAAGAAAAAGAAGAAGAAGAAGATATTTTGTTTAATTTCTTACTAATCTTGTTCGCGAGGCTTTCGCGGCTGGTGTACATGGTCTCAGGATAAACTTCGGGGCTTATACCGCCTTGTCTTGGTGTTGGCGGCTGACGTTTCGACCGCTGTGTTGTGGTCATCTTCAGAGCTGAGCAAATTGGATAAAAAAGAAATAGTGTGCGAGCTTGTATATATATATATATATATATATATATATATATATATATATATATATATATATAGGAGTCTCAATGGGGGGAGGACTTTCGGTAATAGGTCGTAGGTTCTCCTTCTGGCATCTGAATGGTTCTATTTGATCTAGGTACTAACTTGGTTGTTCAGTACGCGTTGGAAATATATAACTGAACCAATCTGATGCCAGAAAGAGAACCTACGACCTATCACCGAAAGTCCTCCCCCATTGAGACTCCTATATTAATACAAGCTCCCACACTATTTTTTATCCAATTTGCTCAGCTCTGAAGATGACCACAACACAGCGGTCGAAACGTCAGCCACCAATACCAAGACAACGCGGTATAAGTCCCGAAGTTTATCCTGAGACCTCTTACTAATCTTACTCGTTTTTAGTAAATCACATAAAACAAGTTTCCGGACAGATAATCAGTATAGCGTAAACCACCGCTTAGGATTAAACTGTCAACAAACATATTAAGCAAATATACATCTAACCTCTTCGAAATTAAGAAAATCTTTGCTTCCCTGCCGGAAATGGAATTCAGGTCCGCTGTATTTTTAATCGTACATGCTACGGCTCGACTTCTCTTAATATTCCAATAAAATTATAGATTGATTACAATATCAAAATGCCAAACCACATTAATTGCAAAATTTCCTCTCTTTTTACATCTGATTTTCATTTAGCTTCATACGTAGGTGGACAAATAATTTTTCATCACATGTGACATGGAAAAATTGGAGAAGCAATCGAGCAGATGGACGGACGTACACACTCCACTTAATAATTGCTTGGCGTCGTCATGGAAACCTGGATGGCGGGAGACGAATGACTGAGAACTGCTCACTTATACGTAGTATGAATACGGGGGGCGATGTTCAGCTGTTTTATAGGCGCTTCGCTCGCACACCGTAAAGCCTGTGTCGCTTTCACGCTGTGATTACACTATTTTCGTCCATTTCTCGCCCAATGGGAGCATCCATCATGTTTACCGCCATCTGGGAGCCGCGGGACAAACCAGAGTCCCGAGTTCGCATCGATTTAGTCACTTTGCACGAGTTCACTTATGGGTCATGAAGATAGAATGAAATCTGCTTGAAGACTTGGCATCCAAACCTGTGTTAGAGAAAACGAACTGAATTATGATTTTAGCCCACTGACTTGCAACTTTAAGAAGAAGGGAAAAGTTATGAATATACTGTTCTTTGTGTGTGTGTGTGTGTGTGTGAGTGAGTGTGTGTCTGTGTGTGTGTATGTTCTTCTTCCAGCTCTGAATTTTGAGATGTTTCCAGTACACAAAGCACTTGATACATGATAGAATAAAAACCACAGCTTGCAACTTCGGGGCAGAGACCTCTACTTGGCGAAGAAACTTAGTAATAAATGTTAAAATATTCTAATATGAACGATTGCCTAGTACCCTAACATCCATTTCTGTGCTAATATTCATCATTTCCCTTCTTTTCTTATTCTTCTTCTTTATCAGTGAATTACACTGTTAAATCCTTTTATGATCATCCTCAGTGGTTTATGATGTTTTTACTGGCTTTTAAGGAACCCGGAGGTTCATTGCCGCCCTCACATAAGCCGTCATTGATCCCTATCCAGAGCAAGATTAAACCAGTCTCTACCATCATATCCCACCTCCCTCAAATCCATTTTAATATTATCTTTCCATCTACGTCTCGGCCTCCCCAAAGCTCTTTTCCCTCCGGCCTCCCAACTAACACTTTATATGCATGTCTGGATTCGTCCATACGTGCTACATGCCCTACCCATCTCAAACGTCTGGATTTAATGTTCCTTACTATGTCAGGTGAAGAATACAATGCATGCAGTTCTGTGTTGTGTAATTTTCTCCATTCTCCTGTAACTTCATCCCACTTAGCCCTAAACATTTTCCTAAGAACCTTATTCTCAAACATCCTTAGGCCTAACCTATGTTCCTCTCTCTAAGTGAGAGTCCAAGTTTCACAACCATAAAGAACAACCGGTAATATAACTGTTTTATAAATTCTAACTTTCAGATTTTTTGACAGCACACTGGATGATAAAAGCTTATCAACCGAATAATAACAGGCAATTCCCATATTTATTCTGTGTTTAATATCCTCCCGACTATCATTTATGATTACCTTATTATTTATTTTATTCATTGCTTCTTTCAGCATATCTTAGTGCTTTCTGATTGTGCTAACTGATGGTGTTGCATGTCAACAATGTGACGTTGAGACGTGTATTCATGTTTTCTCCAGCGATAGTTCTGATATACAGGGTGTTTCCGAAGTGGTGTTACAAATTTCAGGGATGATGGCGAAGGGCACATGTATCAATTTGAGATTAGGAACCATGGTGCGGAAATGACTGAGTCGAAAGTTATAAGCGAAAATAGTTGTGTGGAAATGTTATTGTAATTTGGCATCACGTGCCCTCCTTCCCTTAACTTTTGGAACAGTCGTGGAAAGATGGTATGGGCCGGATGTCTCCTACGTGGGTACTTGTACGATACAATCTGTGAGCTTGTCTACTGTTCCCATTGGCTCATCCGTATTCGAAAATCAGGTCTGGTTATTCCGCTCTCGTGTACTCCTCCATTTCACTAGGACTGATCGACTGGACACTGCAACTCTAAACATCCACGGAACTTTTCTTCTTCAGGAAAAATTCCCCAAGAGCTGACCACCAGACCACGGAGGTTGTCGTTACCTTATTTTCTTCACGACGCAAATATCAAGGGTTCAGAGTCGGTTGAGACGGTGGATTTTTAAGGGACGATAGAAATAATTGTTAGCACGCTTTCATTCAGAAGGAAATACAACTACTGGGTGTTCATTTCAAAGTGTGTAATGACGTCACTGTTGTTGGGTCACCGATTTGAAGCGAGTTTCAGCTTATATGTTAGAGAAGTTGCCTATTATTTAAGGCGTTCTTCAATCTGAACTTGAGAACGTGTACGGTATAACTTGAACGTCGTAGCAACAGATGGCGGTCTGTACGGTCTGTGTGCTACCATAACCTCTTTCGAACTGTGTTTTGCGCCGGCAAGTCGTACGCAGGGTATTTGTTATCATCGGTTGCGTACGGTAACATTCCACAACACAAATTAAATGCTCCGTGTCCATGTTGACCGTCGAAGTTAATATCAACAAATAAGTAAGTAATCGTCTTAACCCTCTCCCCATATCCCGACAGTACGTATTTCCAAACAGTTCACATTCCTGCCACTACCGGCGTTACCGTACATATCGGCACGTACTCTTCAGAATGAACGCCATACTTGCTAGCCAACTTCTCTGCCTCTTAGGTTATACACCTCTGCGGAAGTGTAGGAAGATTGAATTCTCTAGGCTCATCAGCTAGCCACATGACGGCATACAGCGAGCCAAGACACATTTTGAACTGAACACCCAGTATAAGTTCTCTAGCGTATTTTGAATTTTGTAGTTCGCATTTCTCCATAATGTTCTCCGCCATGTTACAGAGTGCACTTCTTCCGGATATTTCCCGGATAGACAGCAGGTCTATCGCGGTAGATTCTACCGGTATAATAATGTACGAGAAGTGATGTTCACAGAAAGTAAAAGAATCCTGACTAAGACAGAATAATTGACATACTCTTCCTTGTCCTCGTCAAGTTCTCTTGCTTTGTAGACAGATGTCTGTATATAATCATTAACTCGACTGAAATGGCAAATATTTTTGCATGACATAGCTAATGAGGATGGAGAAGCCTATAATGGGAAAGACAAGAAAAAAGTATAAAAAGCGTTAATTAATACAACTTCAAAGCCCAAAAGTTCAGGAATCTAAAATATCACCAGTGTAATTATTTATATTTAGATTCAAGTCACTTTACTATTCCAGGTAAAGGCTGCTTGCTAATGTCCCAACAATACTACAAATAGTATTTTCAGAGACGTGATATCCGGTATAAATGATATAATTTGTTGTTGAATCACTGTAAACGAATTGTTTACAATACCATTCAAAGGATACCACTGAAGGTTCTAACTTTAGGCACGATGATATGTTAGCATAGTCTCAATATTTCCATTTCATACTATGTTCTAGTCACGAGACATAATCATATACTTTGTTTTATCAGGATTTACTTCCAGACCTATCCAATTACTAGCTTCAAGTAAAATTCCCGTGTTTTCCCTAATAATTTGTAGATTTTCTCCTAACATATTTACGTTATCCTCATAAACAAGCACCTGATGTAACCCGTTCAATTCCAAACCCTCTCTGTTTTCCTGGGCTTTCCTAATGGCATATTCTAGAGCAAAGTTAAAAAGTGAAGGTGATAGTGCATCTCCTTGCTTTAGACCGTAATGAATTGAAAAAGCGTCAGACAGAAGCTGGCCTATACGGACTCTGCTGTATGTTTCATTGAGACACATTTTAATTAAATCTTGGGAATACCAAATTCAATAAGAATATTATGTAAGACTTATCTTTCAACCGAGTCATATGTTTTTTTTAAATATATGAATAACTGATGTACTATACCCTTTTATTCTCTCATTTTTTTCTTAAAAGTGTATTACTGACATTGAAGTTTTCTGCAGTCTGCCGAGAACTCTTGGAATAATGACAAGAACCAGTACCGATCGGAGTCACATTTGGACCACTTGCATAGAAAAATACTATGATCTACGAGTATTACAGCTGCCTCAAAAAAAGTATGGTATTAATTATCATTAATACAAACAATAGACTACAATTGACTTTTTAAATTTTGAAACAAGACTTCCTTACATACACTACTGTTTGTAAAATGTGCAACACCCAGAAACAATTCCCGAACGACTCAAAACTCGAGAGATGCGTAGAAAAGTGTACCACCAATAATTGATTACGTTTCCAGAGAGATGGCTTACACATAGGCCCAACAGTGACGTCTCCTGTGTCACCAGCAAGGCCAGTGTTATGTCTTGCTCAATCAGTGTAGAGCTTCCAAACGTAGTGGAAAGTGAAAGTTAGTGCAGATATGCCTCGTCGACGTCGAAGGGCGCAATACAGGACGTGAGTGAGTTCGGACGAGGCAGAATGGTTGGTCTCCGGGAAGCAGGTTTGTCATATCGTGACATTTCGGCTCGTACAGGGCATGCTGCTACGACAGTGATGCGTGTGTGGAACCAGTGGATAGAAGAGGGTCGTACGCAGAGACGAGCGGTTACTAGACCACGTAATGTGACCACATCACGGGATGACCGCCTTCTTGTCGCATGGCAGTGACGGACCGTACAGTTCATCTACAGTGTTGAGTCGAAGTTGGAGTACTGCAACGGGTGTGGACCTGTCTGCGTCAAAGGTTCGTCGCCGTTTTTTGAGAGCTGGACTAGTGGCTCGCATGCCGTTGCGTTGGCTTCTATTGTCCAGAAACCATCAACGCTTCAGACTGCAATGAGCACGTGAACGCCGTCACTGGCGTGCTGAGTGGCAAAATGTAGTGTTTTTGGACGAGTCCCGCTTCAACTTGCCCTACAATGATGGCAGCATACGTGTTTAGACGCTACCGTGGTGAACACAATTTGAGAGCCTGCATTGTTGAGCGGCATAGCGGACAAACGCCTAGTGTTATAGTTTGGGGCGCCATTGGATACAATATACGATCTCGCGTCCTACGTATTCAGAGCAATCTAAACAGCAGCCGCTACATTAGGGAGGTTTTGTAGCCCGAGGTACTGTCCCTCCTTCAGGCAACTCCACCTGCCATATTTCAGCAGGACAATGCCCGGCCACATGTGGCGAGGATTGTGCAAGCTTTCTTCGAAAAACGACGGGTATCACTGCTTCCTTGGCCTGCACGTCCACCAGATATGTCGCCCATCGTACATGTCTGGCATATGGTTGGTCGGCAACTTGTTCGACATGGTCCTCCAGCACCCACTCTTGACGCTTCGTGGACTCGCATACAAACTGGGTCGAGGGAGATTCCCCAGGAATATACCATGCCACGACGCTTAGAGGCTCTCATTGCAGCGCATGGAGACTTCACACCATACTGAAATCTCACGGTCACAGATCATGTACAGTTCTGTAATTCTAATCATTTGTGTATTGCCATGTACCTAATCTGTGGTATCAATTCCATTTCAGTTACATGTATCCTTCTTGGTGTTGCAATTTCCACAAACATTATTGTATTTTATTCGAAGTCATCAATTGGTCAACTGAATTAGTCACAGTTTTCTATTTTACATAGATCTATACAATATATTTTTAAGTATGTTAAATTGCCAAGCTCCTTCATAAGCAAAACTTAATGAATGTTCTGATCTATCCGTTTAACAGAGACGTAGAAACCTGACTATGGCAGCAGAACAAATTACACAGCCGAGACTCACTGTAAACCCGGGAGGTTTAACTTCTGTTTCATATATGCTTTATTAAAGAACAACTTTGGGTGTGGTAATACACATCAGAATCAAGTGCCTGTATGTTTAACGTTAAATTAATATAATGTATTCAATATAGAGTGAGTATTATGTGGAGTAGAACCATTCACTTAAATTAGAAAGTTTAATATTATATAGGCATAACTGAAGAGTGAGCATAAAAAGGTTGTAAGTGCGAAAGAGACAAACTGTAGAAAACAGAGCTTCCTTGTGCAACTGGTAATGTAATATACATTTTGAACATTTATGGGATAAGCTAGGTTCTAAATAAAATTACAATGTGACTTATCATTTTCATAATGGATTGAGTCAGGGACAAGATTTTTTTTTTTTTTTTTGGAAAAACTAATTTTGAAAGACATTTACACTTACAGACTTTTTCATATCCAGTCTTTAATTTAAAAACGAAATTTATTAAAAGAGGATTGGTTATAAATATCACGTTTTTACGATGAGTGCAGTATTCTCACTGAAGAACTATAAGAAACGACATTAAAATGAAACGAAGAAGCTAAATATTTTGATATGACTGTCTTAAAAATATCAGGTGATTCGTAGAATCCCTGTAGGCCTAGTATATACAATCACGAAGCTTGAGTTGTGAGGGTGCTAGGAGCAATAGACTGTGCCGGTACTATTTCGCATTGTTTGTAATGAGGCGATAGTAGCGATCCTAGTGGTTAGCAACTATGTATGGATACATATTTACGACGTATTGAGTTTCGTGACTTTATATACTAGACTGTGTAACACCATAAGACCTTCTCTTTCACTTTTCTTTATGTATAAAAATACACAGCAAATGTAAATAACAGCAATACAGAAAACATTGGAATAATAATAATAATAATAATCATAGCAAAATGTATATGTTTAGTTACATGTAATTCCAAGAGTTAAACAATTACAATTTAGTGTTAAATAAAACAATTTGTACAGTGTTAAAGAAATTATATTTTATAATGAAGGACAATTTATATATTTAAAATAAAAATAATATTCTACAAAAGTTATATTTGAAGAAAGATCACATTCTAGAGACGAAAAGCAGTCTTTTTGACAATGGGCTTTAGAAATCAATCAATCAATCAATCAATCAATCAATCAATCAATCAATCAATCAATCAATCAATCAATCAATCAATCAATCAATCAATCAATCGTTTATTAATGTCATGAGCAACAGTTTGTTGCAATAGACATAAAATATACTAAATTACAAGAGATATAAAATAATATTTGACATAAAATATAAAAACAGTTGAATATAACAATATAAATGAAATATAATACTGGTAATAATAATAACTATAACCAATACTAATAATAATCGTAATAATGCAATGCAGCTTAGAAATTTAGAATACATTTACAGTGGAGTCAAAAAAATTCACTAATACTATGGAATGGATGGTTGATTAATCAGTTATATAAAACAGACTTAAATTGTATATAACTTGCATCATGTGCCTTTTGTAGTAACTTATTAAACAATGTTATAGCAATAGAATTGAACCATTTTTTGGACTTACTTAATCTAACTTTAGATTATGAAAGACAATAATTGTACCTTGTACTCCTATTACAGTGATGAACTTCTGTTTTAGAGTGATAAGTATTAAGGTTTTTCTTAATTTTCATTAGACATTGAAATATATATATATATATAAATTTATGACAGTTAAATTTTTATATATATACTTTATGCACTATTTACAAAAGAAGTAGGCTATGGTATTATAAAATAAAATACCTTGCATTGCAATACACAACACTGTACGTAATAGTGTAAATAATGTGTGATCAGAGTAGGCCTACATTCTTTATCATAGTGTAAATAGTAAAAATAGCGTATTCTAGTGTACATATGCAGTGTAAATAATATAAATTGTACATATCTGTGTAATTGTTAAAGTGGTCTATGTTTTGTTCTGCCCCCCCCCCCCCCCGACCAAATAGAAGTAGCGTGAGCAAACAGAAATAAGTACTTCGCTTGCTAGATAGACTCACTCATCGGCTACAGTAAAAGCTCTAGTAATACTTAACCTTAACAAAGTACGATCCCTAGTAATTACATTAGCATAAGGAGGTTTGGCGATACTGCAGTTAAGTTTAGGGTGGAGATGGTTCACGAATCAGGAGTTCAGTTACCTGAACACAAGTCAACACAAAACGTACCTTTCCTGTGAAACGAGCAAATCATCTGAAAATGCCGAAGTTTATAAATTGAGTGTATTTAGACATGATTCTAATTTATGGTGAAACTAAATGAAACTCTCGTAAAGCACAACTCTCATATAACGAAAGGTTTCTAGGGAGGACTATTCCAAATCAAAGAACATTTCTTTCAGTATGCCAGAGAGTTCGCGATACCTATCGTGTATCTCAGTGTTATTTAACTGTGGTAATCAGGAAATCCGAAATAACAGAGACATTTTCATACCGATGCGTCGAAACTGGTTGAGACGATCTGCAGCATGCATAGAAGCTAATGATGACCACTTTGAAAATTTTCTTTGAAGATTGTTTAGTGTCTGATATTCAGTAAGTTATAAGCACACATAATAGAACGTCAGTCTTAAATTAAATGAAAAAGTCTTGAATAGGAATGAATGTGCGGTTAATTTTCCTAGTTTGTTAGTTTAATTTAACGTGTAATGAAGGCTGATAATAAATCGGACCTGGTCATTTATATGTCTCGTTGTTAAACATGTTTTTATATCCATTGTAGTTGCTGGAAATAATATATTGCATGTACGTATTTACACGATTTTATTTCGTCGGCAGCCTCCTTCCATTTACAGAACCCGAGAGTTACTTCACCGAGGATCAGCACATCTGCGCTTTTGTCAGATGGAACATAAATTAAAAATACTATTTTAAATCAAATTTTTAATAGAATTAACTATAGGAAAAAATTATTAGGGATTATGTGATTTTTTATGTATTCTATCACCTCCGTAAATCCGCACACTTTATTTCCACTTTGTATACCATTATATTCAAACTTCGTTACTTTTCTTGCGGAGTCGGTCCGTAGCTGTGGTGGAGAGCAGACGTGTTGCCGGGTGCGTGTGTCTAGTGAAGGGGAGAATGGAAGCGCTGAAGAAGATGGTAGAGGACATGAGGGCAGAAATGCGAGAAGGATTCTCTAAAGTGGACTCGGCGACGAACAAATTTCTGGATATAGAAACCGCGTTGGCCTCCGTGATATCCAAAGTTGAAATGTTAGAAGGCAAAATCGATTATCTGGAGAACCAGTCCAGACGAAATAATATTGTAATTTACGGCGTACCGGAAGAGGAAAGAGAGACGTGGGAGCAGTCAGAAGATATGGTGCAACGGGTAGTGGCCCAACTGGGGATCGAACTCCGGGAGTGGGACATTGAGAGGGCGCACCGAGTGGGGCGATCTTGGAACAGGAGGCGTCCAATAGTTTGCAAACTCGCAAATTATAAATTAAAAGTTATGATTTTGCAAGACACAAAATACCTACGGGGGAGTGCCGTGCATATAAGTGAGGACTTCAGTGAGCGGGTTAGGCGAGAGAGAGAATTTCTCAAACGCCATATGTTCGAGGCCCGGCGTCAGGGATGCCATGCTGTCATCCAGTACGACAAGCTCATTATTAACGGCAGGCTGTGGTCCAGAGTCGAACTGGAGGCAGTGACAGCTTGGAGGAAGATGGGGCGAAGTCAGTAGACAGGAATATAGAGGTCACCCCAGAGGATACCGTGGTGGCGTCAGAAGAGAGAAGTCGGGGTTCGGAGAACAATGGGAAGGAAAATAGACCAACTGTTAGTGCCGGAAACGCCTCAAAAGCGACCACCGCAGACCGGAAGAGGGAAGAAAAGCAGCCCAGTGGCAGTCCGAGGAATGGGGCGACAAAGACGACCACCTTGGAGCGCGCCAGAGGCGAGAAGAAGCCGCAGGCGGGCCTACAGACGAGGGTGGACAAGCTGCCTAGCACCAGCCCGAGGGTCGTGGCTTCGATGGCAACTGCTTCGGAGCGTTGGAGAGGGGAGCGTGGACAGCAGCCAGCCGAGGAGAGGGCGGATGTCACACCCCTACGGAGGAACTTGAGGAGCTCCACGGTTCCGCAAGTAGGTCAGGGGAAAAAGTAGAGGTACCTCACCCCCTCAGCATTGCAGCCTTCAATATTGAAGGTTTTAAAAAGAAAGTATCATGTGACCGATTTATGAACTTTGTACAGTCCCTAGATATAGTGTGTTTCACAGAAACCTGGCTTAGCTGTAAGGATAATCTAGAATTGAACAATTTCATTAGTTTTAGTAAGGGCAGAGATAAACGTGGCAGGAGGGGTAGGTGGGCGGGAGGTGTTTCCATTTCTATTAAAAAGGATATAGGAGATAATATTAAGAATTTGAACACGGGCCTGGAAGGGGTTGTCGGAGTATCATTAAGAGTGGGTGAATAAGATTTAGTGATTTTGGGTGCTTATAGGCCGCCTTCCGGTTCGCGGTATGCTAATCCGCATTTCTTTGAGGACCTGGCAGAGATCGTTTCCAGTTTAACAACCAAATTTCCAGGGGCGGAGCTCATTGTTCTCGGTGACTTAAATTCAAGGACGGGCCGCGAGAACATTTCATTAGTAGGCGGGAATACGGAAGAGGACGACAAAAGGGGGCCAAATAGAAATAGTAAAGATAAGATTCTGAATGGGGAGGGAAGGAATTTATTGGCATTTTGTGACGTCTTCAATCTAGAAATTATGAACGGGAAATATGGGAGGGATCTAGAGGGACAGCTGACTTTCATAGGGGCGAACGGAGGGAGTGTGATAGATTACATACTGTGTAGCATGAACTTAATCGACAGGATTGCGGATTTCTGGGTGGGGGACAGGATTGAATCACAGCACTCACCTGTGGTTTTGCAGATTCATGTTCAGTCAAATAATACAAATAAGGAAGAGATAAGAGTTTGGACGGAAAACCGGGGCAGAACTGTTAACAGATATAAATGGAAGAGCGAGCTACAGGACACATTTCTCACTAACTTAAATGAACAGCTTCAGGGGGGCGGGGGGAATCGGCGGAGACGCTGACAAATATTTTAAGAACGGCAGCGGGTAGTATGGTGGAACGAAGAAAGAATAAGGGGAGCAAACGGGATGACTGGTATGACGACGAATGTAGGGTGGCTAAGAAGGTGGCTGAAGAAGCCCTAAGGGTATTTAGACGCGTGGGGAATGATGAAAGTAGGATAAGGTATGTTCAATTGAGGAGAAATTACAAAGATATCATTCAGCTCAAAAAGATTAACTGGGAACTCAGGAAAGCAGGTGAGCTGAGTACAGTGGTAGAGAACGGGGATATATCTGAAATGTGGCACACTATTAAAAGAATAAGAGGTGGGGATGGGTAAGGAACGAAATTACACCAGAAGTATGGCGGGAATATTTTAGGGGCGTTTATGGGGAAGGAGAGATGTGGGGGGGATTAGTGATAGGACCGGAAGAATTATTGGGGTTTCCGGAGGTTCCGGAGCTGGACGCAGATATTTCACGGGCAGAAATTAGAAAAGCGGTTTCCTCTTTGAAGAATAATAAAGCACCAGGCTGGGATGGTCTGCCATCAGAAATATTTAAGGCTGCTCTTGTCAATGATAAATTTGTACAAAGGGTGCAAATTGTGTTTAATGATTTATTTAAGTATGGGAAATACCCGGAAATTTGGGCTACATCCATCATTCATCCTATCTATAAAAGTAAGGGTTCGATTGGATCTCCAGACTCATATAGAGGCGTGGCCTTACTGCCTACTATGGGTAAAATCTATTGTAAAATCTTGTATGAAAGAATGAAGGGGTGGGTGTCTCGGCATGGCAAAATTTCAAAATTTCAGATGGGTTTTATGGAAGGTCGTAGCACAGTTGATAACATATTTATTCTGGATTCACTGAAAGAGAAACAAATGTCTAGAAAAGGGGGGAAATTGCACTGCGCTTTCGTGGATTTTCGAAAGGCTTTCGACACTGTGGAGAGAGAAGCGCTTTGGTATAAATTATGGATGAAAGGGATGTCGGGCAAGATAATTAGGGCGCTTCAGGGGATATATAATAAAGTGGAATTTTGTGTTAAGTACGACATGAACAGAGTGTCTGAAAGCTTTTGCAGTCGCAGAGGTGTGAAACAAGGTTGCATACTGTCCCCCTTACTTTTTAACCTGTTTATTGACGATATAACAGAGATTATGTTACGAGAGGACATCGACGCACCCGTCATAGGGGACGTGAATATTCCAGTACTATTATACGCTGACGATTTGACATTATGTTCTAAATTGCAGAAAGGACTTGACAAGCTTCAAATATACTCTAGGGACTGGGGATTAAAAGTAAATACTGAAAAGTCGAAGACTATGACCTTTAAGAACGTATGTGTTTACAGTAAAACGGAGACTTGGACATACGAAGGCCGAGCACTGAACAACGTGAAAAGTTTTGTTTACTTAGGGGTAACAATGACGATGAACGGAAAATGGAATAAACATATAGACACTACAAAACATAGGGCATTGATAAAAGCGATGGAAACGGTGAAGATACGTAACAAAATCCCGGAAGTCTCTCTAAATTTATTAGATAAAGTATATAACGCGGTAGTTAGATCTACAATTACGTATGGGGCAGAAATTTGGGGTTGGGGAAGAACGGAAAAGCTTAACCAGGTACAAAGCGACTTTTTAAAACGGATAGCGGGAGTGGGGAGGGGAACGGCTAACAGCGGAATCCTAAGAGAATTCGGACGCCATAGAGACTCAATAGAATGCAAGATAAAAGTTTTAAAGTACTACTTGAGGATTGTGCATGGAGATCAGTCTCTTATTAGAGCGGTCTGTTATAGGGAGCAACTCGAGAGGAGAGACCAAGTAACCTGGGCAGGTAGATTACGCAGAGGGTTGGAGGAAATAGGCATGGGATTTATAATCGCGGAAGATTGCAGGAACAAGCGAAATGTCTGGCGGAAAGTCAAGAAACGCCTTAAGGATATAGACAGGCAAATAACAGAAGGGGAATGTAGGGATAAGGTTGCTCTGGAGATCCAATCGATGATCAAAACAAATTGGGGGGCCGAACTATATCTCTATGGAGGTAGCAAAGATGGTAGACTGGGTTTAATCTGGTTCCGTCTAGGAGCCTGGAGGGCACTTAAAATCGTCAACGAAGAGGGGGCGAGAATATGTCCTCTTTGCGGTAGAGGCGAGACATCACACCACATTTTGTCGGAGTGTGAAGCCACAGAAGCTCTGAGGAAACGATTCCTGCCAGAGTCCTTCATTACATTTAGCAGGGGGCACTTGGCGACATACGCTGTATTAAATAACGTTAAATCCTATGACAGTGTGGGAAAATTTTTGGCAAAAGTTCGACAGTTGAGGGTGGAATTGGCCGAGGGGGAGGGAGCCGATGGATAAGGGAAAGATTTATTAGTGTTGCAATGAGTAATATTAACATTGAGCAAATGATAGAATTAGGGGATAATGTTTTTTTTTTTTACTGTGTCTTTTGTATTTTATTGCGTGTGTGTGTTTTTATTTATATACTGTATTACCTTTATATTTATTATTTGGATTATTTGGTGCAGCTTCAACAAGAAATTGAATTGTGTATACTGTATATATATATATATATATATATATATATATATATATATGTGTGTGTGTGTGTGTGTGTGTGTGTGTGTGTGTGTGTGACACTGTGCGTGTCTGTTTTTCATATCTCCCTTCTATTTTATTTGTATTATTTTTGTGAAATTTGGTATAAAGTTAGATTAGTTATAATAGTGGTAATCAATGATAACGGTAGTAATAATAATAACTGTTGTTTCACTATTTTATTATTAGTAGGCATTATTTTCGTTTTGAAGATTCAAACTGTGCATAGTTACAGCACGAATGGCCGTATGAGCTCGTGCAAAGGATCTTGTGTACATGAGTTTGTATAATTTATTATGCATCAATAAATGCACTTATCTATCTATCTATCTATCTATCTATCTATCTATCTATCTATCTATCTATCTATCTATCTATCTATCTATCTATCTATCTATCTACTTTTCTTGCGAGTTGCATCGGCCCACTGCCGCTAAGAGCAGTGGGTTGCGGGTTGCATCGGCGCGATTCCGCTAAGGAGCAAGTTACGCGTAGTGTATTACAGAACTGGTAACGGACATTTTTTCCGAATATGTGTCCACTTAAACGTTCGACGTTAAACAAAAATGTTTTATTTAAATGTGCGACGGGAGCAGAAATAATTGTCGTTATTTTTATTTTGTATAATTGATTGATAAGTCAACTGTTTTGTTTAGACAAGTGTTCGATAGCAGTTATGATGACCATTTGTTGGTTTGTACAACTTCTTAGACATCAATTATTTTGTCTGAATAAATTCAGAACGATAAATATGACAGGCAATCATCTGTTGGCTTGTACAATTCCTTGGAAATAGATGCAGGACGACAAATAGAATTGTGACTTGTTGGTTTGCGTAACTTTTTGGGTGCTAATTGTTTTTATCAGTAGATGAGGAACTAGAAGTAAAATTATCAGTTGTTGGTTTGCATACATTCTTGGAAACTAATGGTCTAATCTATATAGTCACGGTAAAACGGCTATCTATTATCATCATGAGTTGTTTTGTGCATCTGCATGAAAACTAGTTATATTACCTACAAAATGAGGGACGAGAACAGAATTGACACAGCTTTGTTCTGATACGGACGTGTTGTTTTATTTATGTGCACAGGCCGTGGGGCATGAAACATCACATGACGCTGATCTACACAAACTAGAAGGCGAGTTTCACAAGTTGGGACACCGATAGCTCTTAAGTTAATTCCGTTTCCAGTAAAAGCTCCCGCGCTCAGAACTTTCCGTAAGAGGTTTGGGCAACCAAACACTCGATATTTCACCCCGACTCTGTCGGCCTGGTGGTCGTAGAACAATCGGGCCAGTTAGCAAAGTGCCCCGTGATTTTGCTTGTTCAGCTGCGGATGTGACGCGTTCTGAACCTCCTGCTGTAGGCTATATAAAGACTTCGGATCTTGTGCCACTTTGCAATTTTGAGGTTTCCGTTTGCAGAATTTCGTCTAAATTCAGTGTCCGTACACACATTAGATGAATATGTGGCAGATGGGTACAGCTCACATAGTTTTTTCTTTACTTCAGTTTTTATAGGAGGCTGAATGGACGTTCTGGATGTTATGGCGAATTAAAAAATTGCTCCACTTGAATTTGAACTCGAACTCGGACAGTCCGTAGTCTGTCGCTCTACCGGCGCAGTTATCTGGATTCTCTCAATTTAGTACAATATTCTAAAAAAAAAATGGGAGGCTATATGTTATGAGACTTATTGTACGCAACCTTTTTTCTTGCATTCAGGGATTAAACGATTACCTGTTACATTTATTTTCATGGTCATATGTGTCTTTCCTAATCAAAATTAACTTTCATATCATTATGTGAATTAAAAAAAGAACTGAACCTAATTACTTCAAAATTCTTTGTCTTATTTTTTAATAACGCCGTTACATACGAATGATAGGACAAGGAATGAATCCTGTGATGTTCTTGATATAAAGTTGATAGGTGAAAAATTAAGAAATAGAGTAGGATGTGCCTATATTTGCTCATCAATAAACTGATTAGCCATCCTGAGCCATCAGGACAAGGAATGAATCCTGTGATGTTCTTGATACAAAGTTGGTAGGTGAAAAATTAATAAATAGAGTAGGGTGTGCCTATATTTGCTCAGCAATAAACTGATTAGCCATCCTGAGCCATCAGGACAAGGAATGAATCCTGTGATGTTCTTGATACAAAGTTGGTAGATGAAAAATTAAGAAATAGAGTAGGGTGTGCCTATATTTGCTCAGCAATAAACTGATTAGCCATCCTGATAACATTTTACGTCTGGAAACTTAATGGATTTACTTATCAATGGGTCTGTTATCCATCCTGAAGACATTGGAGACACTCGTAATCCACATGTAGAGAGTCAGAATATCCCAAACTATGCATTATAATTATCTCATCGGTGGCGAAATGTTGGCCAGACAAAGAAACGTTGGAAGGGCCAATAATGATTGATATCATGAAGCTGGAAAAATATAATGATCTAAATCACGAGAAGTAGTACTGATTTTGATTATGATGATAAAAACGAAAGGTAATTAAAATGTGGAAAGAACATACTCTTAGAGTGAACGAGAGTAGATTGCGAGAAACGTATATTAAAATATAGATCTTAGAAAAATACGGCTGTAAGAGAACAAGGCATTGAAGGAATGCTCAAGCACTACACAAGCCTATTGGATGTTGATGATGGCGACGACTATGAAGCTGAAGTTTTCTCTAAATAATCCACTCCTGATTCTCTTGTAAAACTCAATCTACTGTTCCTCTGTCATCTCATACGTGTTGAATGGCATATATAGATTGTAACTGTCTTTAAATGAACCAACTTTATTTAGAGCAAGAGTCGTCATCTCAGTGCACTATGGTGCAGGGACAGTTTGCTCGCTGCTCAGTTCTATCCCTTAGACATCAACTGTGCAGCAGGAGGTGGGGGGAAGGAATCGGGTGATGGCAGTGGCGCCCGTTCACTTGTTCAACCCTTTTCATCTGTCTCTAATAATTATAATAAACACGGAAGAAGCATGTACTTAATTTATTTTAAGAGGAACTGTGTAACAAGTAAACCACTTTTCAATTTAAGACAAGAAACAATATATATTTTTCCGTTATGTATTGTATCGGTTTTGAAAGTAAATATTTTGTTTTATATTAAAGTAATTGAGAACTTACAGACCCATAGGACTAATGCATTTTCACTGTTACGAAATATTAAACAAATTGAATCCATTACTAATATTTAAATCATGTCATCCTATTCCTTTATTCAAGTGTCGTCAATAAAATAAAATTAATTGTCCATTTTTTATCTGACACTATACATCACAAAACCAATTATTTGTTGTTATGTATAACATATGAAACATATTATCGTTTCTGTTACAAGACTGAAGTAGGCCTAAATTATTTTATTACAATGTAAATAACAAATTATAAAGTTTATTTTCGCTGTTCGTTAGGATTGGGTTTTCTGGATTTTAAAATCAATTTTTAGTTTAAGACAACAAGCAAGTTGTACTTTTTCATTATGTATTGCAGCGGTTTTGAAAGCAAATAGTTTTTTTTTTCATATGAAATTAATTGAGAACTACAGACCTATAACGCATTTTCACTGTTACAAAATATTAAACAAATCGAATCCATTACTAATACTTAAATCCTGTCATCCTATTCCTTTGTTTAAGTGTCGTAAATAAAATAAAATTAATTATCCATTTTTTATCCGACACTATATATCACTAAAACAATTATTTGTTATTTTGTATAACATATTAAACATATTGTCGTTTCTGTTACAAGAGTGAAGTAGGCCTAAATTATTTTATTGCAATGTAAATAACAAATGATAAAAATTATTTTCGCTATCATTAGCATTGGCTTTCCTGGATTTTTGAATTCGTTTTTCCCTCACTAACTGGTTTATATTAGGTGTCAATGCTCGAGTAGAACACAATCGAAGAAGACATTGTAAATTATGGTCAGAAAGTTGGCTTCTGTGATGGGATGCGTTGGCTAGGCTTGACACACTACACACTACTATCTCCTCAGCCAGCGTCTCGGCGCTCCGAACTAGTATGCAGGCCAGTTGACGATGGCTGATTTAGAGCAATTAGAAAAAAGGATTCTGGAAATTTCTTATTTTTATAAAAAGTTTCACTTTAAATTCGAAGAAGAAATTATAAGCAATATTTAAGTTTGGTATATAATAGTTTTCAAAAAACAACATAATAAAATTGTTATCCCTCGCCGTAGCTGCGTAGTCTAAGACGTCATGATTTGAACTAGCGGTACAAAATGAGCTCTAGTTCGAATCCTCATGGAGGAATTGGTTTTCTCATGGAATTTCGGCCAATATATTCGTCCGGTTCTGTTTCATAATTTAATAAAAATCCTGCCGTGCGTAGTATACGCAATAGATAAGATGAAAATTGTTTGGAAGTTGCTCGAACCTACAGATTTTTTTTTAAGAATTGTGTGAAAACCAGGTGTGTGGAGGCGATGTCAGAGGTCATTTTTTATTAAATTGGACTTGGAGTTTATATCAAGAGTTATAAAAATATTCTAGCTAGCAATTTCGACATCTATATGCCATAGTATTTATCATAATATAACACATTCACAAACATAAGGATGGGCTGCGATCTCACGCTTATGGAGATTCAAAGAAGCGTTGGGTCAGATAATGCAGAAATATTGGCGTTTAAGTGGAATACTAATTTCATATAACGAAATCTACAACAATATCTGCTTTTTTGGTAGCTATAAGCAAATCTTCACAGATTAAATGGGTTGTTGTAGCTTTGCTATATATGTGTATTCTTAGGACATAATATTATGTTAATGAAATAACAATGGTTTGAATACAAGTTCCTCCTTCTACCCAATATTATAAAAAATAAGATTATCATGTTCACGTAAGCAACAAACAGTAAAATTATTACGATAATCCGAACCGATCATTTCTCAGCCAATAAACGAGCTCATTGACGATAGATTGACCAATGAGAATCAAATTACACCCTGATAGTTAAAAGCATGCTCCTCAAAATTAAGAAGTGATAGTTTTCTCCTCCTACCTTCATTTGTTTTATTTGTATCGTCTCTACTTCGTTGTATCAGCAATAAAACGATTACGTCAGACTCGCAGTGTGAACATGTAGCAGTAATTAATTACAATAATTAAATATTATAAGTAAAAATGGTTTACAATAAAATTAAACATGTTCAAAATTGTACATAAGCAATGATACAAGAGTTCAGAATAAAGTGTTGTTCCTCAAATGTTCAGTTGTTTTTATTCCTATCATCTTTGCTTCGATTCGACTGTTTTTCTGGATCTTATTATTATGACTTTGAATGTTTAGTTTTTCAGAATTACAGTTGTCCGCATTGGGATTATCTTGTCGAATACAATTCGTGATAATTATTGTTATCCTCATAATTTAATTTTGCTGTTTAAAATCGTATTTGCTGTCAATAGATAATTATTTCTCGGCCTTCCGTCTCGAAACAATTATCATGGCAAAAAAAATTCGTTAAGGTCAATTAAATTACTAACTAAGAACACTAGTACTATAAAAGATAATTTTTAGGTAGTCAGTATTGCAAAGTGAAAAGCCAGTTTCTTAAATAAATAGGTCGATTATCATTACAAACAGGTCAATAGAGTGATATTCGGAGTCAGGTTAAGTGAAAATTTAGCTATCGACTTGACATTTCTTATAATAAAAAAGAAAATAAAAAAAATGAAACAACGTTTCTTCAGAGAAAAATTTCAGACTAATCCTTGCATACTCCTGATGACAGTTGTTCATAACGAATTTAAATTCCAGTCAACACTCAACCACAACGTAAACACAAGGCCACACGTCATTAACCGGCATTTGTTTAATACCAGACGAAAGGGGTTCTCCAACACTCCAACGCACTCTCGCAACTGTTACTCACCGTGTGACGGGCGGGTAGTGACGCGCTGCAGAATGCACTGCTGTCCGGAAGGCACTGATACGGGTGATGCGTTATCGGGTCTGATAGCCCAACATCAATCATATCAGCTGATAACGGCGTGGCGATAACCTGGCGATGACAACTCCTGATTGGTCGCGCGTTCCCTGGGCTTTCAGCGACGAGTGATCGAATCAGTGATTCGAGTCACGAAGTCACTGATTCGAATCACCAACCTGTGATCGACATATTTATGTCACTTGAATCAAGCCACTAAATCTACATTGGAGTCACAGAATTGGTTATTGAAGTCAGTGAAGTTAGTGATTCGGAACGCAGAAACCACATTCTGAGGACACACCTAAGCCAGGCTGGATTAGAAGATTTGGAACTGCCAAGTCAGTGACGGAGACTCGAAGTAGATGAGTCAAAAGTCTTGCTTACATTAATTAGACGAGTCCATCGTTCCACGAAAGTCTATAGGAAAATCTCACCCTTTCTTCTACTGACTAATAGGCCTACTGTTCTCAGTAGTGTTGCAAACTTTTTAATTTTAAGTACCGTTCACGTATTATGCAGAAGTTGCAGGGTTGAAAATACAAAAGAGAAGTTGAGAAAAATTTAAATATTTCCAGCGTGTTGCTGGTCTCACATCACAGAAGTGTGACCAGTGTCCATTAAGTGAAGATCAAGTGGGGGAAAAAAAAAAAAAAAAAAAAAAAAAAAAAAAAAAAAAAAAAAAAAAAAAAAAAAAAAAGTATAATATAAGCTTCAAACAAACTCCGCTTGGAGTTATTGCAAACATTTAATAGAAGAAAGGAATATGTAAACGTGGCATGTGTATGTAAAAAAAGGGAACTCAGTTTATTCTAAAACAGTGTATGAAATGGAGTTCAAAGGAAAGGCAAATCGGTATGAACTAGCATAAAGATGCGATTGAAGCCTTGAGAGGAAGAGAATTAGAAGAGAAGTAATATGACAAAACAATTATGGTAGTCTAATTGATATGTAAGAAACGGCCTTGGTACTTATTTGTAAAAAATCGCTTATGAAAAGTCACGGAATGACTGTTATTTACAAAATTTGAGCAATGTTTACTTGCCACATATTGTTTATGTTATTTCAATGTTGCATTGCGATTAAAATTTATTATAACTTAAAAAGTAACATGGTATTTTATATAGTTGAATCCATTAAAACTATAAGCCTGTCAGGGATTTCTTTATGCCACCAAAACGCTTTAACTAAAGCCACATTCTTGTTTGCTCTTCCGACTTACAATAGATAAACGATTAATGGATCTCCTTGATTTAACTTTGCAGGGCATTTAATCGACAATGGGAAAACAGCTATGCTCTAGACAGAATTCGATTACATCACCGTGACTTCAGTGCAACTTGAAGTAGCGTAATGTTTAATACAACCACTGTGAAAATGAACATATTTTTAATTAATTATTGTAATCTTGTATTCTGCATGTACGCGTTTAAACGGAAAATTTCTTCATTGCAATTCAGAAACCTAGCGTTTATTATGAGGGACATGAAAAGCCTTGGTTTTTCTGAACCGACGCATGCGACGTTAGAGGTGCGAGGCCCGCCTCGCACAAATCCGGACTACAGAAGAGATAGTGGTTTCTATAACTGCGAGGTACGCAGACCTTGCATCTCGCAGTTATAGAAACCACTCACTATGTCTCGTGTAGTCCAGATTTGTGCGAGGCGGGCCTTGCATCTCGTACGTCGCATGCGTCGGTTCAGAAAAACCAAGGCTAAACAGGGATTTATAATGATTCATGAGCATCCATTCATTTTTATCACTAATGTGTGGAATTATGTGAAATTTGGTCGTCGCATAAGTGTAATTTAGACCTATACTTGTAACGGTATCGATTATCTCAAATACAAAAGTCTAATTTGTAATGGTTATTAGTCTTCATTTGCACCAACAATATTATGAATATGTGCTTCATTGTTTTATCTGTTGCGTGATTGGTCTTCACTCGCAACTGTGGGCACTTCATGTTCCAATAGTACGAAACATGGGTGTCATATTCCACTGTCAATCATCTCTCTTTATCGCACATGTCCTCTTAATCATGTTGAGTCCGATGAGTTATCTCTCACCAACGCAGCCACAGTTTGAACCCCGGCAGATCCTATAATATAATGGCCAATTTAGCGACTGTGAGTCAGGTTTCGTGTGAATACTTTTGTTTCATCTAGCGTTATTTCACTTTTGCTTTACTAGACCTTGCAACACATCACTTTCAATGAAACTACGTTTAACCTGTAACATATAGGAGCTGATTTATTATATTTTTAAATAATGTACACACTTCTCTTCGTACTTTGGTTTTTCTTTTCATGAAAGATGATGGTTAAAATGTATTAGTGTAATGATATTAGATGAAATGAGAGTACTCTGAGAGGAAAGGTACGAACATAAACTTTCACCCCAAATCACACTTAAACTTTCTGGTATTTGAACCCATCTTTGAGACGGAAACATGATGCTATAATCGTTTGAAAATAATTGTCTAATGTAGAGATAAAAAGATACCTGATCCCACTAATCGATTGTGATCGATAATTTGTTCGTGTAAGTGTTGCTTCATTAATTATTACTTATAGGCCTATGAATAGATGGCGAAAATGACATTCAGTGTCACCAATCGTACATAAAATACCCGCATTACAGAATTCAACATTTCATTCCTCTCTGCTAATTGTAAAATAACACTAAGTTTAGCGGGAAAGCGCTGATATTATAGAGTTTTCGCACCCTCCTGATACGCTAAATGCTTAACGCTGTGTTAATGTCATTGATGAAAGAGCCAATCAGAGCCATTCACCTCACGTCATTTCAATACTCACGTCATTTCAATAGCGAACTCGCTAGCTCTAGACGGATAACGTAGACGCGAACGTAGTTTACCGTAGACCTGATTCGGTATTAAAACATGGCATCTCGTTTGACATTTACCATTGTGGATGATATTCATCTACTTAGAACAGCTCAAGTTGGATAAATTATTCAATCAGAAGTATAAAAACGCTCAGGAAAGAATTTTCCGTTGAGATTACAAAAGACAAAAGGTTGAGTCGAAACGAAAGCGCACCTTTGTTTAACTTGCAGTAACTCGGACATCAGTAAAGATTTTGAGTACCGACCACTTTTAAAAGTAATTTATATTCTTTCTCAACAGTTGTTTCACTTTGACCTCCCATCTAACGTGAAAAGTAAAAAAGTTTGCAGCTTACCAACTTTTGAAGGTGTAAATGTCTATTCTGAACAGATCAGATCGAAGTTAGTATTTTTTTCTCACTTTTCAAAAAAGATTTTTATTTCGAATTATTTTCTATGCTATCCTTAGACATTGAGCTATCATTTAGAAGCATTACAGCGCGATTGATTAACTATCATAGGAGTTACGACATGATGAATGTTAACAGAGCGGGAAATACCGTATAATAGAAACAACAAACAAGGACATTACGTTAAAGGAATACATATATACGTGCACCGACTTCTTTCAATTTTTTTCCGAAGTTTTACGAACACGAACTTACGTCACCAAATACAGCACTGTTGACGTCAACATAGCGTTAGAAGTTCAGCGAGCGTCGAGGGCGCGAAAACTTGTCTATTGCCAATTATGAGAGTAATTTATACTTAATATGCATAATTATTTTGCCCAAACTTTTTCTTACCCGTCCCAATAATAATGTCACCTACTGAGAACTACCGGAACTATTTCGAAGTTTGTCCATTTGCTGTATCTTTGATTCTGAGTTATCCCGTGGTTAGAAAGCTCGCTTAAACGAGCAGAAATTTCTAGAACAGGTCTCTTTGTACGTCAGTGTTCGGGACGTAATATAGACAGCATAATGTTCCGAACGTCTTCTAATCCGGGAAAACTTAATACTCAATTTCATAGGCGAATGAGTATACTGCGAAACAGTTATTAAATTTATAGCGAAATGAAAAATCTTGCCTCTGTTCGGGATTAAACTCGGGCTCTTTCAATCTTCAGTATATCGCACTACCAGAAGATCTAAATCGGCTTTAGGTAATATTTTATCAACCATTGTCTCTTTCGTATGTATACACTTCATTATAGATTTTTTGTACTCTAATCATTCAGAAATTGTTGTTCAATAGAATGCTTTGTTTGTAAAAGAGTCTCTTTTTAAAATTTTCCTTGGTGCTAAACAGATCAAGACCTATGTCAAAATGAAGACAGAATTTGTTCGTTTATTTATATACTGGATATTAGAGACGAAACAACGACGTCAGTGTGACATACTCTTTGCCAGGTCGATAGTGGCGTATCGGAGTTTATCCTACTCCTTCCAGTGTGGGACTATACAGAATCGATGCGATCAAGTTACAAGGTTCACTCCCACGTAATCTTGTGAAGACTCTATTTCGGAGATTACTCTGTATGTCTTCATTAGATAGCTTTTCCCAGTATCGATAAGACGTTGTTGTCATGGCGAAATAAAGGACGTTTCATTGACAGTGTTTTGTAAGAGAACAGTGGAAAATGGCGAAACGTTGCGAAAAGTGTGAAGTAGGAGTATTAAAATTTCTGTGGTGTTATCTTTAAAAAGTTTTGTAGTCTAGACCTTGTCGTGGCTCACATAGCGATCGTTTGCTACGGAATCTGAGTTCGAATTCAGGAAGTGGCATGGAATGTTTGGCGAATATAATAGTTGTAGCTCGAGCTTTCCTGTAGTTCGGCTCCCTGTTGTTTTCCTTATTTCTTTTCTCTTTTATATTTTCACTTTCTGGGAATGCTGAGTAGAATTTGAAATGTAAAAGCAACAATAAATAAAAAAAAACTATTATGTCTTGGCAAATGTCTTTCTGATACAGGTGATGACGGCAAAATCAGAGTTTCTTTTAATGCTACTGTCTTTTAGAATAGGCCTAAAACTAACGTAGTAAATCTTGATTTTTGTATTATGAGATAATATGACGCAGCATTTTCCGTTTCTTTCTAACGCGTTGACATAGATTTTGAATTATGGAGAAGTAAAGAAATCAAGGGGATACATTCTTTAACCAACTCAAACCGAAATTCATGCTCATATTTGAACCCTAATAACAGACATGGAAAACCACAACTAACTGTGAAAAAGAAACAATAGGTTGTAGTAATTGTAGTCATATCATTTTTCATGATAATAGTGGCTTAAGAGGTGAGGCTTGGACTTTTCCATTGCTGGTAATGAATATAGGACAACCCTTCTCATCTCTCTGTCCCACTCCTCACCTGAAGACGAAGATATAGACAACCTCTGAAATGTGAATTCCTATATTTATAAGAAACGATAGAAGATATCTAAACCTTATTTCTTTTGAATTGTAATCATCATCAACGCCATCACCATCACCATAAAATTTCCATTGTTAACCCCAATCTCTTTATTTTCTTCATCTTTTCCACTCCTTCCTCCTCTTCTTTCTCATTGTCCTCATATACAAGTTTCGATAATTTTCAGATGCTGAGTTGAGGAGTAGTAGGACTGAAATGATAACTGCGTCTGTGGCTCAGCGCTAGCGATCGCCGACCTAGTCTTGTGATGGAATTTGTGGTGAAGAAAGCAGACGTTCAGAAAGTTTTATTCAGGGAACTCTCATTTCCCTTTTTTCTTTCCATCAACAATCTCTAACTTCTCATTTCATTTATCAACTGAAATGGTTTAAATAGGCTGGAGTAAAGTTTTGAGCCTCTGAAGGGTTTATTAGGCCTTACTACTCCTTTTCTCTTAGGAATGATAGTTGAAATACGAACGACTGCTTTCTTTGCACTGTATATACATAGGAGTATCGAAAAGTAACACACAGAAATTTTTTGTGGCAACGTATTTAATAGGTAAGCAAAACAAAATAATGCATAAGAAAGCTGCAGGTTTTACCTATTTTGCATCATAAGAGCAAAGTCTCCCCGCACAATTCTCCCATCGTGACAATAGATTCAGTACACCTCGTTCATAGAAATTCGTTTTCTGGGTTTAGGCCTATAGCCAGCTGCGCACGACTGATTTCGCTTCTTCATCCAAACCGAAGTGCTGGACTCCTAGGAATTTCTTCATTGATCCGAAGAGGTGAAACTTAGACGGTACGAAGTCTGGACTGTAGGGTGGGTGGTGTTGCAGCGGTTGCTGGTCGGCCGCAACGTGCTTCGTCGGCGGCTATGCACCACCTGGAGATGTTTCTACTGTCTAGACAATCAGCACCATACACCTTCAACATTTCCTTGTGGGTTTCACTCGGGACTTTTTCGTTTTGCCCACAAAAAACGGACTACACCTCACTGTTCTTTATAAGTAGACACGCCAGCTTAACTAGTAGTTAACGCTCGTTCCGCCAGGGTGACACCTAATCGAGCCATTGCTGTCTATAGCGCAAGATTCAAACTATCTGCCAACTTTGAACATCCTAACCAAAATAGTATTCCGTAAAAAAAAAAATCGGTGTGCGTTACTTTTCCATCCTCCTTCGTAACTATCGTCATCTGTGTGGGATTCAGCCATGTAGACTTAAGAATCCGATGAAGTCTCATTAGTGTGCCCTTCCACCTCCTTCTCCCCGAAAGCGGACTATTCTTCTTCAGAAGCCATCTTTGCGCCAGTCACAATACTACATCATGCACACCATTTTGGATGAATGCTATTGAAATAATGGTAATAAATATGGAAGTGGAGAGTGACAATGCCCCGAAAAATCCCGCAGGAACGTTGGCTTTGTCCAGCACAAATACGAACAGGCCATTACCGAGATTCGAATCTGGGTCCACTGTCGTCATAAGCTAGTGCTCTGCCACCGAGATGACATCACTGCATATATAGGGCATGGTTTCGTCTCGGATCCAGCCCTCAAAACCCAAACCAAATACTGTGGTGATGATAGGCAATAGGAAACTATAGGCCTAAAGAGAAAATACGTCTCTACACCGTCCTTGGCAGTCGCCAGTTTTACTTGAGCTTTTCATTTACATTCAGATCTCTGGCATGGACAATTATTGTTGATATAGTTGTCTCGTTATACCAAGTAAACAAGGAGTCATCGTCATCATTGTCATCATTACCATTACTCTCATCCTTCCTTGCCGTCTTCTTTCTCCATCTCTTCCAACACAGTTCCCTTCCCGTTTTCCTCATTCTCCTTGCCGGACTCAATCTTTTCCTTTATATAGCTCTCTTGGCCACCGGCGTAGTTCAGTCGGCTTTGGCGCTTGCCTACTGACCCGGAGTTGCGTTCGGGCGTGAGTTCGATTCCCGCTTGGGCTGATTAGGTATATTTGGTTTGTTCTTTCTGAGGTTTTCCCCAACCGGAAGGCAAATGTCAGGTAATCTACAGTGAATCCTCGGCATCATCTCGCTATAACCAATCCCATCGACGCTAAATAACAAAGTAAAAAAATATAGCGCTCTTTATTCCAGTTCTTCTTCTCATATTCTTCCTAGTCAGAGACATAGCTCAGGCGATAAGCGCTTTTGTCTACTAATCCGAAGTTTGGCTTAGAAGCCCGATTGGCTGATAGTCTGGTTGGTTTTTTCCGAGATTTTCTCCAAATGTGAGGCGAATACCAGGTAATCCTCGGATTAATCTCGCTAAATACTATCTCACTATTATCAATTCCATCGACGCGACGCTAGGTAACCTAGTAGTTGATACAACATTTTTAAATAACCGAATAAACTAAAAGTATTATTTCTTCTTCTATTCCTCCTTCTCTTTTGCATTCGCATTCTAATTTCTTAATCGCTTTTCTCTTCTTCGTCATTTCCCTACTTCTAATTCTTTCCATTCTGGTAGAGTTTTTTTCCCCCCCTTTTTTCCATTTGCTTCTCATATTTTTTCTCCTTTTTCATTTCATACTTTTCTATTCCATCCTTATCACCGTACTTCTTCTCGTTCTTTTTCCAATATTCTTTCTATTGCTCTTCCGTTTCTTCATCCGTTTTGTCGTCATAATCAGCAACGCAATTATTACGAAGGCCATATGACATCACTGTCCTGATTCCCTCCTCCTCCTCCTCCTCCTCCGCCTCCTCCTCCTCCTCCTCTCCGTCATTATCACCATTTTAAAGGAGTGAATAATTTTTATGCTATTATGGGAGTTTTGCATAATTATTATTAGACTGCGAAATTAGTGGAATTACCTGGTCAACGCGGTAGAATACAAGAGAAAGGAAGCTTTCTCCATATGAGAGTATAATACTCGTGGATAATCACGTATCATTACAATGAACATAAATGTGAACGTCAGCCACATATCAAAGGACTTTGTGCGCAATGAATTTCTGTCAGAACTTGTTAGCAGCCATTTTCCGACTTTCTTAATATGAAAACTTAGCAAGAAAGGAGAGGCATTTTGTCACAGAATTTGGCACACTATAAAGTTTCTCTTCACTAGTTACGAAAACTATAAACTTCGTCTTTTTCTATTCGACAGGGAAATTGAAATTAAGTTTGTGAAGCGATCAACTGAAACTACAGAAAATGCAACTTCATCCCATGCACGAGTAAGTTTTCAAGACAAGCCATATATGGGATTTCAATGCAAAATACTTTCAGCAATGTAAAACAAAACAGGAGAAATGACAAAACTAAGACGCCGTATCCCTTTTTCGATTTACATTATGAACTGTAACTTGTAAACTATACATAAAACCTCTGCTAAAGCTCGGATTTCAATTTCCGGCTTTGCTTGATAATGTCTGTATCCCAACTCAATTGTTTACGCTTTCAGAAACTGATAACTTATTACCCTCAGTTTTCGTTTCTTTTTGCTGCTTTGAATGTAGGTGTGACATTTTTCTCGGTTTGGAGATAAATACTGGGTGTACACAGAGTCGCATTCTGCATTACCGCTGCGACAAAAGCCCGGATTCATGTGAAAACCGTGCACTAAGATACATACTCAATATTTACAAAAGCACTGATATATTTATTACCAGAGACTGGAACTTTGGCAGAATGCCTTTTTAAACGTGTTAAATGTATCTTCATTTTGAAAATAAATCTGTACGAATTATACCTTTGTGACTGAAACGTAACAGTGTCTGCCTTTTTAATATAAATGCCTAATTTAGAAAATATAATGCTTTTTTGCCTTAATTTGATTATTTATCTATTATTTATTAATTTATTATTAAAAATTGCCTACACGTATATTTTAATTTATTTCTATAACCACTACAATGAAAGTGACTTCAACGAATGTATATTATTGACTTTCAGTCAGTTCATACTCTCTTTGCAACAATGAGTGCTGCCGTGCAAAAATGTAAGCGTTTTAATTATCGCTTGTGTTTATTTGGCAAGGCAACAAGAGTGCGGGTCTAACGTTATTTTTCTTTCAGTTTTCATTGCGACGTTGTTGTAGCTAAATATTTCATATCGCAACATATCAGTACAACCAAACACAAAAATGCGCTTTCCAAGGCTACTGGGAAGAAGATTTCTTGCTTCCAACAGTAATTGCAACATCGAGTCGAAAATCTCAATTTGCATTAGACTTATGTAAAGCATTTCTTGCTGCCGGAATCCCTTTGTGAAAAATGCAAGGTTGTAGGTCTAGTGCAAGGTTTTTGTAATTGCCTTTTATTGCGTATTTTAGCTTTTTATAATGCCTTTTTGCCTGCCTATTTTAGCTAATTATTTTGGCTTTTTGCCTGCTTATTTTAATGATTCATAATGCCTAAACTTCCGGTCTCTGCTCATTACAAATATGAAGTTATAATTAATATAATTAAAATAGGATGTAAACAAATAGCATACATTTTTCCTGCTATTGAAATACGTAATCCAGAAATGAATATAGAGTGTTAGTTGGGAAGCCGAAGGGAAAAATACCTTTTGGGAGACCGAGACGTAGATGGGAGGATAATATTAAAATGGATTTGAGGGAGGTAGGATATGATTGTAGAGACTGGATTAATCTTGCTCAGGATAGGGACCGATGGCAGATTTATGTGAGGGCGGCAATGAACCTCCGGGTTCCTTAAAAGCCATAAGTAAGTAAGTATTGCAATATGTACGAGTGTTATAAATAATTTTGATATTTTTCTTGGTGAAACTTATAAGTAAATAAGCACGCAAGTCATAATTCGAAAAAAAGTGCATAAATAAAATTGCAAAAAATCATTTATTCAAGTACAGTTTCTTTAATTATCGATTTGACATACTGTATGTTTCAGAATGTTGTGCAAACACTCAGTCCAATAATAACGAGACTGAGTAGAACAAAGCTAAGAGTTTATTTCAAGCTTAACTTTTCATTAGTTGTGCATGGTTCTATTTTGTTTAATATCTTACCAACAGATGGGCCTACGTGCTTATCTTCTTAGGAAATCTTGCACCACACCTTCATTAGTGTTATGCTGAAGTGGCAACCTGAAGATAAGAACGTAGGCCCATCTATTGGTAAGATATTAAACTAAACTAATGGAAGTTTAACACTTATTTTGGCAACATCAGCTCAGAACTCTCGTTTTGTACAGAAGTACTGTACACAGACAGTAACAATAGTGCGGTTCCTGTTATAAAGTACCATACAAATAAATTGGTAGACCTCCATTATAGTCTTTTTAGTACATGCTCTCCAAAACAGTTACTTTTCGAACTGTTATCAGACCGAAAAATGAAACTTCAGCGGCCTAGAACGCTAAAGTCATCATAGCAACGCTTTAGCAGACTTTGAGACAAAAGAAATGGTTCAATAAGTATGAAATTTTCTTTAAAATTGTTATAGCAATAATTACGTCATTAACTACTGTAGTTTGTATTAACAATGCTACATCGTAATATCAGTATCAATTGAAAGAAAGAATATTCCAAAAAAATAGTTGATTAATAACGCAATATTACTTCTGAATATTAAATTTAAACACTATTGTATCAGATTGTTGGATTAAACTTTATGGTAACGAAAATGAATATAAGTTACAGATATGCGGCTCGATCGAGATATTGGCGGTTACCGAAGACAGACAATACTAGAACTGAACTGAACATTTTTTATTCGTTCATAAAACAGTGCACGATTATCAATTTAAGTGACACGATCACTTGTAGTGAATAGAATCTGAAGCATACCCCAAGTTCAAATACTAATATGAATATATAGGGTGAACCAGAACTCTACTGACATACTTTCACAGGTTGTTCAGGGATGTTGGCTGATATTTTGAGAGTACAGTCGCTGTACAGTTTATAGAAATCATGGCGGTCGACATTTAGAATAACTGCTTTAAACGAAGTGAAGAGTACACAGTGTACTGTACAGTGAAGTGTTTAACAAGTATGAGTTTTGTTCTAAGGTTTGTTTCATTACTCACGTAATTTTTGTATTGTTTGTATTACAGTTTATGATAATACAGTACGTACTTCAGAACTTAGCTGATTATTTTTTTTATTTTTTCCTTGTAATCCATCAGAACCGTCCAAACGACATGCTACAAATAAACACATCAACAACGCATTAGTCAGTAATAGAGACCATAGGTTCCTGATATCAAAACATTCAGCCAACATCGCTGAACAATCTGTGAACGTTTGTCGGTAGGGGAGACTGTTGTACCTTTAAACTCTTTTCACATTTTTTTTTTAATTTTGGGAAATGAAATTTTTTAAAATGAAAAAATGCTTGAAATAATTATTGAAGATTCCTTTACAACTTCCTGTATGTATTTTCCTGTTTTACAGAGATACAGTATTAAGGATGGAAAAAATAAAATGAAGGGATATGTAATGTGCTCAAAGGTACAACAGATTCATGTACCTTTGAACATACCCTCTTGTAAGTTGGAACACATGGAATATAGGTGGGAATATAAAGGTACAATAGATTCATGTACCTTTGAACATACTCTCTTGTAAGTTGGAACACATGGAATATAGGTGGGAATATAGCTGTAAAAGCTGACAATCATATTTAAAATGCATTTGCCATTATAAACCAGGGCAGGCTTCTCTGATTGAGATTTTATTTCCTGGACGAGCAATAACTGCTTCAACAGCTTTCTTCAAGACATCCGGATCAGTTGGGAGCCTCTTAACTCCAGACTTACTTCGTAACATGATCTTAAAATAAAACAAAAACCGATAATATCGTGTACTTTGGAACATGTTCCATGGTACATGATGTTTTGTGTTCAAAGGTACAAGAGGGTGCACTTTAAAAAAATACGGTTCCCAAAACTAGAGATTCGAATAAATCATAGAAATCAAAATATGTTATTACGCACCAGATGATAGGGAACACACGGTACTTGAAAGATATTAACAAATACAATCTGGTTTTGTGTTAGAAAACATATATCAATGAACGAAATGTTTGCTTTTGGTACTAAAAAAGTATTTTTTTTTTTCCACAGTACTCACACTTTACAGTAAATCAAACTGAAACTACGGCCAGAGCTTCTTAGCGGCTTTCTCTACAATCTACTTCAGTTTGAGTCCTCTAGGTAGCAGCAAAAATTAAAAAAACAAAAAATGTTCAAAGGTACACTATGCTAAAGGTACAACAGTCTCCCCTAGAGTTCTGATTCACCCTGTATATTCCTCCAGATAGTAGTTAATGCAGTGAAGCAACTCCTCACTATAATGAAATACACTGATAAAAAGGAAACCAAGTTGTGTACACGATACAACGGACAGTCTGATGTACACATGTGGAAAATGGGGAAGACAGGAACATATGAGGTGAAAATTATAAAGATATCACTTAATAAAAACGAAGTTACCTCTATGTTTTGTTTATGTATTGCTTTACTTCTATTTATATTTTATTGTACCATATTAAAGTGTTTTATGTATTAAACATTGTAGCTCTGGTGAATTTCTAAAAAAAAGCATAAGCCAGAAGCATGATAGGCTATGAATTAAACGTTGGAATGAACAGTTTTAACGTAATGTTTTGAAACGGAGCGATTTACCAAGACCAACCATAGATGATGATGAAGATGATGATGGTGATGAAAAGTGTTTTCCTTTAATCCTGTTACATCCTTGAGTTTGGTGAGTTCAGTACCTCACTCCATCTTGCATCCATGGCAACTATGTTGTGTCTCTGACAGAAGACCGCAAGATAAAGACTTTCTTTCACGAGGAAGAATGTACAATGGCGTCGTGAACCAGATCCCGCTGTGACTACGGCGTCGCTATGCAGCCACACGGTCGATACGTGTGTTCGCATCCATCTGTCAGGCCCCCATCCCACACAGTCACCTTGTAAACTACGACGTTGTATCAACTGCGTAAATTTCGTGAGCTGCAGTGACGACAGTTAACAGTCTTCTTGCCACGAACGAGATATTATCTCACAAAGCCGCATGCACTCATGTCACCGTGGATACAAAAACAAAGGAGCTTCAGAATGAAGCAGGCACTTCTTTAACCTTTGAAATAGCACTCATGTGTTTTCCATATTCGCATTCGCTGGACTTATGTACTCTTTTACTAGTAGGCCTATTTGAACTAATTGAGATCATGAAACTCTGCTGCTTAAATCCACTGGCTTCAAGTAACTTCAATTAAGTTATAACTGGTGTTTCCAGCCTTTTTTCTGTCTGTAAACATTCTTATTTTTATATATTATTTTTATGTACCGAAGTACATATGATATTTCCATGCAGATATTCTGGGTCATCATACGATGAAAGAGTAATGGAACGGAGAAAAATTCTCTCCGGCGCCGGGATTTGAACCCGGGTTTTCAGCTCTACGTGCTGATGCTTTATCCACTAAGCCACACCGGATACCCACCCCGGCGTCGGACAGAATCGTCTTAGTTTAAGTTCCAACTCTTGGGTTCCCTCTAGTTAAGACGGCGCATCAGCACGTAGAGCTGAAAACCCGGGTTCAAATCCCGGTGCCGGAGAGAATTTTTCTCCGTTCCATTACTCTTTCATCGTAGGTATTCTTATTTTTGTTCTTAGATTTTTTACTTTGTACGGAGGTCAGAGGAGGGATCCTAAAGTCAGCTAGCAACCTCGAACGGTCTTATTGTGCCTTAGCACTCCTTTATGTGGAAGTGGTTTTTGAGTCCCAATGGCCACTTTCTTGTAGAGATCGTCACTCAACTATAATTTTTCGCTGTTAGAATGATCCTACAATAAACAATAGCACGTGACTGAAATGAGACTTAATTGGCCGCAGCTTGGCGCCACCGATTCTTAGTACGTGATTCCGCCCACTGCTGTACATTCTGTTTCATGTTAAACATTTCCCGTTACTCACTACTCTGCATTCGTTTCATTAAGAAACAATTACTTTATAATTAATTAAATTATTTGAAACCTTCATGTAAGATCAATTGCTGTCGGACTAACGTCTTATTCCTCTCTTGTGTTTAACCATAATCATGAAGGATCCAGAAGCCTTAATATCACGTGCTTACGCGTACAAGCAGCTCAGTCAAGTGACGCCACCGCGTTACAAGAACATACTACCATCATTCTGTGTTAATCATCCGCTTTGTTGGTAAATTCTTAGTACAATGAAACTGCTTGCCTCTATTGGATAACCCCGCCGTCAACGGTCCCAGCAGGAAGGGACACTCATAACAGGAAATAATTTTGAATAGAAAACGGCCAATGAGAATAAAGACAAAAATCAAGTGATAAATAAATTCGCTCCTTATACATAAAAACAATCAGACATAAAATGGCGGATAGGAAAGCTCCATCTATTGAAAAAAAAAAAAAGCAAAACTAAAAGCAGAAAGTAACAGAAATGAGGAATAAGAAAGAAAATCGATACAGAACACAGGGTGCCGAAAATAAACGGCACAACAGTATGTTACACATACAGAACTACTTTTCTTGTACACAACGTTGTACATATGGGTCAGTTATATGTTTTATCCTATTTACTTAAATTTTCTTTTACAATAAATAGAAGGTTATGGCCCTCAAATACGGAACTATATTTTTCTGCGTCGTGTAAGTGTTTCGACTAATAGCCAATCACGGGTATGGCAGTCACGTGTTTGTGTTTAGGTTAGGATTATTCTAACAGAGAAAATATTGTGGTGCCATCTGTCGATTCATCCATGTAGGCTCAAGATTCGATGGAGTTTCAACCATGAGTATCGTTTCATACCCTCAGACTGATGCCATCTGTAAGCCAGTCACTATACTATATCATGCTGTACATTTTCGGTAGAATTAGTTACAGTAGTTAGTTAGTTAGTTAGTTAGTTAGTTTAGTTAGTTAGTTAGTTGGGTTTAAAAAGGGAGCGTCAGCGACTATGGCTATTTGCGCCCTTATATTTTCGGTACATTCGGTAGGGCCACTGTTGAAACGATTATAAATTTAATATTAAAATGAGAGTTAAGGTGAAATGGTGAAGGGAAATAGGATAACTCCGAGAAACACTCTCGGGAGATCTGGCTTTTTCTACACAAATACGATTTTGTCATCATTGGGATTTGAACCCGGAGCCGAAATTGCTGTCAACTGAGCTACCAAGGTACCTTTTCTCATTGTTGTAACTGAATTTATCTGGAATGACATTCGATGTGACTATATTCTCAATAGAACACTATTTTAATGTGCATTAAACTATACAATTTAAGTTGTTAACATTTAACTGATGTATTTAATCATTTCATCTAATATTCCAAGTAGGCCTAATTTCTCCGCTCCACATATTTGTAGTATTATTTTATTACTTCGTCTCGAATCGAAATTCTTGAGTTTTAAGAACAGCCACAACTTTATTTAACCTTATGTAAGAAGTAATTCTACCAGAAGTAACGAAACAGGAGAGATGCTCTTATTTTCCCTTTCACAAAAATATATTTTTTGAAAGACTATCTTCCATTAAACAATACCATAAATTCAATCTGATGCTCTTGAGCACTTGTTGACTACTCCTTGCAAACTTACAGTAATGAGATACATTTCAACTTATTAGTTAGTCGGTTATTTAAAGAAGCTGTAGACTATTAGGGGTGCTATGCATAGACATTTCGCTACCCCGCGCTACGAGCGTACTAAACTAGCCCCGGCTATCGACTGATTACTTGTACAGGATTCATATCATATCATATCGCTAACACTGGTTTATGAATACGAAAGACGTTGGTTCGCTGATCATCCACCGGAAGCCTGCGCTAAGAATGTCTATGAATATGGTCCTTAACTACTAACTTCTTCAGCGTCGATGGATTTTGTGATATTCAGATAAAATTTGGGGAGATGGGGTCGAGAATTCGCTATGGGATTACCTGATATTTGCCTCAGTTGAAGAAAAACTTGCAAAAACCGAACTAGATAAAGCAAGAATCGAACTCTGTCCCGAGCGCAGCATGAAAACACGCTAACGGTTGAGCTACTGTATATCGGTAGCCCTAGCTTATCTCAATTTGACTGGTGTGTTAATTACTAACAACTCTCGATATGATCGATAAAGAATTCCTGGATTATGCTAATCTGGCAATGTGAAGAATTCTAGGTTAGGTCACCTGGAAGCTGCAATTTATTATTCAAATGCAGAAATAATGAAACATATGTTTTTCCAACTGTTTTTAATTGTATTTTAACAATTTTATCTAATATTTAAGACATATCTACTGTGCATAATATTGTATATTTATGGTTTTTCCATATTGAACAATGATGTGCAAGTGCCTCACAAATCACAAACATTTTGATATTCTCCTAAAAATTCACCAGAGTTTCTAGTCTTCGTCGCAATGTTATAATTCATACATGTTGTATGTTGTTAACCAGATATTTCATAATGCTTTCATATTATGTTCATACGAGACCTGATAATGCCGTAAGGCATTCAGTGATATAATTCAGCGTGTAAAAGTGATAAGTGTAGACTGAACACTAACCTAGTACAGGGACATCATTTTATTTTTACTAACATTTCTAATATTAACCTGGCTATACCTTTGGATTAATAGTTTAGAACCGGAAACACCGTTTGCTACCCCCTGCTACGACTGAACTTGGATGATACTGCGTAAAATACAAAGAAATCACTTTACTACGTATAGGAAGGAAGAAAAGTAGTTCATCCATTTACGTAAACTAGGAAATATCGCGATTTTGAGTTTGATAATTTTCATTAGGTTTTTGTTTAATCAAAATACAGTACAGTGAATGCTCACATTTAAATACATTTATTTTAACAATATTTTCGTTCTCGTTCTCGTTGTGGTTTCCGTTCCCGGTTTATTGTGAACCAGCCTTTACTTGACAACTGCCGTTTTTCAACTTAACGCTAGAATTCTACAATGTTTCACGCTGACAACTTCCATTTTTACATTAAAAGATGAAGGGTCGCTCATAATTATTATAATTATAATATGGGAGCACTCTTAACTCGGATACCCCAAAATTATAACAAGTCCCGTTTTTGATCTCAGCTCCTCAATTAAGGAAATTACTGTAAATGGCAAAACGTAATTATAACGTGAGACATATGAGGAATAAGTAATTTGAACGATTGTAGGCTAATCATGGCTCAGAGTCTAAAGAAACAAGAGGATGATGATAAATAAAACAATAAATGCATTTTTAAAATTGATTATTTAACGACAATGTATCAATTGTTCGATTACTATAGATATAATTTTGTGATAGCTAGATAAATCCAAAGATTCGCCATAGAATTAACTGACACTCGCATTTCAGTTGGAGAAAATTTCGCAAAAAATTCAACCAGATAATCAGACCAAGAGGGATTCGAATCCGCGCCCATAAGCAAGCCTGGAACTCGAGTCATGCGAGCGAACTCCCAGACCACACTGGTGATCCATTTATTAGTGAAACATGAGTATGAAGGACACATATGTAAGTACGCATAATTGGAGAGCAGTCCCCTGAATAGATTCTTAAGAGTTCTACTAGATTTCACATGATTACGTCACAAAAGCAATTACTTTACTATGCACAAAACATTAATAGGCCTTATGCAACATAGCATATATGAAAAATAACCAATTTAACGGCTTAAGCTAGAGTATTGGATATTTTAATAGACTATAATTATGTTGTGAAGTTTTTTACAATGTTATAGTTTGTATTTGTATTTGAGTATTATGTGTTAAATAGAAAAAAACAAAACAATTTTAAAATTATGTAATTATTGGGTTGAAATAATATGAAAGAGAGATCCAACATAGTGTTTGCTGTATATATGAAAGTCTCACCAAATGCCAGTATAGAATTGTAGGTGCGGTATTATGCTAAGGATTTCACGAGTACCACGAGCATTATGAAGAGACAACGTGAAGTACGTCGTTTGGTACGACTATGTACGTACGTCCAGTAAATACATTTCCATGCGGAAACTATAACGTCATGTGACATTTTTGGCGCTTCACGAATTTTGGAGGCCGGATAACTCGGTACAGCAATTGGTTACGGCCTTCAAGGTCTCGAGTTCACTATGTGGGATTTTTTCTCGTTGCCAGACTTCCAGAACGACACCGAAGACCTCTGAATACCGAGTCTACTGTGGGTAAAAAAGCGGTCGGAATGTGATGCTGACCACACTATCTCATTCTAGTGCTGAAGTTATGATAAAAAACCGAGCTTTACTTCCATGTTCCTTCATAGTATCTTAAAGGGAAAACTTTATTACCTGCCTCACGAAAGTTTACCTTTAAATTAATTTCTGTCATATATGTACTCCTGCGTTCATATGTACTGTATTAACTTTCTGTATTACGTACATAATTTTAACGATTTCCACTATAAAACAGAAAAAAATTAAGTCCTAAATCGGGATAAAAGGGGTATTATCAAAGCTTTGGCCACCTATGTGATAACTTGACAAAATATTTAATTCGTGTGCTATCCAGATGCTGATACGATGAATTTCATCAATATCACTTTAACACACTTCATCTAATTTAAGTAACTATTGTTTATATAACCATGCCGTCAATGGACAGTACATAATAGTTATTTATGTATTTAATTGTATACAATGTTTTTTTCCTTTACGTAATAAAACTTATTTCTTCATTTTGGATTATTTAATATCAGAACTGTTGGGAGAGTCGTCAACTTTTGAGTATTTTTGTTTGTTGCTGTGCGACTGTTGAATGAAACATTATATTCGCTTACTTCCCTAAGGAAGAAATGTGACTTAACGTCCCGTTGTCAATATCAACCAATAATATCATGGTAAAATCCATTTACTTTCGTAAAAACAAGCTAATAACAGCATACTTATGGCAGTGGGAGTTGAAATAGTAATATGCGTTACAAGAGCGGTATGTTGATGTTTTCATGTTCGAGGAAAAGATTGAAAAAGCGAAACGTAGTTGAGCTTTTTTAATTTCCGAGAACATGAAAACAAACATACCGCTCGTGTATCGTACATTATTTTGTGCGAAGATCGTTTATTACATACCTGAAAGAGGAATTTATAATTAGTTGCAATGAAATCTCCATCTTGGTTTCTGTTCAATGACGGCAATTTTGGAAAACAAAAATATCTCTCTTCAACATTGTTGCTATAAAATGTTTTCTGTGTTTACTATATTGTAGCAGGCCGTGATATACGTCTGTCTTTTTTCCCCCAGTCTATAAATGCGAACTTAAAACAAACGGTAAGGTTGTGTAATGATTTATTTTTCATTTTAATATTTTAACAATAGTATTTATATAACATATTGCAGTAATAACATCGGCATCTGGAATCTTGTTGATTTTTTTCACGGCTTCCTTAATGTTACTTGCATCACGAATGCAATAACTTTAGTGGAGTAGTAGAGTTTACTTATTTTTTTCAAATATTTAAAAACAATAATTAACAGTGCAATTTAGATGAAATTGCAGTGGTAAGTTTCCAATTTATAATTATTACTATGTTAAACGTCTCTAAAAATCATATGTTAAAAGCCTAAAGCAGTAAAATGAATATGTCTCTTAAGCGGTAAGAAGAGGGAAATTGTTATGTGTGTTACGTTGGGAATACTGAATGTGGTATTTCACACTTACCACGTATTGGTTTTGTGCGGAAAGCAAGCAAATACGCACGATCTCGCACAAATGTTATTTACTTGTGAGAACAATTATTATTGAGGATTATAATATACAACATTGCCACATGGCCGTCAGTCTACGAATACTTGATTCCACTACGTTTTCACCATGATTCTCAAAGAAAAATGGGAACATGTCGTGCCATCAAAGTCAAATTGGACTTAGCGAATTTTTATAAACGTGTTTCATACTATCTGCTGTTATTTTTGTCAACTCTAAACGAATAGAACCAGTGGCTGCCTTTCAAAACTCGGCTACATTTTCTTCTCTGAACTGGCCTATATGTTAAAAGTGTATCATGATCTATATTTGACAATTAAATATATTATAAACCAGCGAAACCAGGTGGCCCGGGTTCGAATCCCGGTCGGAGCAAGTTACCTGGTTGAAGTTTTTTCCGAGGTTTTTCCCCAACCCAATTTGAGCAAATCCTGTGTAACGTTCGGTGCTGGACCCGGGCTCATTTCACCGGCATTATCAATTTCATCTCATTCAGACGCTAAATAACCTGAGATATTGATACAGCGTCGTAAAATAATCTACTAATATTAAGCTTAGAAACCATGATTGACGGGTCCCTTAAAACTCTCTAGTTACTCATACAAAAATTTCTGACTTTTATGAACATTTATTCCAGCAAATAGTAACTGTCTCTTTTAAAACTGTTAAAATCCCTTGAAATGGTGTGCGGGATTTCGAGAGTTCGGCGCTGAAGCCTCAACTTTCAGTAATGGAGATTCATCCCCTGGTGATTAAGCAAAACGCTCTAACTTTTGTGTTTGTTTTAGCCGATTCCATAATCCATAAACCGTTGTCATGATAAATTATTAACCGTATACAAACTTTGTTCTGAAACTTCCTGTTTAGAAATATTAACATAGTGAACACACAAACTTTTCGCGGCGTTTGTAATAACAGAGTTCACTCATATAAAAAATATATTAAATTTGATTAGAGAGTTGCTCGGCATGACAAAGGTTACAATGAAGCAATTCAAGTTTGTAACCAGCTCTGTTATATCGCCGCTTTTTGTGTTTATTACACAATAATTTTATTAATTTAGCGTTAAAACAAATAATATCCTTACACGTTTTGTTACATTTTTACATAAAGTATTTTTGTAACTGGCTTGTATAGTTGGTCGAATGGACTAGAACGTGGCCTTCACACAGAAGATCTCGGTTCGAAATTTGAAAGAACCAAGTCAAGTATGCACAGGTAAAATATTACGACAGATTTTCGCGTGGTTACTGTGCTTGCAATTCGTTGTAAGGATCGGGGTTTCAAACCCGGCTGAGGCCAATAAAAAGTCTTACTATGGCTTCCTTCGGAGAGAAGTATTGCAGATTTACGACAACCAGAAGTACCATGATGCTGATAGAAAACTATAGGCAAAATATGCCAGCCATTTCTTGAGGAATTCGTAGTTAGGAGTTGCACAGTAAGTCCATATACGCGTTAAGTAACCAAATCGTTTGTGGGCTAGTCCCACCGGCATACTGACATAGGGCAGGTTTATTTTCGCAGTAATCCTGTTTCTTCTAATAATATCTAATTAAATTCGATTTTTTTTCTAGACAATTCACAAACGTGTCTATCATCCCTGCAAGAAAAAGGAAAACTATTGCATCATTTCACTTTTCTGAAACAAACTTGATAGATTCAGATAGAAACAACTACATGAATTCGCTTCGGTTGACGCTAATATCTGAGTCATAAAATATACGCTCTGAGTCAGTAAATGTAGTAAACATATTCTGTTACAAATACGTAGGCCTATGTATAATAGTGACAAAAAACTGGGCCGACCGTTGTAGCAGATACGAAGGAATCCTGTGCTGTGTATTGTGTCAAACTGTGGTAATTTCAATTTGCATAGTGAAGCTAGAGGTATGTACTGCTATTTAATGTAAAAATACGCAGTTATCTTTGCTGAATAGAGGTAGAAATGTAATGTTGATGCCAGATGAAAATAAAACTCTCAAAGATTTTTCGTCTGTAAGTTTGAGGCACTGAAGGAAACAAAAAACCGTAAGAATCGAACAAATGCAATAAATTTCATTGTTACAATTAATTATACAAGATGGATGTGTTTTGTGACTAGTAAAATTTGAATCTGTGACTCTGAAATCAGCTACAAGGGTCAGTCCGGTTTTTTTTGCCACTACTGTACAGTTTTCGTAGAATTACCTAATATCTCCTCATGCTTTTTATTTGTGAGAGCTTAAGAAACTGATCGATTGTATCCAGAAGGGAACGGTATAAAAATTCCTTTGCAGTGAAGAATGGTGCATTATTGATTCAGAAGTGTTTCTCCGGCGAGGAGTGTTGGGGAACACTTGTAGGAATAATAATAATAATAATAATAATAATAATAATAATAATAATAATAATAATAATAATAATAATAATTTTGCGTCTCGAAAAACTACCTATCTGTATGTTGAAGGATGAGTGGAACGGAGAAAAATTCTCTCCGGCACCGGGATTTGAACCCGGGTTTTCAGCTCTACGTGCTGACGCTGAACAATTGTGGCGTTGCATCATACGTGTCGGGGTTCAGGATGAGAAATAACTTTATCATAACCTTAAAATTGCTTTAATTAAAAAAATAATAAATGTGAAATTAATGAATTTCTAGTAACACTTTCGAAAATCGATGGATCGGCCGGGGAGGACCTATAAATTATCATTATTATTATTATTATTATTATTATTATTATTATTATTATTATTATTGCTACTTCTCCTCTTACAAGTATTCCCCCATATTCCCCACCGGAGAAAAATTTCTAAATCAATAATGCACCATTCTTCACTGCAAAGGACCTTTCATACAGTTCTTTTCTGGATACAATCGATCAGTTTTTTAAGCTCTCACAAATAAAAAGCGTAACGAGATATTATTATTATTATTATTATTATTATTATTATTATTATTATTAAATGAAGTGTTCAAATCAGACGTGACTAATCTACATGAAATAGTTTCGGAGATATTCACGGTTTAAATTCAACTGCGAAAGGTTTAATCCATATGCTGTCAAATTTAATCTCACATTGCAGCCTTCATTAATTAATGAAGCAGGTATTCATGCTTGCCTACAACGTAGACCAAGATAAGAAAGTAAGTTTCATGAACTTAATTTTGTGATATTTAGGAAAGTCACGTCTGGCTTGAAATCCTTCAATTGGTCCATGAAACTTGAAGGATCCACCACTATAGAAACATAAAAGCTCTTAGATGTTAGGACCAGTGTAATCTGACTTTCTTAAATAACTCCAGATACCTGTTAATCCTATCTAGTATTGTCGATCGTGTCAGGATTGAAAAGTTGTTTAGTTTATTTCATACTTCAAGTGCATAAGGTTTATAAAGGGTGCTTTTTTTTTTAATTTTCAGCTGCTTATCTCGAGATAAGACATTTGGGAAAATACAGTTTTGAATAAACTTTTTTTTTTTTTTTTGTCTGAAGGAGAATAACGATGCTATTCGTTATTTTCGTTATTTTTTGTTTAGTGGAGGTTATGAAGGTCATTTTCATTGAGCTGTGATTTTACGCACGGAAGCAAACGATCTTTGTCTTAAATATTTTTTATCAAACTCCTATTTTTACAACAAAGCTGAAAAAAATCATTATTACACGGTAATACTTTGAAAGATTCTATCTTAGATACCTTTCACATAAATATAAATATTGGTTTTAACGATTAATAAATTCCACGACTGTTGTAGAACTAAATTAGAAGTTAGTGAAGGTAAAGGTAAAGGTACATGCCATGAAGGTAATTGTGGGCGCATGGAAGTAGAACCCCATGGACCTGGGCACTAGGATGAGGTGGCACCACGCTCCGACCGCTGTGCGAACTTCAGGGACCTTCGAACAATAGGAAAATCCCGTCACCTCCCGAAATCGAACCCAGTCCGCAGCCTGTTGCTCTACCAACTGAGCTACACCGTTACAGCGTTAGAAGTTACCTAGTACTTACTGAAGTAATTTGAGCGGATGTGTGTGAAAGATAAACAAGAGAAATTTGACTTTTTTCTTTATGTTTACATTGCAGAATATGTTGAAGGCAATCAAAAGCAATCTAGCTTCAGCCACCTCCATGCGTCGCCAAGAAGTGTCACTATGGATTTTTCAATGAAAATCCCTGCCTTGACCTGGATCGAACCCGGACTACCTGAGTGATAGGCTGAAGGTCTGACCACTAAGTCGTCAAAGGGACAAACGAAATCTGATTAAGATACAACCTTTCAAAATATTAACATATATCTACTAATGTTTTAAAATTTTGTTAAATGTTTTATAAAAGTCAAAATTTGACAAAAAAAAAAGAGTTGAGAGAAAAGTTGTTTGTTTCTTTTTGCGTAAAATCAGAGCCTAATGAAAAAAGTTTGAGTTCCTATAAAAAATAAGTTTACCTTAAAATGAACTTAACAATAGTCACTACATAAAAAATAAATGATATCACTGTTTTACCCGTTCAAACGAACACAAGTTTATTGAAAATTGCATTCTCCCAAACGTATTGTTTTCGAGATAAGCTGCTGGAAATATAAAAAAATACCTCGTGTATGGATCAAATGTTACAGTGTGTACTATCGCTATTTTATACTGTATATGTACACAGTTTATAATGTTTCTGAAGAGAAGAAGCTACCACAATATTAATTTTATTGGTGTTCTTTTCGCAAAAGTAACTTTCACAGTGACAAATAGAATTGATACTTCATACCAGGTTTCCAGGAAAAAAAAATCATTTAATATAGCGTCATTCAGAGCCATTTTAAATGAGAATTAAAAACAAAATCTGCTATTTAATATTTATCACTGAAGAACAGTACAGTATGTTTTGGGTTAATTTCGACAAAAACAGTGTTTTTACATACTAATGTGAAGGAGTGAGAGTAGTTGTTCTAGATTACCCACGTGGTTCTACTGATTGGGTGAGTTTGTACGTGAAAGAATATGATTGTCGTTTATATTTGTAGAATTACATCCTGACACATCGTAATTGAAACTACGAACAAAAGACTTCAAAGGCCATCCTTATGACTGAAGTACGATATGGATATCAAATGAGTTAATGGCACTACTACAAATTGTTTCAGGATAAGGTGTGACTAATGAAGGGCTTAAACAAGAAGTTTAAATTAGAGAAATGGTTAAAAATGGAATGAAAACAACAAAAAATAAGTTTAAATTAGAGAAATGGTTCAACATTGAATGAGAGAAGAAAAGGGAAGGTTTGAACTCACATCATAAACCAGCAAGAAGCAGCAGACGCAAATCACGTCGTCTCGATGAAGATTTGTAATTTCTTTGAAGAGAGTTTTCAGTCTATTAACACGAAGTATCATTGTTCTCTTCTGAATGTTGTAACGAAATGTAATATCACTTGAACACCAGACATTACTGTATTTTTAGTATCGCAAACACTATGATGTAGTGCACGAATGCTGTAGTATTATTCACTTATTTTCAAATACCGCTTTTATACGAAGTCTTCTGAATTCCATAGCGTTCTTAGTGCTCATATATTGCCGCAAGGCGTGCTGTATTTTGCTAACTATACACATTATTGCACTATTGCCATATTTCTACTGTTGTAACAAAGTGTGTCAGAACTTGAACACTGCACGAAATTGTGTTTTCATAATATTTAGAATTCTGTAATAAAGTATGCAAACACTTAACAAGCATGCACTTCGGTGATTCGTTTTTGTGGAAATTCCACAGATCACAGTAGCGTTTCTTCTTATATAAATATTGTCGCAAAGTGTTCGATGTCCCTGGAAAATGTTGATAAAGCCTCCATTATACGAGTAAATATTTTTAATAGTTTGTGGTAGTGTGTGTTAAATATGAACACTGAACACAAAAATGTATTTGTATTCTACTGTCAAAATACTGTAATAAAGCGTAATATCTGTATAACATTAATCACAGCTATTTTAATTAACTATTGAGGAAACTGTTACACCGAAGTGTGCTATCGCTTCAACGTAGGACGATACTCTCAATGTTTTATTCAACACAAACGAGTGATTCACGTAAACAGAAATTTTTTCAGTAGCTTTAATTTGTGAAATTCCGATAAAAAATATTGCACGCAACTCCAGACATGCGTTGTCTATCACATGAACACAAACACAAACACAAAGCCAAAATATCGGTGACAATATGAGGAACTTAAACAGTCACTGCGAACTGAAGTTATTAAAATTGTAGTATCTGAAGACATTTCGTCTGCTGCACAAGCCGTCGTATAGTTATCTCCAGTCGAGGTCTCCAAGTTGAAGGCATGGCGTGCATATGTCTCACGGCGTAGTTTTCAGATTTGAAGAAGTCATCGAATCGCCGGTTCGAGTCCGATGAGTGATGCGATCTGACAGATCCCACACTGCTACTGAGACAGACTCAGGTGAACAATCCGGCAGCGGCGGAAGTGACGATACAGTTAGGTGCTCTCCCAGCTTCCGGTACAGCCACTCGTTTGTAAAAACTAGACTCTCCATGCAGGAAGTGTCACACGACACGGGAGAGAGCACACGCTATGGCTCGCGAGCCACTGTCACCCGAGATTAGTGTAACATTTTGAGACATTTTGCTCTGAAAATAACGGAGTTCGATGTCGGCGGTCGGCTGTCGTAATATTTTCTATTTCAGCGAAATTTTGGATGTTGCATTATAAGTAAATTCACATATTGTCACCACAGTCTAGTATATACAGTCACGAAGCTCAATACGTAGTAAATATGTATCCATAGATAGTTTCTAACCACTAGGATCGCTACTATCGCCGCATCACAGACAATGCGAAATAGTACCTGCACAGTTTATTGTTTCTAGTACCCTCATAAACTCAAGCTTCGTGACTGTATATACTAGACTGTGATGTCACTCAGTATTGTAATATAATATTTAAAGTTTATTTTTTAGTTCTAAATTGAATTCTGTCATTGAACTGTGGATACAATTTTTTTTTTTGATCAGCTACTGTTACCTAGATCTCAGGAGTTCATTAGTCTTCATCATTTGTGTTTACTTTAATTTGCTGTTAATGTAGTGTTAAATTTTGGGCCGAGTCCCTGTCCATTATTGAGCTTAGAGGATTATTGTTTCTGCCCTCGTGTTTTATTTTTTGTTTCATATTTCGTTCGCCAGAGACCAGCGGTAATGAGTATCAGTAGATCAGCGGCGACAATATAGTTCTTAAATTTCTCAATAGTTTATCATTTGTATCTATATTTTTTTAACAGCGTCTTTACAGAGAAATATCTCTTTGGGGACAAATTATAAAAAATAAAAGAATGAAACAGAGATCCTTAGGACATTTTTCTAAGACACTATATTCCAATTACAAATTTTACAGTTCTTGGTTGGGATCGAAAAGCAGATGTCGTTTCTGGAAATTGTCATTGGAGTACGTTATGGTGCATAATGATCACTTCTCTTATATTATTTTGCATACCAGTACATTCTATAAGCTTAAACAAGAGAAACAATTTTTTCTATCGTATTTATTGCTATCAATGAACTAATTGTATCGGTTTTCATTTGTTGCAGAGAAATCTAGACAGCCAGTTGGTGAGTACTCGATCTGCTAATTCCATCAGTTACTATTCACTTTTTTCTGTTCGTGTGTTGGTAACTTTCTCGCTCAGGCAGTTGAACGAAATGACGATGCCGACGTGAACATGCAAACTCTGAAATTGCGAGACGGACGAGGCTCGAGGCTAGCAAGAGGAGAGAGACCGTAACAAAGAGAAATGAATGTACTGTTTATTTTCCCAGCGCCTCCAGATACGGTAACTAAGGCATAGAAGAAAATACTAACAACAATTATCCTAAAACAATTACGATTTTACTTTTTGTTTTTGCATTATAAATGGAATCGAGATGCTTCAATTGTCAACTGCGTAGGAGGAAAAGAGTGGAAGGAGTGTCTATCTCTGTCCGGAACGTGATGATAAACACAGACTTACCAGACCTTCGAATTTCCACGATGGATACAAGAGTGGAACTGATGACGAACAAAAAGTATGTGAGAACAGGTTTTCTCGAGGAATTTCTGTTTCCATGCTATTATCCCACCCTTTTCCACTCACCGTTATCCGTAAAATTAACTACATACTGAAGCTATACTGTCACTATACGTAATTTTCCCATAGATCTGATGATCAACGGCTAGAGTAAGAAATATCCATCCATAAAAAACACTCGTGGACTTACTTCAGTGGATTAAGAAATGTTTACACACACAAACACGGTAATAAACAAATGCAATTCGAAGTTAAAAATCAGATATTTTTGGTATGTATGTATGTATGTATGTATGTATGTATGTATGTATGTATGTATGTATGTATGTATGTATGTATGTATGTATGTATGTATGTATGTATGTATGTATGTATGTATGTATGTATGTATATGTATGTATGTATGTGTCTAAGTGTATGTATGCGTGTACACGGATATGTATGCATCACCATTTATAAGTCTTGTATTCCGTACCTTAGTGCCAAGTATAACAATCCTCTCTTCAATTGGTCTGTGATAGGTTTACTTTTTGTTGTTCGGAGTTCTGTACCAAAATTTACAATTATTTTCTTAAAACAATTCTCAATACATCTTTTGAAATTCAGAGTCAACATCCAAATTCTCAAAGATTCCCTGCAGATTATACAATTTCATTTATACCACTCAGAAGGTCTTAATTAAGGATATGCCATATTATGCTCATTTTAACTAAAAAAATATTTATAAGTTTACTTGTAAGCATATCTTTTAAGATCTTAGTTTATAATTTATATCAACGATGATAAATTATTATAATTTATTTTTATAACAATATTCATCTTTAATTCATTATATTATTTCTATTAATTTCCGGATGCTCGTAGTCATCCTTAATTAAGGCCAGACGATTGAGTTTTCTTTAAATATATATCTCTGTATGTATGTATGTATGTATGTATGTATGTATGTATGTATGTATGTATGTATGTATGTATGTATGTATGTATGTATGTATGTATGCATGCATGCATGCATGCATGCATGCATGCATGCATGCATGTATGTACTGTATATGTATGCATGCATGCATGTATGTACTGTATATGTATGCATGCATGTATGTATATGTATGCATGCAGTGAATGTATGGTTAGTAGAAATCTGGGTCAATTATTATATTCTATACCGAAAATTCGTGCTGAAATTTGGGCGGAGACCAAGTGGAATTTGTTGTGAAAAGAGACTGTGTTGATGTATGTTTTCCGAAGAACTGTCATTTTCCTTATCGCAGATCAATCATTTTTTCATAGCTCACATATTTTCCTAATCGCAGATGCAGAAAGTAACGAAAAAATATCTGCGTCATAACCAGTACTAGGAAGTTTGTACCATAACTGTTACGTTGTGTGAGCTTGGACTATGTGAAAAGTAGTAGCGCAGCTCTCAATGTCAGTGAGCCAGAACGACAAACATGTACAACTGAACTTGTGCTTCAATCGTCCATGACCTTAGAACAAGAAGATAATAAACGAATAACATAAAAAAGCAATAATTTGAATTATAAACTTCGTCCAAACTAAAATAATTTACTGATACATATAAAAATAACATAGGCCTACAAAGTATACAATTATGATTCTAGCCTCATTATAACAAATAGCAACGAACATTTTCATTTTATCAGAAGAAATAGTCCTTTTATGTTCAGAAAAAAAATAAAAACAATATTTGTGCTCTGAAAATGTTCGTTCTAGTCAAAAGACGTTACTGGAGCAAATCTGAAATATGATATAGTATTTCTTACTATCATCAGGTGAACTACTTTATGAATCTAATAGTGTATCTAGTATGTGGCACATAATATTAAACCCAAAATGTTTTCAAGAAAATTTTTCATTACTATTGTAATGACAGCTAGAAAGTTCGTATCGTAATTCTGATGTTGTACTTGGACTGTAGCGCAACCGAATGCATAGCAGCACGAGACGTCAACATTTAACGAAGAATAATTCGGGAAAAAATAAACCTGTTACACACTCCTGTTTGCATAATTATTTAATAACAGATGAATTTATTTTTTTGGAAACATGAATAATATTAACATTACATAAATAATACATTAATAACATAATATCTCACTTTGTTCAGAACCTAAAATATGGATAAAATTAACAATATTCTTCACACTATTCACGACTGTACATAGTTCCACAGAATGATACTATGCGTTATTTATGTGAACTGCGTATCATCTGTAGCGAGCGGAAGCAGGTTAGCAGGACGAGGACCTGGTGACATCTATACTCCTCGCTGTACTCAACTGAAATGTACAGTTTTGGAACGAACTCCCTACCTATGATCATAACAAATTACCAAGAGTTACATTTATGAAATTTCCACAGTGAACATGCCTCTGCGCAAATAACTCGGTTTACCCCGTGATGTTTCATTTCGAGTGCAAGCGAACTCTTCTAATTTGATATTCCATTCTCGACACAAGTAGTTGGTCAGATCTTACGCTCTTTCTGAATGTCGAAGGAAAGTTGTAACGCTGACTGTTTAAAATCACAAACTGTATCACACAGAAGATTGTAATGCTGGCAAGGAAAACGATATCCTTAAGCACCTATTGTCCGTCCGTTTGCAACTGAACGCTTCGTATCTGGATAAACATTTTGTTCCAACATAGCTTTTGTCCTTAAATTCCAACATGGAATAACCGAAATTGAGGTCTCTTTCCGACGTAGCAAGCCGAGTTAGTAACTATTCAGCTGATTATTTACACATTATTATTATTATTATTATTATTATTATTATTATTATTATTATTATTATTATTAAACTAATTTATGAATGATCAAATGTAAAATTGAAACAAAAAATTGGCGAATTTTTCATCAAGTCATAAGTGGCATTCATGTCGGCAGTAGGCCCACTAGCTACATTATATGTTCATATTATGATACTGTGACCCTGAATTAGCACTTACCAAAGTTGTTTTCTTAATGTTGGGCCAGTATGTGTCCCTAACGTATGCATAATCTTTGTTCTAAGGTATCAGTTTCAAAGCCTCACACATTATAAAATATTTTGTCCATTCTTTTACTTTATTACTTTTTGTTAATATACTTGAAAAAACATCGAATAATATATCCTTTGATTCATTAATCACATTGTGTATAGTTAATTTGCTTTCAATTGATGATATTTCAGTCGAAAAGAGAAATAAAAAAACTCAGCCTTCTAACCCCAAATAACAATACTTACCAATGACTATAAACTAATGAACTCAATCAGCTGACTAGTGAAAGAGATCATGTGACTAGTGAAAAACTGTCACAAGTTAGTAGACTGGTAAAATAGTTTGAGAAACAGAATGTACTAGAGCTGGTTAGTTATTTAACGACGCTGTATCAACTACGAGATTATTTAGCGTCAAGGAGATTGGTGATAGCGAGATGGTATTTGGCGAGATGAGGCCGAGGATTCGCCATAGATTACCCGACATTCACCTTTCGGTTGAAGAAAACTTCTGTAAAAAACCAACCAGGTAATCAGCCCAAGCGGGGATCGAACCCGCGCCCGAGCGCAACTTCAGACAGGCAGACAAGCCCTTAACCGACTGAGCCACACCGGGGGCTCTGGAGCTGGTGAAATATACTCTAATAACTAGTAACTGGTGAATTACTAAACTAGTATTGTTGAGAAACAGGCCCCTGGTGGGTGTTTTTCGTGATTCGCCCAGTGATTTTCAGATAGCAGTGATGAGGATTCTGGACGACTAATAGTCAGGGCTGGGCAGGGCTGTATTTGAAGTACTCGATACAATATATAGGCCTAAAGAAATAAGAATATTACTGAAAATCTAAAATATTATATTAACATTAAACGTATTTTACCTCAATTTTATATAAACACTGTAACTGAACATTCTTCCTTTTCCCAGTCAGCAATGAAATTATGCTAAATATGAATAATTACTGCTCCCTTAAAAAGAACAATTTCTCAAGAAGTTTATCAGATAAGGATCCCCTTGCTTGTGAATGAATAAATCCTGCAAAACAGAACAGTCTTTCTACAGGTGCAGAGGTACACAAACTTGTATTATAAAAGCTTGTTTCACTGTTGGGTAATTCTCTAGAGTGCATTGCCATTGAAGATGAGATGGCTATCTGACACTGCCTCACCAAATGATAAAAAGGGGACACAGAATATATGTATGAAACCAGCTGAGCAGTTCTCTGTTACACCTGTTTATATCATGTTTTGAATTGCAATATTTGAGAGACTGAGTCATAAAAAGAAATCCATCGAGTTGGGCAAGGAAACGTTGATGAATATTTCAAGACATCTGATATAGGGTAATTTCTGAGGATTTGGGTCTCCTAGACGCATTCCATAATGCTGAACATTTAGCAAGTGTTGGGTGAAGGATCCTTGATGTTGTTGGAGATTTCTTTATGGCATTAAGGGAATCAGTCGTGGCAAGAAAACTAGCAGATCTGAAATGGATAGGAAATAAGACAAAAGATCATTCTTCAAATCCAAATCCAAAACTTGAAGGATAAGAAGAAAAAAAAAAATATTTTAAGTATTTGAAATACAAAATAGGCCTACATCAATTTTATGTATTAGAATACAAAACACAAAATACTTTCGAAAATCTTTACAAATTACAAAATACAAATGTATTTCAAATACATGTATTTCAAATACTGCCCATCCCTGCTAATAGTTTCAGGGCTCCTTGATAGGTCAGTTGAAAGAGGGCTTTCTTGTGACAACCGTGTATCCGAGTTTAATTTCCTGTAAAGACGCTGTTACATTGCTGATGGACAAAGACAAGGTTATGAGGATTTTTCTCGAGTTCTCCTGTTTTCTCTTGTCATTCCACAAGCACTCGCTACAATTTGGCCTTCTTAAAAAAAAAAAAACAGGACACCACGCGTGTTTGCGCAGAATCAATCATCATAGCAGTAAGTGTTCGTCGCTACTTGTCCACAGATTGATAGATGGCAGAGGTGGTAGATTCTAGACTACTCATAGATCTGCAAAGACAAAACCGAGCCCTCCAGAATCTGACACTTACGGGAATATGACAGCTCTGGTCTATGAGTTACGGTAGACTACATTGAGCTATTACACCGGACATATGGTACACGAAATTTGTGGTTAGAAAGGAATGCGTGATGAGGCGGATGATGAAGCCGGATAACACAATCAGCACGCAACTCATGCCATAAGGTGTGCACAAAAAGCCTATGTGTGCTGAAGTGCTATGCCTGTAACTATAATTATGTAAGAGATTAACTGCTAGTAAAAGTTATCTTTGGTCATGAATAAAAGAAAAAAATCCCTGTCCGGACTTACCATTACTCCATTTTCCGCTTTTGTAACAGAAGTCACTCCCCAAAATAATTTTGAAGGGCTATGATACAAAAAGTGTGTATAACGATACCTGCTCACGTAATTGTAGAAACATACAAGTTGAATCAATTAAACAGTGACTAGTCGAGAAATGTCAATGACTTCATTGTCAAGTGCTCAGCACTGAAAACAAACTAACATATCTTTGTATAAGAAACCTGTGTTCTGTACTGGTTGTGCAAGACCAGATACACTTACGAAGCATTGATAGATAGAATTATAGACAGGTTATTTATTTTTAAAAACTTCTAAGATACCGGTAATGTGATTTTTAGGGAAGTAGCCTATATAATACACATGATTAAGATGAAACTGAATTAAAATGACTGATGAAGCCAACATTTTCGCAGGAAGCTTCAATAGATTAACTTTATTTACCAAAATCTTGCAGGACCTGCCGAGCATCGAATCTAGACCTCTGAAAACTGATAAGATATAGCTGGGAATGGACATGATGTTAATGAATTGCTGGAAAGATAGGAAGGAAAACTGGAATGCCCTGAGAGAACAAAAACAATGTCATCTTTGTTCATCACAAATTGCACGATCCACTTATAGTAACGAATCAAATAGAGATGTGGGTTGATGGAATAATTATGTTGTTAGTTTATAACCCATCTTCCTGTCTCAGGGATACATTCATTAATTATTATTGCTAGCTTATTTGTATTAACATTAAATCACTAATTAATTATTAAAGGTAGTGTCTCTTCAAGTATTATGCATTGGAATCGTATCGACCCTTCTTTGTAACATTTTTGGCCTGCTATGTTTCTTCTGTGCTTTGGTCTATAGTTCACATCGTCTTCGGTATTCGTAAATGTTCCTCTATATTCAAAAGTTGTTTTCAGTTCACCCTGTAGTCGTCGATCTTGTCCTTGATGGAGCAGATTTCTTGTGTTCGGTGCTTATTTCTGATTTCATATTATCGAGAACATTCTTTAATAAATCCCATAAAAGTCATCTTCGCTGCCAGTATTTTGTGTTCTTCCCTCCAATTATCTACGCTTTACTGCCATATAACTTTATAAGAGCCTCATTACTATGTAAAATAACATCGAAGTTTTCTTTCTAGCGTTATTTTTAATCTCCTTTCGATGCATTCAGAAGGAAATTTATGGATTTTACACCATGTGTTTGGAGGTATGTCAAATCCAAAGCTTTAGAATTATTCTTCTAAACAGAGTCACTATGTGAAAGCCTAAAATCTTAAAAGTCCTAAAAGTCTACATGTTTATAGCTTTTTCATTTTATTCATAAAAACTGAAATAGCTTAAACTTTTTCACTTGCTAATGAAATACAGAAAATTACAAGGTTTAGAAGGTTGAATATACTTTCACCTTCAAGTGAACAAAAGATTGAGAAGTATCTAATTTTCGAATCGTGGCGATTATTTCTTTCACTAGCACTTGAGAGAGTCCAAGTTGGAGCTTTTCTGAGTAATCCTCTATTGCTTTCTTACTTACTAACAATGATATGATTTCACATCTTTCACCGTAGGAAGCACCCGTCTTCCTCTGTGGACTAGTTGTCATCGTGCTCTTTGCCATTGGATTCGAGCTTCAGATTCCAAACCCAACTGAGGGCGATGCATTTCTAATGACGATACACATACTAGAGTACTATGACTTCCTTCGAAAGTAAAGCTGAGAGGCACATAAAAGCACTATGTCTGACGAAAAACTAATCGGTTATTCACCAATGCCAAAATTAACTCTGAACTTTAAAAGATGATGCAGTAGACCTGCATGTGTGGCCTAAACGCACGAGATTTTTCCCACCTCCCAATTCTAACCCATCCATCCAACTTTTGAACGACATTATTTTGATATTTTCAAGTTTATCGTTCAACTATTTCGTTCACGAAGTGGAAATGGATTTACTAATTATTTTAATTTGGGAATTTACTCAGTAACAAAATATAACAGTTTGTAACAATAATACAGTGTAGTATATACAGTCACGAAGCTTGAGTTGTGAGGGTGCTAGGAACAATAGACTGTGTCGGTACTATTTCGCATTGTCTGTAATGGGGCGATATTAGCGATCCTAGTGGTTAGCAACTATCTATGGATGCATATTTAGTACGTATTGAGCTTCGTGACTGTATATACTAGACTGTGGTAATAATATATCTGAAATAAATATGTATATAGATAAGTAAATAAATAAAATATTTTATTAGTGGAGCGAACAACAAATACCCGGAGGGAATTTGTTTTGCAGCTACTTTATACAACACAAATTTGATAGAGATCTATATACTTATAAGGATGTAACACTTGTCTTCTAAAGAGAATCTTGACAGGTGATGAACTACATAGGTACGTATATTCTTAATTCTACCTCAGTCCGATGTGCACTAATCGTTTGGCTAACTGTACGCACTTAATTACTTTTGCCGCTGTCCGGAACTGACTAGTGAACCCCCGATTGAGAATCAATTCTTGTTAAAGACGAAGAGGAGCTCTTGAAGGTGGTGCTCAAGTGAAATTCTCTCATATGAGGTGAGTGCTGGATGGGTTGGTCGTGGCAGTGAATTAATTGGAAAGCTCAGGAAACACTTGTCTGCACCTCCTTCCAACAATGGCACCTTGCACGTTATCCGAAACTCCAATCTGTTGTCTCTACGCACTTACCATCAGTTCACACAGAACTGCTTTCCACTGAAAGTTTCTCATTAGCTTTTTAAATAAACTTGCATTGATAACTTTACACCATTCTCTGCAAATATGAATTAACAATTAATTGCATGTTTCACTCTTTCATAATACTAAATATAAAGAAAAAGGATTGTGATATTATAAATCATGGAAGTTCAAGTTCTTCGCACCCATAATATCACGAAGATCATTTTGATATGTCAACGTGTAGTGATTTTTGTTAGAGTAATGCAAACATTTTGTTCACATCTGCTATCTAAGAGTACATCAGTGAATTAGTGAACCATAATGAATTTTATTGAAGTAATCTATATAATGTAAAATGAATCTATTCTAACGATTTATTCATGTTTACGGATAAAGTTACGAATTAAACAGCGTGAAAGGTTTGTTTAGAAAGGAAAATTGCTAGAGAAATTATTTTTACACACAGAATTAAGCCTCTGATCGAAAACTTCCTCATACAAGAATTTTTAGCTTTAAATAGATGTACACGAATTAAATTAAAAGATTATGTAATTCTGCCTTTCAGGAAGGTGGAGAAAAAAAGTTATATGGACTATATTATGTTTACATACATAGTGTAATAACTAATAAATAATGGAATATTACTTGTAACAATCATTTCAGTCCTACCATAAAATATTATATACAGATTTTTCTAAAAGAAAAAAAAAATTGGGATATGCCGATGCTTTAGAGAAAATTGTTTATGTTGGCAGAGTGTGATGAAATCTTGTTTTTAAAATGGCACAATATCCTCAATTCACATATTTTAAATCCGCAATAAATTTGATGCAAAAAAATAATATTTTGTCACATTGCACAGTGAGATAGAAGTGCTGATTTCGTGGCCAAAATTGAAAAAAAAAAATAGTTTTGAGTAAAATATTTATTACACACTGAATCTAAGATAGTTAAAGCATCTTATAAGTGTAAATTTATACAGATTGGCTTTAGAATTTTAGTGTAATCCTTCTTATAAGTTGACACTTATAATGAAAATGTGTGCTCTCAAAAATTGTTAATTCTTTATCGTACGATGTGTGTTGTGTTCAGGTGATATACCAAATACTGGATCGTGTATACCATTCACCAAGTATGCTTCTACGTTTTCATTATGTCAGCCATATCTAATTACATATTAGAGCTGATAAGGCTACAACGCATTCAAGATTTTCTTGATGAATACAGGTTATGTTTCAAGTTCCAACAGACTTAGGGGGAAGTCTTGCATTACCGACCCCTTAAGGTTTTTGGGTTATAAATAAGAACACATTCAACTTTTTGACACACTCTTTTGATATAATGTAAGTACATACATTATTGAACTCAATGGTAATTACAAAAAAGATTCAGAAATGAATATTAATACAAAACATAAACAAATTAAATGTCCATAAAATCGATACAATCAGAAAATTGGCAGGCAGTACCGGTCACATATTACTTTTGACAAAAATCACATTCATACGTGTCAGATGTCTCAGGAATGCTGGCACAGGCTTCGTGAGCCCACATTTGGCATAAAGAACATTGGATCCAATCTTCGTCATGAGATTCCCCGCAAAAAATGCATGTAGTTTCCTCCTTTTTGTCATTTTTCTTAGTTGTCTTTCTTGAGCTTTTTGGGAAGAATTTTCCTGACAGGGGGCGTTTCCCACGCATTAGGCTCTTGACTTCTCTCTTCAGCTTTTCATTATTTTTTTCTTCTAGATATGTCTTGTAAGGACTGGATGTCAAAACCTCACTCCTTTCAGATTTTCGGCGTCGACTAACTTCTCGCTTCTTACTGGCATCCGGAATTGGGCTGAGCTGCTGAATTGTTTCCTTTATAACATTGGTATCATTAGACCTATCAGTAGGAGTAGGTCTATTAGGACTAGTCTCATGATGTGAACTTGCCTTAGGTGCAGAAGACATGTCAGGGAGTGGAAGCATAGGCCTAACTGTTGGGCTCTCAGTTTGATCCACGCTCGAATCCATTGCTATGTCTGTCATCATTGATGTTAGGTAATCGAAATCTGTGAATACATTGGGATTCAGGGGATGAATTCCTGTCCACTGAAATCCTTTTACTGCATTTCAGCCCGTGAAACTCTTGCAAAAGCATCACCTACAAGACTTGCTATTTCATACTCTGTTATCCTTGCAGCGGGATTCTTTCTCATCCAGAGTCCACAAGCTTCATAATATGCATCTTTAAATAGCTTCATGAAAACACGATCAAGAGGCTGAAGCTTGTGAGTCGTATGTGGTGGAGTGCTTAACATATGAATATTCTGGTTTCGAGCATAGGTGATCACCTCCAAGTCCTTATTATTAATAAGTATTTAATGAATTTCAATCTTAAGGCATATAAACTTGCGAATGTTTATTTGCTATTTAATAACAATATATGAACGTTTTCGCCGTTTAGGGCATCTTCAGATATAACAAAATATATTATCTGGACCTATGATAACATATTATGCAAATAACAAGGAAAATAGAGAACAATATATGTGGTACATGAAATTCATGAGCTTTATGTAGATACAACATGAAACAGGATGAATATTGAGATAATCTTTGAATTTGAACTTAGACTGGACGAATATTTTATTTTATACATATAGCTCATGTTACAATTAATATACAATGTTTAAAATTTGTCAATGATGTTAATTTTAAATTTAAAATGATGATAATAAAATATTTAAAGTAATCATGGCTGAAAGTTGTCGTAAGTTACAAGATAGTATGCGTAGTTAATGTTCTTGTGTTTTGTAATTATTTAACATTGACTAATTTAATCACTGTATATCAATTGTAAAGTAGTCATCAGCGTCAAACAACATTCATTCAAATGCCAACGGCCTCTCTAAGCGAAATAATTACAAAACACAAGAACATTAACTACGCATACTATCTTGTAACTTACAACTTTCAGCCATGATTACTTTAAATATTTTATTATCATCATTTTAAATTTAAAATTAACATCATTGACAAATTTTAAACATTGTATATTAATTGTAACATGAGCTATATGTATAAAATAAAATATTCGTCCAGTCTAAGTTCAAATTCAAAGATTACCTCAATATTCATCCTGTTTCATGTTATATCTACATAAAGCTCATGAATTTCATGTACCACATATATTGTTCTCTATTTTCCTTGTTATTTGCATAATATGTTATCATAGGTCCAGATAATATGTTTTGTTATATCTGAAGATGCCCTAAACGGCGAAAACGTTCATATATTGTTATTAAATAGCAAATAAACATTTGCAAGTTTATATGCCTTAAGATTGAAATTCATTAAATACTTATTAATAATTTACCAGGCATATTGATATATTAAAATGAGTTGTAAATTCCAAGTCCTTATGCCTAATATGGCCGTCTAAAATTAACAAAACGGGGTTTTGAACAGAAGGATTGGCATAGTGAGCAAAATGCTGCATCCATTTCAAGAACAACTGGGATGTCATCCATCCGTTTGATTGAGCTTCACCTATGCTCTCTTTGGGAGCACCAATGAGGAGTCTTTCATTCATGCGTTGTCGAGGAAATATGAAAAAGTCCACACCTGTGGAGTAACGGTCAGCGCTTCTGGCCGCGAAACCAGGTGGCCCGGGTTCGAATCCCGGTCGGGGCAAGTTATCTGGTTGAGGTTTTTTCCGGGGTTTTCCCTCAACCCAATATGAGCAAATGCTGGGTAACTTTCAGTGTTGGACCCCGGACTCATTTCACCGGCATTATCACCTCCATATCACTCAGACGCTAAATAACCTAGATGTTGATACAGCGTCGTAAAATAACCCAATAAAATAAAAATAAATAAAAAATATGAAAAATGGTGGAATATACTGACCCCCAGCATTCATACAGAATAGTACAGTAACACTTCTTCCCCTTTCAGCCGAAGTCAGTTTACCCACTTGACGGTTCTGTTTCAATGAAATAACTTTGGAATGTTTTTGTACAGTAGTGACACTAGTTTCGTCACCGTTATAAATTTTATAGGGTGTGAATTCATATTTTTCCATTAGATTTGTAAGACTCTCAAAGAATCGATTGACATGTGGCTTGTTAAACCCAATTGATCTATTAAGGCTTGTCGATTCAGGAGTACGGAGAGACAAATTCGGGTGCCGTTTCATGAAATCATAATAAAATTGCTTACCAGCAGTATTTTTGTCACGGTTGAATTGATGAGGAATTTTTAAGACCTCAGCAAGTTGAAAAGCTAGATTCAAAAACTCTTTCCTTGTGAGTGGTAGTAATCTATCAGATAGATCTTTCACATGATCCAATAGAACTCCTTCGAATTCGGCATTGAACGTGGGTTTAAAACGGCCAAGTGCAGGAGTGAATGTAATTTCCTTACCTCTTTTTACGGCAGAAACACGATCAATCAACGTACTTTTGGGGATCTTGTACATTTCAGCAGCTTTGCGGATAGAAAGTTGGCCTGTTAACACATTCTCTACAGCTTGTTTCATAGAATCTGGATGCCATTTTCCTTTGGAAGGTCTACTTTTCACTGGATGCATCATGAACGTCCTATAAAAATATTAAACGAACATAACTTACATGAAAGAATATGACCGGTACTGCAAGATCAAGAGGTGACCGGTACTGGCTGACACGCAGCGAAACATATAATATTTTTTTTCTATAGCACCATTATGTTATGTAACATGGAACATGCACGAAAGTAATTCATAAATCATGACTGAATCGAATGAAACAAGATTTATAACGATACTTACCGAATTGCCTTGGTGTCAGTCAATTTAGATTTAGTCGATTCGCGCCACACCAAACAGAAAAGTCTTTCAACGAGCTTTGTTAACGAATGAATGTAGATTTAAGTTTGAATTATTTACCAGTGATTATTGATTGTTAGAAGTAACGTACACTACATTTCGCTTCCTGCTAATTGTTGTCGGTATTTAAAAACACACACTGACCGGTACTGTATGCTGACCGGCGCTGCAAGACTTCCCCTGTGAAAGTGCTGCGATATGCTGACTCACACTCGACTGTAAATTGATTGTTGTTTATCACTGATCGTAATAGAATACCTTTGTTTTGCAATCTCCTTCACTCCTAGGGATTATTTACATTCTTTCAGAGGAATGTCGCATGAAGAGGAAAGTACTATTTGATACAAAGCATAACGAAATCGTAAAATTGAACAAAGAAAGTGCTGTTCTATATAAAATATTGAATTTTATTGAAGAAAATCTTCCAGATGATTATGTATATAATTTGAAATTAAATTTAAAGATTTTTGCCAAAGCAAGATGGCAACAAATCTACAGGGTGTTAGAATTTTTTTTTCTAGAAATTCTCGTTGGCTTTCGAAGGATTTTTAACTTCCTTAAATGGAAATCTTCTGCTTCTACAAAGTGTTCAAGACATGACTCAGGTCGCCCTGCTCTTTGTTTCGAAGGGAAATCTGAAAGATGAAAGCGTAGAGTAGCATTCAAATTATTCTCTGATCATCAACAGACCGATTTTATGGAAAGCTGCAAGCATGGCTGCCAGATCAATAGGACAATTAGATATTGCTGTGGTGTTATAGGAAGTGAATAAAATCCCCACTATGCCAACTAAAATTTAAAAAAAAAAAAAAAAAAAAAAAAAAACTGTTTGATTCCAAAAACCCATCACCTGACCTCGAAGTGATTATCAGATTATATGTAAAAATCAGAACGCTAATATTTCCGTATTTATCAAAGCATTAAGGAAGTAAACTTTCATGCAGATCTCTAATTCTACAAATTAGTGATACACGAGCTGAATTTCCCTTAAATCTCTTGCTGAAACACATAGCTGAAAGATTAGTTTCATATAAAGAAAGAGTAATACTACGAGACATGTTAAATAATAACGAATTTTTCAATGTGGAACTAATCTGTAGCTATGAATTTGATAGAAGTGTAGACCAAGCACTATAAAAACAGAAATTCACACATTCCGAGTCTGTAAGCCGTGGTGAATATTGTGTATATTGTTTGCAACAACTACAGTTCCATGATTAGTTCATCAATATTTGGAACAACCAAGTCCTCCAGTAAGATTCTGTCGCCCTTTGAAATTAAAACATATCAAAGAAACGAAAGAACATGCCCTGCAAGAGAAGGTTAATATCGACAGACAAATCGACGAGATAAAAACGTTTAAATAACGCTGAGCAATGGAAATAACGGCGTATATAACATTCGTCTGATATAATATGATCTTAATTGATGGAAATATATTAAACATTCCAACAAACACAAAATGTAAACAAACATGCCGGATTTGTAAAGCAAAATTCTGCAATTTAAACACAGAAAAACTTTAGATTCATTTGTATTTGTACACTACAACATAGAATCAGCGCTCTTCCTCTCTGATTTCGAATATTTAAATACATTATACATATTCCATATCGAATTGAAATAAAACTTGCCAAATTAGAGGTAATTAGAGAAATTTATGAGCGTACGTATTGACAAATCCAAGCCAAATTAAATAAAGTATGCAAAAGGGACAGAGCATTTCATGCGAGGAAAAATTCTCGGACTCCCAATTTGAGAGATGTTTTAACAGAGCCCCTTGGAAACTTCAGAAAAGAAGACAATTATAGAATTAAAATGATAAACAGTCCTATTTTCAACATTCCGAATAAAGAAAATGGTAAACATTGATTTGGCCACAAATACAGCAAGATCATTCAATCCCATTGTGCATTGCAAAGCCTGGGCCGTTCGTTGAGGACTCCCGCGGACCTGTTAGTAACACCATATCGAATTATCTCATTAATAGGTGAGGATAAAACATAACACTATTCACTATAAACAAGAAATTTAATTAACAAATGACCTAATAAATAACATTTAAAATAGAAAGACATAATATTACAACTGACTCTACCTATCACACACACACATGCATCGTCCGAATTATGAAATGTTCTAGTACAAATATTACGGCGAGGCCGAATGTTAATACTCTGATTAAGATCCACAAAAAACAACATTAACATACCAAATGAAATCTAATGGCCCTAACTAACTCTTCCTACCACACACGCAGTCCAGATTATGGAATCTCCTATTATAAATATTGCGGCCGGGCCGAGTATTATTACTCTGATTGAGATCCATGCTTTGCCGTTTTAGAGATAACCACGTCAACCACGTACACTGCTATCATAGGATAACCATTAGTCTGCTCCATCACACTCGATCCGAAAAATAAGTCACAATAACATTATGCGAAACTCGGTAATAATGAGTGCCGAATTCGGAAATGTTTCTAGAATGGTAGATGATGAATACAGGAACCTATTTGGTACACCACGACACGATAATAATAGATTACACTAGACGTTCCTCTCTTTCTGGACGATATAAACGCCGTACAAAACGACGCAGGGCGATCGCTAAATGGCGGACAGTATCCTAGCTGCACTGGGACGCAGCAGTCAGCAACTTTTTCCGTGAATGCGGACGCCGTCCCTAGTCCTGCAGTTAGCGTAACATTGTAGAACGCCGACACCCAGCACGTAACAAAATGTCGTACAACTCTTGGCGGCGGCTGGAAAAACTATCTCTCGCTCAAACATATCATGAATAAGGAAAAGAAAGAAACCGTTACAGTCCAAAAGAGCCAATGAAAATACCCAGCCTCGAACCCAGAAAAGAGACCGTCACTTATCTCGATACAAATATGCATGTGAAATGAGGCCACGATACCTAGCGGAGTAGGTATACAAGAAATACTTAATGGATGATGAACTCTAATATAAAAACTACAAACTAGATCGAACCTGCTAGAAGGAGTTAAGAAAGAAATGGATGTAAATAAAGAAAACAACCAAACAGAAATAAGGTAAAAGTAAACGCAGGAAACTGGGGAAAGCGGGAAAAGGCACAGTGGCAAAAACAAGCATTACAGCATTGTGCTCTTAAATCGAAAAGGTTTTGAGTTTATTATATACATATTTTTTTTTATTGTCTGCTTAACATTTAACATCTTATAACACATTATTAAAAAAATTAACCATTCAAAGCCTAGCAATGTCTTTGTCACGAAATCTGTACATTGTCTCTCAGAGGAGAGAAAGACTGATCTGTTCCATCTCTCGTTCCGTGAGGTTTTAAATCTTTAGAATTATTCCGAAATACCTGGAAGTACAGTGTTTCCAAATGAATAAATCTAACGGGTTAAGATTAGTTGATCTAGCCGTCCACTCAACGTGCTCTCTTCTTACGATCCATCTGCCAGAGATCGTTTCGTTCGGGAAACCTATTACTTCTTCCTCAAAATGCGCAAGAGCTCTATCTTACTGAAACCGGATGTTCTCCTGAAGGACACTAGGAAACAACTGTCTCCAAACTGGGATACCACATTAACACAAAAGTTGTAGGTACTTATCATAGGCCTAGTTAAATCTCCTTACAAGAAAATTAGATCAGTCTTGCTATTTTCGTTCTAAACCTCCCTACACATTTACTTTCTGAGAATTTTGTATATGCTATTGTACTGAGGGTACACAGGAGACCAGTATCGACAGTTATGGCGATTGACGCTGCTTCTTAATAGAAATATAAAATTGCCTCATCTGAAAATATTATGTTCCTCACAAGTTCAGAGTTGTGATTTATCTTTTCAATTAAAGTTAGCCAAGGGCGTAGCTCAGGCGGTGGCCGTTTTCCTTCTGCGCTCTGGTATGAGTTCGATTCCTGCTTGGCTCATTATCTGGTTGGGTTTTTCCGAGGTTTTTCCTGAATGTAAGGAAAATGTTATGTAATTCCACGGCATATCCTCGGCCTTATCTCTCCATATGCCATTTGACTATCACCAATTCCATGGACGCGACTTTAAATTGTTGATGCAACGTCATTAAACGACCAAGTTAATGAAATTAAGATATCACAGAACTCATTTCATCGTCAAACTCGTCTTCACGTAATTCTTGCAAAGCTGGGTTTTCTACGGATGGCAATTCACTAACTTCCGTGAATGCATAACTCTCCCTGTGTTTACTGTAAGTGTCACCTTTGACTTCCTCCTCTCTGGTAATCAGCTTACTGGCTTCCAGATCTAGAGGTACCGGATTCAGCTCTCGGGGAATTTTCCTTGAAGGAGAAAAGTTCCCTGCACCTTTAGAGTCTGGAAATTTGTATGAATGTGTGATCGCGAGTGTGCCGGTTTATTGATCGTTCTTTAAAGTATAAAATACTGTATAATATTATAATATATCTAGAATTTTCTGGGCCGAAGCCTGAACACGAGTTCCAACTTCACATTGTTGACATGTAACGCCATGAATTAGCACAACCAGAAAGCAGTAATAGTTGCTAAAGAGTTACCAATGTATTTTTAAAAGACTTGCCACCTGTCTTGTATATTAATGCAGATATTTTCGGGTCGATATCATAACATAAGGACTATTTTCTCCCCGTAATAATTGTATTTAGTCATCAGATTTTGGCTTCATGCTTCGGATTTTATTAAATACTTGCACTATTTTCGAAATTGTTGATTGTGTTATGTTTCCATCCAAGTGTACTTTATCAAGCAAATCACATATTTCTTGGATCCTAATTCTTTCTGTATAACTGAACAACGTTAGGATTCTGATATTTGCCTTTAGTCCCTGATCAGTATCACATATCAGATTGGCCGTTCCAATGTTATGAAATTGCAACGTAAAATGAGAATAACCACCAGAGTCTCCACCGTCGAAAAGGCATTTTTTTAGTAACAACCGCTAGATGGAAGTACAGTTGCTCCATTCAATTCCATATAGATTATAACCTGACATCTTCTGCAGTCGCTTGATGGCAGCATAGTGAAATTGATAAAAGTGTTTGCCTTGAAAATTCATTAGGCTAATCAATTTGTTATATGTGATCAGGACTTCTGTGAAGAAACAAATTCTAATTAACCGTGCATTTAATCACGAAACGTAATATAGATTTTCTATTCATTGAAGTGTATCCTATCGTCCCTTTCAATCTGTACTCTGCAGATTTTAAGAGCGAATAGCTCATGTTGTATGTAAAATTGTATGTAACAAAGTGTAATACCATATTGGCGAAAAGTTTATAGTTTTCTTAAAAAAAGTTTGTTTTCTTTTTCCAAATGTTTAACACCCGCTTACTCGGTAACCATTGCGAGTAAGATCGTTACTTTTCTCCATATCGATAGAAAATCTAATAAATAATCATTTATCCCTCTGGCAGCTTGGACGGTTTTCGTATAAATTTAATTTAAAAACCACTAATATCAAGCCGCTGAACGATGCAACCAGCATTGTAGCTAGAGATGGCGATAGTTCACGTAAGGAGACAGATCTGAGTTCGTTGACCTCTTACATCTGTACTTACGAGAAGAAAGAAGAAACTTAATTTTCTAATTAACCGTGTATTTAATCACGAAACGTAATATAGGTTTTCTGTTCACTTAAGTGTACCCTATCGCCCATTTCAATCTGCAGAATTATTTCACTTTCATCCTATATATTACATTATAAAACTTAGAGCTTATTTCCTCTGTAGTAGATAAAAATTTATGTAGAACTAATTACAAGTCGCATCGGCAAGGTTAAATTTGATAATTTGGTTGGAAGATATTATTGTGGATTAGTATAATAGATATCTAGGATAAGTGTTGAAACAGTAACGGACTATGGCAGAGAAAACTTTGTAACAGCAGAAGAAACGAATATGAAACATTGCGATCATGAAAAAGTTTACAAACCTTTATATAATAAAGTGGTTAGGCCTATTGTAATTACTGATTCGTTAAATATGTACGCATAATAAAAATACGTTACTTAATTGCGCTCAGCAGAAGACGCATTTGGCTGTGAACGAATTCTCCTCTGATTTTAGCTTCGCAGTGCACACAGTCTGTGAACCCTAAGTCTGGGAAAATTATGTACTTAATTCTGATTACATAAATTGTAAGCCACCAATTTTACATAATCCTTAAAATCCGTTTAACTTTAATTGCCGCAGTGGGTAAGGAACTTAATATGGGGATACTGCGCGCTATTTGGGAGAAGATGTTTTCAAGTGAAAATTATTTTTAGGCTCTTCCTCTTTCGCAGGAAGAAAGAACAGAGTGTTAAAGTCAATTCCCCGCTGTCTGCATCATAATATATGTGACCGATAATTCAATTCTTAAAAAAGTTTTAACCTCAAATTGACACATGTTTAAGAAAGTTTCGAAGGAAAAGTCGTGCTAAAGTTATTTCATTAATAAATGTGTGTAATTCATTAAATAGGGAGGAAGGTTACCTATCTGTTATTTATTATCTGTCATTTGTCTCTATAGATGTTGAATGGCCCAAGTACTCCTACAACTCTTATTCTGTTACTAACTTTTAGTGGATTATTTAACGACGGCGTACAACAACTATGTTATTTAGGGACAACGGAATTGGTAGTAGCGTAATGGTATTTGGCGAAAAAGGCGACTACTTGTCTTGGGATTACAGAAGAGCGTCTCGTTTAGGCACAGTGAAAAAGTAAACACAGTACAGGTAATGTGTGGGGGGAGGACGAGCCGTACGATAAACACGAGGGATGCACAAGGTTTTAATTACAACATTTATGGCGGAGCATTAATTGAAATTGTGTTTTCCAAAAACACACAAAACAAAAGAACACAAATTGCATAACGTTATCGTACACTCATTTTAACAAACAAGCAATTGTAACGTTGAAATAATTCAATATAACAAATCAAATTTTGCTACTTACATGATGTTGCTTTCAAGCAGCATATTTTACGGTCATGAATTTCATTCTCTGTGTGATTTCCCTGTGGGGAATAATTAAGCAGCATGTCTCGAAACATCAGTACCAGACAGTTGAAGATTTGAAGAAAGTGTTAGGGAGGCATTCAGGGAAATCACACCACCTTTGATGCGGAAAATTTCACACAAGACATGGCATCATTTTCTGCCATACTGATGTCCTGGATCCTAAACATTTTTTTTTTTTCATTTTAGTAGGTTATTTTACGACGCTTTATTAACATCTTAGGTTATTTAGCGCCTGAATGAGATGAAGGTGATAATGCCGGTGAAATGAGTCCGGGGTCCAACACAGAAAGTTACCCAGCATTTGCACATATTGGGTTGAGGGAAAATCCCGGAAAAAACCTCAACCAGGTAACTTGCCCCGACCGGAAAACGAACCCGGGCCACCTGGTTTCGCGGCTAGACGCGCGGACCGTTAATCCACAGGTGTGGACATCACTAAACAAGCTGAAACGTAAAGTATCAACCATTGTCACACATCTGCTATGACATGTTCAAAATGGATGCACATCAACATACAAGACAAGACAAGACTTTCGGACCTTACTGTACAACAGTTATATTTGAAGAAAGATCATATTCTAGAGACGGAAAGCATTCTTTTGACAGTCGGCTTTTGGAAGTAGTCACTAGCCTCTTTACACACTATTTACAAAATAAGCATGCTATAGTACGCGTATTATGAAATAAAATATCTTGCTTTACAGTACAAAACACGTTACATAATAGTGTAAATAATGTGTAATCAATGTAGCCTACATTCTTTATCACAGTGTAAATAATATTCTAGTGTACATAGTTCAAATAATATAAATTGCAAATATTATTGAAATTGTTAAAGTGGTCTATGTTTTTTCTGCCCAACTTGACGAAACAGGATTTGCTACTTCGCTTGCTACATGCACGCACTCATCCGCTACAATAAAACTTCCAGTAATATTTAACCTCGTAGCCTCCTGGAACAAAGTACGATCCCTAATTATTATTGTGCTGACGAGGCCAACCTAGGCACCTGGCGAGTATTCCGTACTAATTGACATGAAGACGCTGCTCGAAAAATCAACGCGACATTTACTAGGTATAACCAAACATTTTGGAGACGTACAGTACGTACGTTTGCAGTAGGCCTATTTCATTTGGCACTGTATCTTGCACAATAAAAAACCAAAATAAATCGTCAAAGTCGATTTCAAATAAATCACTGCTTCATAAAATATTAATACCGGTATAGGGGTTTAAAATAATCTATTTTTATGAATATTATTATATATTTCAAGTGCATACATCGCTGTCGAACACATAGATACTGAGTACGAACAAGATTGTTAAATAGACTGGAAGAAAAGTCTACACAGATGACCGGATAGACAACATATGTGACACCTATCTGAGTATCATAGATGATGAAAGGATATCGTCGTTGTTCCTGCAATAACGCCTATGTGACACATTTATCGATTTTCAGATTTTTGCTCTATTAAATAACGTAAATAGTGATACAGCAAATAATAAAATTTCATATATGTAATTATATTTCTTTGTTTCGAAAATGTAAGAATTCACAATCCCCTATGTACGGCTGCCATAGGATGAATAAGCTTAAATGCGTTTTTTTCCTCCTACTGAAAAATTGTATATTTTGCACATAGGAGTTATTGTAGGAACAACGACGATCTGTTTCTGTAAAAATTTCAAATTCGATATTTTTATATGTAGGCCTGCTTTGTGTAATGACATTAGAGGGATGTTGAACATAGTTTACACAGTTATATTGTTCTAGGGTATGACCCAGAGGTTATAGATATGTTGTGCATAACGGCGAGGCTTATTTGTCCGAACACAATCATCACGATCACAGAGAGAGCCAATTCAATAAACGATTACGTGGTTTTCCTTTGTCCCAATACAAAACCGAGCTATAGAACTTTGTCAATTCATGCACTCCCTTTGCTGTTTGTTGCACGTGTCTTGCAACACGGCTGACAGGAAAGTGTTTGGTGCATGTACTCACAATTGGGAACTTTAATCTCTACTGCACAATTTCACTGTGTGTTTGAGTTTATTCATTAATGCCTTTGTAGTGTCTCAAAATTGAGGCGTGATTTTTAAAGAGCTGTCTTTAGAAATGTCAATAGTTACTATGGCTTCAGTTTCAGAATAGCTACTATTCCATACTTTTGTACTAGTGTACAGTTGGATTTAATGGTTCACTGATGTAAGTTAATCATCAGTCAGATTCAATTATAAGAGATCTGTTAGTTACTAATAACTGATTAAAAATGTTATTTTCTCATGCTATGGTTTTCAGTATAAATAAATTAACGTGTCCTAGGCACGAGGAGCTTTTAAGGAAGCAAAATACCGTAATAATGTAGAATGAAATGTAATTACGCAATCATTTCATTATGATGGCTTTGTGGTCGTGTCGTATCGAACTGTTATTATAATCTATAAATGAATGACAATAGCTATGTTAAATTATTTGGTTATTATGTTTTAAGGATCTATCACATACAACAAATCCGTGTCATATAAATGACACATAGTTTCTCATTACACATTTCACGCAGTAATTAATAAAACTACTATTTTACACAACCTTCTGTCAAGTAAATTGTTCGCAACCACTGCCTCGTACATGTCTGTCAATTAGTAAATTCACAAACTTCCACTCATTTCAATTTAAGGAAAATAAAGCTCAGAGTATAATGACATCTCGCTTTGGGGTGAGAAAGAGTAATCAGAACTTGCTACGGGTTAAACTTTAAATAGAAATCTTTCGTACTGTACCGTTTCCAAAAGAAAGGTTGCACGGACTCTTGGTAGTGGAATGTCTGTGATCAACAGCGCGATTCACACGATAACATTCGTAGTCAGTACTTTGATGAGAACAAAAAGCTGTGTAAATGCTTTCATCTCCATCTCGTCTCTGTGGCTCGTACAGTTGCGTGTCAATGTAATGTGAGCTTGTTGTTAAACATCACCCCATTTACAGTGGCATTCTAAGATATAAAGTATAAGTTAAAATAAAACCATAAATTAAACATTTTCTACATTTCATTTACGGTTGGGAAGTGAATAAAAACAATAGTTAAACAAATCATTCTCTGGTCAGTTCATGTCCTTTGTCAAAAATAAAATAAAAATTACAGAGTTTCCTTTATTTATTTACCTGTATCGATTACAAATTCAATAAGAAAATTGGATTCACATTTAATAAGGATACATTTTTGTAATATTTATCCATTATCAAACAAACACTTATTTTGTTTTTTTTAAAACATATAAAAATACTCTTTCTTGTCTCCAGATAAAGCTAAAATTGAGAGAATGACTAAGTCTGAAATGAGATGCTTCATGCAAATACAATATAAATAAATTCATTCATTCATAGTGTTCTGCCCAAGGGAAAGTCAGCTTTCTCCAATAAATAAATAAATAAATAAATAAATAAATAAATAAATATATATATATACACACACACACACACACACACACACATACACACATAAACAGTGCGTTCGTAGATCGGCCGGATAGTTCCGTGGCACAGGTCGTCAATTGCCGAGAAATTTTATAGACACTTCTGCCATTCATGCAAGTCGTTTAAAAACTAACAAGCATGCAATCAAGTCTATATGAGACCGATTTCTGAACTGTAATAAATGTTTATTATTGTGTTATATAATGCCGCGGAACGGTCCGGCCGAGCCACGAACGCACTGTATATTCTTAGTCTCCGCATATGATCCATATACCTTAATGTCGTCTATCATCTTGTCCCGAACACTTCCCCCATTCACTATTTATTGCAGTGCACCCTTCAATAGGCAATTTCTTCTCAACCAGTGACCTATCCAATTCCTTTTTCTCTTTCTGATCAGTTTCCAGCATCATTCTTTCTTCACTCACTCTTTTCAACACAGCTTCGTTTCTTATTGTCTTTGTCCATTTCACAAGTTCCATTTTTATCCATATCCACATTTCAAATGCTTCTAGTCGTTTCTCTTCACTTCGTTGTAATTTCCATGTTTCTGATCCATACAATTCCACGCTACACACAAAACACTTCACCAGTCTCTTCCTTGGCCATTGCTATCCTCCTTTTGACTTCCTGGCAGCAGCCCATGTTACTGCTCGTAGTACACCCCAAGATTTGAAGCTGTTCACTTGCTCTACTCCTCATTTCGAATTCGCAAGTTTACTTTCTTTAATTTTCTTTCGACAACCATGAACTTCGTCTTGTTTGCATGTATCTTTATCCCATTCTGGCGACAGCTATTATTTAGCTCTGCTAACCTATTTCTTAGTATCGACTCTTCTTCTGCTAACAACGTCATATCATCAGCAAATCTTATGCACTTTAACCTTCTTCCTCCTACGTTTACCCCTCCCATGTTCTCAAAACAGTTCTTCACCAAATCCTCCAAGTAGATGTTATACATAGTAGGTGATAAAAGGCATCCTTGACGTACTCCGCTTCCTATTTCACTTCCTTCTGACATTTCTTCTCCTATCCTGACTTTGATTCGTAGTTTCATATAAATATTACTGAACAGCTTCTTCTCTTTCTAATCCACACCAATATTCTTTAGGATCCCCATTAATAATGCAAGAAATTAGTTGACTTTCCTATCCGAATACTTTCATTGAGAAGTGCATACTATAGGTCTTCTCACGATTATAGTTATAAATAATATTGGTAATAAATATTCTTTTATTTGGAATATGACACTTCCATACAAAAAAGGTGCAATTAATAGGACAAAGAATTTTCTCACTCTCTTCTCGGGTTTATTTACTTCTAGACATATGACTTAACTGGCCTTTAAATTATTTTCTGAGAGGGAGGAGAAAGAGAAATGGTAAAAGGAAGAACACTCCCAAAACAAAGTTCTTCCAAGTTCCTCTCGTTGTTCATTTAAGGTCCATTTCTTTACTAAATTTTCGCGAAGGATAGAGCTACGTTAATTTAGACAATTAATTCACGTACACATATGTATTTCATGAAAGTTTTATCTGAAGAATTTACAATTGGAGGTATAATTCGGTAGTATTTAATCAGTTTGTTATAGAAAATTGAACTATGTTTTCTGTTCTACTGTAGAAACGAGTAGACTAGATTAATTTTTTAAAGCAATTTGGATAAACATTTTGAGCTCCAAAATTTTTATCTGAAGATTTTTAGTAATACAAAGTATAAACTCTATGGGTGCTATGCATAAACATTTCGCTAGCCCGCGCTACGAGCGTGCTAAACTAGCCCCGGCTATCGACTGATAACTTATACAGGATTCATATCATAATATATCGCTAACACTGGTTTATGAATACGAAAAACGTTAGTTCGCTGATCATCCACCGCAAGCCCGCGCTAAGAATGTCCATGAATATGGCCCTTTGTGATTACCGCTAAACCACTTCTCAGTACGTTACAATGTATTTACTCGCCTCTATTTTCTAATACTCGTCAGAATAATCTTCAGTGGAATTAGTTTGCATCATATGTTTAACTTTAACATTATTAATCTAATAAATATTATTAAAAAAACGTGCATTTGTTTTCCGGAATGCAACTCAAGTAAAGAAAGATGACATATGCACATAGTTCTAAGATCTTATTTGTCCTTCTTTGTAATATTATGTACTTTATTGGCTCAAATATGAAATAGGTAAATTATATAGGGTGTTCTGAAAAAAGGTTTCAATATTTAGAGAGGAGATAGTATGTATCAAATCAAGAAATAAAGTCCTACAAACACAGGTCCTAAAATAAATATCTTCTGAGAAATGAGCAAATGTTTACCATCACTGTAAGATCAGCATATCTTCCACTGTTAGCTCTTTGGGAAGAAACAAATGAGGAAACAGAATTCAACCGTTTGTCACTAAGAATTACACAGCATACCTTTGTGTTTGTATAAAGAGGACTCTTCAGCAGACGGCAATATGTTAGAGTTCGTAATCGTACTACTGCAGTAGTATTACTCTACCAATCAGGTAAGTTAGTTTCGTATCTGTTGAATAGAAGCATGTTTTGTTTCTTGCCCAAGAGCACAAAGTACATAGAAGATATGCTGCTCTTATGGTGACAGCAACATGCTCCTATTCAACAGAAGCTAAGTTACCTAACTGGTACAGTAATACTACTGCAGTAATATGATTACAAACTCTAAGATACTGTCGTCTGCTTAGGCGTCCTCTTCACACAAACACAAACAAAGGTATGCTGTGTAATACGTAGAGGCAAACGGTTGCATTCTATTTCCTCATTTGTTTCTTTCCAAAGGGCTCACAATGGAAGTTATGCTGCTCTTACAGTGATGGTAAAAATTTGCTAATTTCTCAGAAGATATTAATTTTAGGACCCGTATTTCCTCTCTAAATATTGAAATATATTTTCAGAACACCCTGTATAAACACGATTAAGACATTTATCTAAACTTTTCTGTACTAGCTGTACAGATTGATGCAGGGGTTGCTCTAATTTCATATCTTGACTTTTTATAGTCTCAACACCAAACGAACACACAGTAAAAACACTAATATAGTTCCATCACAACACCAAGTCTTTACCTGAGACTGTAAAACGTGTCATAATGATAGAGGTTAGAATCAAGACCATAGTTTTCACGCAGTTTAAAAAATATTCTTTAGCCACCTTTGAATTAATAATTCAATTAATATATTATTATATGAATATTATATATATCCTTAAAAGCCATTTGTAAGTAAGTAAGTGCTTTAATTAGAAATAAATGTTGTATTTAATTAAAAGTAGGCTATTGTGTATTTTAAGAAAATAAACATGTAGTCATTACACAAAAACATATCAAACTTTTATTTAGAGTTTAATTAAATAAAAGCTATTCTGCAATGAAATTGTGATATTAAAGTAGTTTATATGGTAGTTAAAGGGAATTTAATTAAACTCAACCAGCTAGTTGGAAAGTTAATCGCGTGGGATAGTCTATGTATACTGACATGCACAAAAATAATTACCTCTCAATATAATATATTGTTTTCTTAAAAACAAACTATAAAATGTGTGAGCGAGACAGCAGGGCTGGGTTCGAGGTAAAACTTGATTTGAGGTCAGATGTTCGTCTTGGAATAGTAGAAATCTTATTGCGCTTTAAAAGTTGGACTCAAGAACTTTAGTACAGTTGGCAACACTGTGTGGGGAATTAAGTCTCTGCTGCGTAACTCTTTAACTTTATTGACCTTACCGAATGTCAAGAAACGGTTTAAAAGCCCCTAAAATATCTCTCCCTCGTCTGTAGTCTGCAGGAGAAATCTACCGTCTAAAACAAATATTTCTATCGAAAATCAATGACTTCCTTCACGGTTCGACTTCGAAACAAGGGGCCTAAGTGAGGAAGATGGCCGGCGGCTACATTCGCAGCGCTCGTACTTTGGGGTCCTTGATGATCATTGCAAATGAGTCTTACGTTACTCATCTGATGAGGTAGCGTGTTAATATCAGAAATATATAGAATTAAATAACAAGTGGATTATAAAGAGAAACAGACTAAATAAAATAATATGTTTACGTATCAACATTTTGCATCACTCTCATGTTTCGCGCCTTAATAGCTCGTTGCATCATACCTATAGAGAGGCATGAACGATATTTTCTGATACTGTGTGTTACTTCCTCCATGGAATTTTTAGTTGTAAGAATCCTATGAAAGTGGTCTAGTGGTAACGTGTTAGAAAGTAATAGTTTCCCGTTGCTTTTTGCACTGATGATAAAGTATAATTGTGTAATTATGGAGATAGGCCTATATAACATATTGCAGACGAATTGGAAATACAAGGGAAAAACTTGGTCCTATGTCATATTTATCCATCCAAAATGTATTCATATGTGTGGAATCTGAGCAGGAATTTTCAGCTTTTCTTGGATTATTTTTGCGCCTTTCGTCCTTAAAATTTTGGTATATTTCAACAGAAATATGAACATCATTAATTGTAACTTAGTGGAAGTGTGTGGACCCGGTTTTTTTTGTTAGAAAAGTATAAAAGATAAATAAAGACGTGCTTACCGGGAGGGACATCGAACATTCCAAACATGCTGCCCGACCAAGCAGGAACCCCATGCACCAAATCACTCATTCTTTTTCAGTTATAGACTCCACATAGGCTACAATATCCCTGGTAATAGTCTGCAGTATTTCACAGACTTACATGAGTCGCTATGTTCCCGTCAGACAAGGCAAAACCACTGTCTAGTATATACAGTCACGAAGCTTGAGTTTTTGAGGGTACTAGGAACAATAGATTGTGCAGGTACTATTTCGCATTGTCTGTAATGAGGCGATAGTAGTGATCCTAGTGGTTAGCAACTATCTAGGGATGCATATTTACTAAATATTGAGCTTCGTGGCTGTATATACTAAACTATGGTAAAACCTTGGGGACTCCGGTGTATGTTATATAGATCTGCGAGTCGTCCGAATCCACTACGACTACCAATATTCGGACATGATAGACGATAGATTCGGCGTCGAAGATGATAATGAAAGTGAAATTGTGGAGAGTGTTGGTGGAATGGCAAGGATAAAATGAGTGAATCCGGAGAAAAACCGCCACAACCTTCGCTTTGTTCACAATAAATATAACTCCGCCATCGCCGAGATCTGAACTCAGGTTCGCTCTTGCGAACTAGTTCTCTACCAACTGAGCTACTAAGGCGACTCCGAGAAGTATAAGGTCTCATTCCCACTCAGAACTTAAACGTGGCTTGGAAGCTAAGGAGAAAGCAGTTAAATGCAAGCAATAGCAATAAGTTCACACAGAAGGTAAAGGTAATGACATAAAATCAGTAGCTGGTAGCTCTATGCTTTCAAGTTGAAGTTTACGTCAAAGTGAATAATTTAGGAAATCACGAGACAGCGATGACGTGGTAACGGCAAATCGAGAGACGCATCAAAGCACAGAATTAACCTAACATCGTAGTTTCCGGAGTGTCCTCTACCTTCAAAGGGGAAAAGAACCGAGCAGCATTGCAATACCTGTTTATAATTCAGAAAGAATTAGCGAACAAATTCCAAGTCACAGGATGTACAAAATAAAAAAAAAATAGATATATTTTTTTTTGCATACGTTTCTCATTCTAAATGCCCAAATTATCATTTTCAGCAAGCTGTTTACGTCAGAATTATGAATGAAGCATTTTCTTTTTCCCCAGGATCTGCTGTACTGACTGAAAGATGAGGAACTTGAGGAGGTAGAGTGGTTCTTATTTAATGACACTTTCAACTGCTATGAATCACAATGAGAACAGGAAACATACGATAATTTTGTTCTGTAGCCAACGAATTCAGGGATGAAGCACTTCCACTTCTTTCGCTTCTTTTACAATTAACGGAGTTGGCTTTTGTACCTAATTAATTTTTATTTCTATTTCTATCCTTTCGAGGTTCTGCCCTGATTTCATTTTAACTTCAGATTTTTTAAGAGTAAGTTAATTTAGTGAAACTGTCTTTTCTCATTTTAGTAACTATTTTATACATTTATTGAATTTATTTTGAACTCACTTCTAATATATATTCACTTTTATCGAAACTATTATTGCATAACTTCTTAATTTTGTAGGAACTTAATTTCCGATATTTTATATTCGTTTTGCACTGACACATATAAGGCAACGTTCACACATTTTCCTGAAATAGAGAAAGAGGTGAAACAAGTAGCTATACTTTGAAGTACAAAAGCTTGTGAAGAATAAAAAAATTGAGTAGGCAGTACTCCAAAGCCCAGTGTACCGCTATGGAGTGACTGTTACCTTTCCGACCGTGAAACAAGCGGGCCCGGGTTCAAATCCTGTTTGGGGTTTTCCCGAGGTTTTCCTTCAACCACTTCAAGCAAAATTGCTGGGTAGCTTTCGGCGTTGGATTTCGGACTCATATCGCCTTCATTAGGATCAATTCATGAATCATCCTTAATAGTTACAGGTCGACCAGGAGGACATAGCGGACGTGGTTCCGGAATTCACCCACAGATGGCATCAGTCTGCGAGAGCTACACAGATCTTAAGAAACCGTAGGGGCTTCAATAGTGGAAGCGGTAGACTGGGGAAGTGTAGCTCCTTCGAATAGATGGCACCTTGGTGAGTCGCGGAATCTACGGCGGCATAGTCTTCTGGTTAAAGGATGCAGTAGAGTAAAAGCACATGAATTGCAAACAGATTACATCGATCTGAGGAGACGGCAGAGGAACATCACAAGTAGACGGAGGTGTGGACTCCTGTCAGAATTGGATGCTGTGGCTGAATCGAAGCGATGACACCAAGCAGTGAATCACGTGCTTGAAGAGCAGTCCTAAGGACTTTAAAAAATCATCTCAGTATAAGGAGCTTGCACAATAATCCTAAGGCTGCGGTGCTTGCCTACGAACTCTCCTCCCAAAAAAACCTCAAAGTCAGAGAAGACAACTCATCTAAGGACGCGATATTTTGGGAGGTAGCTTACTTACGTTGTACTGATAACTTCTCGATGGATAAGAAATATGTCGAGAACCGGAGCTGCGTGCCTTAAATTCAAGTAATGGCACCACTCACTTTTATTTCCTGTTCAAGGAAATTTGAAACACTGCCATTAGCCAAGTTTGATACCATGAACCAAAACTTAGTGGCAAGCATGGTAACCAGTAGATCATCAAGCAAGATTCCTACGCGGTGGGTATATTATTAGGTTACACTATTGTCGCAATATGGGCATAAATTGAGAAAATATGCTCCAATACATCTTCATTCGTTAGAAATTAAAATCTTCTAACCATTAAGATTTTAAGCCTACGTTCCCGGTGAAGAATCTAGCAAAAAGTGTAACACCAGCCGGAGATGATTGTTCGACGGAATAAGTCATGTTGCCAAATCGATGGCCCAGAACTAGACTGTTCCAAGTCCATTTTACTATTTTTTTTTTCAGGAGAGCTATTTTAAGCTCCTGACATTCAAATCTTCATGAAACAATTTGGAATAGCTTCATAGTAACCTTATGGAGAGGAATATTTACAATTTTGTTCGATTCATATATGCAGACAAGAACTGGAACACAATGAAACACAGATTTCTTTCTTATAAAAAGTTGGACTGAGAACAGTCTGGTTCTCAACCATCGAAATCTTGCAGACTGTTTATGAGTTGAAATTTTCTTCGCACGTATAGTTTACACCACATTGAAGGACTATTTGTGAATGTCTACTTTTGGTTAAAAATCTTCATAATACAAAGTGTCTTAGCGAACATTGGCGCAACGTAAATCAGCAGTGACCGCCACGCTACTGCCTCTGTTTGTCTTCGCGAACGCGCGGTGAATTTCCGTCATGAATACATTAGCAGTATGAGCTGTGCTCTGTAAGGTTCCGAATATGTTAACAGATCAGTATATACAGTACAATCCTAGTGTAGACAATAAACGTCTGTCATTAAAGTATTAACGTGAGTTGTAACCTTCAGTCAGGTGTCCCTACGCCGAAGCCTGTTACACGTACCGCAGCCAAGCAGCAATAGGCCTACACACAACGGTAATGCACATTACGGACCCACCTGTGCTTTTGTAGTCGGGTGACTGCATACGGGTCATGACGTCATTTATACTCCGTGTGCTCTAAACCTCACACTGGTTAATCTGTGTCCCTAGGTCGAAGCCTGGCGATGAAATAAACTATGCGGAAAGTTTCACAACGGATTTTCTAGCGTTAGAGAGGCGAACAGAGGCATTAGCATGGAAATCTTACTGCTGGTCGGTCACTGTTCGCTGAGACTCTGTACTAAGGACGGAAAAGTCAGGAGGCTCAATCCTTGAAGTATGTGACGACGACGACGACGACGACGACGATGATGATGATAATGATGATGATGACTTTCTGAACTATAAATTTCACTATATTTGACATGCAATAAAAGTTTTTAAAATAGCGTATTAATAATACGGTTGGGTGTGCAGATTACAGGCTAAGCATGTGGTAAACTACGCTCACATTGGCCACTCATGAACGCTTTAGGCTTAGATGCTGCTCCGAGGAACCTCCTCATTCAAGGACAGGTTTTCTTTATATGCTGCAAATCTATGGCAACGACCTCTGGCATTACCTTCGAAGAAATCTATGTTATGGATCACTAATGTCATTTAAATTCCATTATACATGAACCCTCAGTCAATGACAATCGAATGACACATGCGTAAGAGCCGGTTTATAAACGACAAATACACATATAATTAATTTCAAATAACTACAAATTACAAAGGCTATTATGGTCTTCAAATTAGTAGAGAAAGGGTTAAATTACAAATAAGTCAGGTGTAAGCTGGTCACACAGAGTTATTAGACTATCCTGACCGTGTATTCACTATTTTCGGGGAGGACATGATTGCGCCCACGGTCAGGTAAGATGCAGCAGATAAAAAAGGGTCCCTGTTTTGTGGGCATAGTTGAGCCCCGTTCCCATCAGGTAGAGAAAAGGGGCATGGCATAGTTGTGCCCCGATGAAATAGGTAGAGAAAAAGACATTACGGGAACTCGAGACTCATAATCAAACAACCTTATTGATTTCTTATTCGATTTAATATTCATTATCGATACCGTTACAATGAACACCATGAAGTTGGCAGTACTTTATTAACTGTTTTTCTACTATTTATGCAGTGATTATCGATAGCCTACCGTTAAAATGAACACCATGAAGTTGGCAGTACTTTATTAGCTGACATATTCAAATGAGTGAGTCGTTGGAATATGGGACCTTAGCAATCTTGACATTTTATTAGTGATTTTCACACCGTCTGTGGCGTATAGTGAGGTTAATTTAAAATGAATGTTAAGTTTACTGAAAAGGGTAAAGAAGTAATAATTCACAATGGTTGTAAGTTTCGATTTGCGAAATCCTGTACCATAGGGTTAAGATATCGGTGTACAAACAAAACATACAGTTCATTTATTGTGTGTGATTGATAAAAAAATTGTTATTTTAAATAGCAAAATAGCAAAATTTCCTGATTTCAGTGCAGCTATCACTATAATATTTTTAAGTAGTCCTAATTTATTTATTTTATGACAATCACTTTCGTGTGTACTATGCCCATCGGGGCGCAACTATGCCATGTCCATTATGCTACCTGACTTCTTCGGGGCGCAACTATGCCATGCCTAGGTCTTTCAATTGACCGCGGGGAGCAACTATGCCATACCGTTATTTTCACTAGGATAATAAAAAACATTTGTAACTCAGCAAAATTAGCCACCGGCGTAGCTTAGTGGACTGAGGCGCTTGCCTGCCGATTCGGAGTTACGCTCGGATTCCCATTTGGATTGATTACCTGGTTGAGTTTTTTCCGAGGTTTTCCCTAACTGTAAGGCAAATTTCAGGTAATCTATGGCGAATCCTCGGTCTCATCTCGCTATCACCAATGCCATCGACGCTAAATAATCCAGTAGATGATACAGCGTCGTTAAATACCAAGTAGAGAACTTAGCAAAATTATTAGTTTTAAATTTACTGCGTTATTCATCGAGCTCCTAAACAGTGATAAAGCAGTGACTTTATCCGTCTTACAGATTATGTTACACATTCGGTGGATTCTTAAAAAAGAAAATTCAGAGAGGGCGGTATGTATGCCGTGGGCTCTAAATTTAAGGGTCACTACCGAATATAAAAGCGACTGTTTAGCGCAAAGTGTGAGATGTCACTACTTCGTGAAAGAAGTTCACGTTCAAAGGCACGTGAAAATGTTGGACAAATCAAGAGATTATGATTTGTGCATGTTTTATAACCTCGTGCTCTGTAAATATTAGAGTAACACAGGCCGTAGTGAGTTTCATGCAGTTTTCGCACTGAAATAATTAAATAATAATAATAACAATAATAATAATAATCACTATTACCACCAAACCATAGGCGTAGCTCAAGTAGCAGGTGCGTTTCTGCTGATCCAGAGCTGTGCTCGGGCGTGGGTTCGATTCTCGCTTGGACTGATTTCCTGGTTGGATTCTTTCCAAGGTTTCCTCCAACTTGTTAGATGATAACATGGCGAAACCTCTGCCTCATCTCGCCAAATAGTATCTCGCTATCATCAATCCCATCGAAGCTAAATAACGATTAAAAATTACCACACCATCTACTTTCGAACATTACGCTCTCTGACCCGCCCCTCATTCTAGTGAGGGTTCTAAATTTGCATTAATATTTTGAAAAACGTATTATGTGTCTTTCGCGTGTTAAATTTTATGTTACCTTGTTAACAAGTTTCGGCCTGCTAGTGGCCATCATCAGAACTGG